>NC_086062.1:7480887-7802762 GCF_947568885.1 Cydia strobilella | reverse complement strand
TTTTTTGTTTTTTTTTTTCATGCGAGAGCGTAGCTTTAATTGTGTGGCGCCGGATAGGTCGCGTTACTCGTAAGTTTTATATTCACTAACTTGTAGCGATAATTGGTAAGTGTGTAATATTTTTGATAAGTAAACACGACAAATTCCGATCAAAAGGCAATCATTTCAATCAGATTGGTATAGTATCTGTATGAGTCTCCCGGATCGGATCGATTATTGTGTCAGTTAACTCTAAAAAAAGGCCTTTTATGAACACTTACAACAACGGACTAATCGTAGGCTCGCCTGACATTGTCCAATAGGTAAATTGTCTATTTTTAGGCGTCAGCCATCCTCGATAAAACCAGGCGTGGGTGTTACAAGGCTATATTTATGTAGACGTGTAAAGATTTCGGGCTTCTTTATATGGACTTCGGCGGAGATATTTAGCGTCTTTTCTTATTGAAGATAGGAAACAAGGTATTGCTTATCTCAACGCGAAACGTACGCCGAGGTGGCTTTAACATACATAAATAATAAAATATACTGCTGCTGAGCACAGGCCTCCCCTCCAGCGCGAGAGGGTTTGGGCTGTAGTCAACATTTTTAGGAATAACTTTCTTACTTATACATCTTTTACAAAATGTCATTATAAATTAAAACTAAAGTATTTTAATTGAATCAAAACGTATTTTACGTAGTCCTCCTTTGGCTTTGATACACAAACCTTTATTTTAATTATCTATACATATAATAAAGCGGAAGAGGGTCGAAAGTCTGTACATGGAAGATATTCGAAAAAAAATTGGCTGGGGATACTTAGAATCGATAACAGAACACATTCCAACAGTTTTTAGAATTTTTGTCTGTTTATCTGTTTATCTGTTTATCTGTTTGTCTGTTTATCTGTTTGTCTGTTTATTTGACCGCGCAACTAATGAAAACGGCTGAACGGATTTTGATGCAAACTTTACTAATCTGTCGAAAAAATCAACGGCCAGGTTTTAGGCTATAAAAATTTGAGAAATTTTACCCCTAAGGGGGTTAAAAAGGGGATGAAAGTTTGTATGGGGTTCAAGATTTATTTTAAGCTAGCAATTTGAAACTTCGTAAGAAGATATATTATTGAAATACAAGAAAACTAATTTCAGCTTTTTTGAAAATTCATCCCCTAAGGAGGTGAAATAGAGGTTGAAAGTTTGTATGGAAATCAATTTTTTTTAGTGCGGTACTTGAAACTTTGTATAATGGGCATATTATTATAATACAGGAAAAGTGATTTTAGCGTTTTCAAGAATTCGTCCCCTAACTAACCCTGTAAAGGGGGTTGAAAGTTTGAATCCATTACAAATGCTTTGAAACTTCTTAGAAAGGTATGATAGACGATTAAAAAAAACCTAATTTTGACGTTTTTGGAAATTTAACCCCTCAGGGGGTTGAAAAGGGGATGAAAGTTTGTCTTGGGGTGCAAATTTTATTTTAAGCTAGGAACTTAAAACTTTGCAAAACGTTATTATATTAAAAAGCAAGAAAATTGCTTTCACCGTTTTTAAAAATTCATCCCCCATGGTGAAAAAGGGGTTAAAAACTTTATCTTGATAACTATATCATTTTAGCTACTAGGCCAAGTTAGGTATCGTTTTTGTATAAATCGGGTATGCCGAATTTATTTATGATATCAAAATGACACTATTCCCGAGTGAAAACACAAAAATATGAAAAAAACTTTTTTTAATTTCTCTTTACGCTTAAACCGCTAAACCGATTTAGATAAAATTTGGTATAGAGATAGTTTGAGTCCCGTGGAAGGACATAGGGTAGTCTTTAACCAAAAAAATGGAGACTGCGTTTGCATGGAGAAGCGGCCGTGCCCTTTCCTCTTAATAATGGTCACGAAGGTGGGTACTTTAAAAAAAAACATTTTTCAGTAAATGTCAAACGATTTGGGACTTAAACGCGTTACCATGCCTTCCCGAAAAAAATCGAATCTTTCGCGAAAGTCTCGCAATGCATTGCGGCCACAAGGGGCACGGCCTCAGGAGTGAGAAAAACCGCGGTGATAGACTCAGTGGCGCTCTAGCCAGGCAGGTCGCTTCGCTTTCGGCTGAAACGGCAAGCCAGCGCGAGTTCGATTGTGATCCCAAATACATCGTACGTAATACATATGTAGGCGCAGATCCTGACGGAGTGTGGCGCCGGAGAAGCCGTGTTCATCCCGCGTATCCCCCTCATTCCGAGCAACTTCCCATTCCGCTTCAAACGCCTACAGGTCCCCGTGAGCGTCTGCTTCGCTATGACCATCAACAAGTCGTAGGGGCAGATGCATTTCCCACTCCGAAAACAAAAAAAAAAGGGGCAGACGCTGCCCGCCGCCGGCGTCATGCTTAAGACTGATTTGACTGGAGGACCGATTTACGTGTACGAGGACGAACACGATGGAATAAAATCACGAATGTGCTATTTCCGAAAACTTAATCCGATTGTCACTTGACAGAAAGCTTAAAGTTCCGATTTTACACATTTCCGAAAATATTTTTTTTTCCGAATTCCTAAATTCCGAAAAATCATTGTCCGATCGGAAATAATAATTCGGTATTCAGAAATTCGGTTGTTTACAAGATCGTAAAAATGAAATCCGTGATATTCAAATGAAGACTCACGTTTTAGTAATTATTACGGGTACCTGTCGTGCCGCATCATGTTAAATTCGGCATAAAATATTTTTGGCATAAAAATTTGGCATAAATAAATTAGACAGAACTGCGAACCTGTGAACCCGAACTGTTGCTAGAAGTGGGTTAGGTTAGGTTAGAACTGCGACCCCCAAGAAAACGAACTGTTGCCAGAAGTGGGTTAGGTTAGGTTAGAATTGCGACCCCCAAGAAATCGAACTGTTGCCAGAAAAGTGGGTTAGGTTAGGTTAGAACTGCGACCCCCAAGAAAACGAACTGTTGCCAGAAAAAAGGAAATTTAAAAATTGGGATATTTAAAATAGGAATCACGTTAATTCGGAATAAGGGCAATTCCGAATTCGTGATTTTGAAAATCGTAAATGTTAAATTCGGTGTTTGCCACCATCGGAATTATGTAGTTCGGAATTTACAATATTCGGGTTTTTGGGTTTTCGGAAATATAAATCTTCGTGATTTTCATCATTCGTAATTATGACAGTCGGAATTTTGATGGGTCGAGCATTTAAAAATCGGAATGATAAAATTCGACATTCTAAAATTCGGAATAAAAAATTTCGGAATTATGTAGGGTACCCGATTTGCATAGGTACAGTCAAGGACGTTAAAATACAAAAATGGTACTGTATCGTTCGATATACACCTACTACCCTATGCCGTTTAAATCACGTCAAAAATTTGAATAAGGGCAAAAAAATATTCATTTTGGAGTGTAATTTTATTTAGTGGTAGCAATGAGGATATAATATTATAGAGCACTGTCATAGTAAATTTTGTAACCACAGTTTTTTATTTGCATTAATTATTTTTATTCTTTTGACCCATGTTCTTTCACTGATATGCGTTAAAATTGTTAAATAATAACAAACGAAACCGTCAACGCCCTCTATACGAGAGTAGGCAAAAGGTAGTAGCGACATCTGATCGAGAATCAAATTTTCGTGATTTTCGAGGCATGTTTTCTCCTTAGACTGTATCCATCTATTACGGAGTTATATGTATCTTTGGTGGTAGGTACCTAATTGTAAAATATTTTATCTGGACTACAGTCCTCTAGCGTATCCATCTGTCAACTTTACTTTAAGTTCTGTCTCCAGGGGACAGGGAGATAAATTAGGGGTGAATTAGCCGCTTACTGACACAGACCGAATTCCACGCAGGCGAAGCCGCGGGCACAGCTAGTTAATAATATGCACTGAACCTTGTAAGGCCCAATTTGCATTACAAATTACTCCGTTTCAATTTAATTAGAACCTTTTATAAACCGAAAAAAGTAGCATCTCATTTGTTTCATTTCTTTCCCAAACAAACAAAATTCACCCTAATTTACTATACATTAAGTTTCAAATCAAAAAATAGGGAAATTGTGTATGGTGAGCCTTATAAGGTAAACAAAAAATTAAAAAACTGTAATAGATGTCATATATTAAAGAAAAAGTGACGAAGCCCTCCAGTGGTGAAGGCCGGATTCGAACCGGCGTCTTTAGCTATCGCGGCTTCGTCACTTTTTCTTTAATATAGGACATCTTTTACAGTTTTTTCATTTATACATAGTCGTGTGACTACTTAGAAAAACACAAATCAAAATATTTAATAAAATAATTTGATTTGTTCCCAAACTTGTTAAACAAAGAATTGTTAACTTATTTTTCGGGCACCCCGTACTAATCAATATCGTTCACTGTAAACGTAAACCTAAATATTGTCCACATCTTCAAGTTTTCATCAGTAAGTTTTATGAATAAACGCAAGGATTCATGACATTGTTAATGGTTTAATTTTAAATGAAAGTTCCTAAAATATCGGTTAAAATACGCAAACTCTAATTCCCGCGCTGCCCGAATACACAGAGCCGAAGAAATTAGGATCAAAGATCAAAGTAATTTAGAACTTTAATTGACTGACGCAGGGTTCAAATTAAGCTAACAATTTGTGATTTAGCCCAACGAGGGTAAAGAAGTTCAGGGTTTGGCATTAGGACGTACTGAATGTTGTTTTATAAAGGGTAATTTACACGGTATGAGTTTCAACTACACACTTAAAAAATACATTATCAAATAAATTACACGATTTATATTACGATAACTTGTTGTTCTGTGAGCTGTAGACCTCGCGATAAGTTTAAAAATGTATTAAGAAAAAATACTTACTTCATTGAGTCATTATTACTGAGAACTCACAATGGTTTGAGCGATATAGACCCTTTTTAAGTCCTTTATGTCAATTTCCGCCATTTTGAACATTTTACAAAAAACCGAAACGACAGAAATAATATATTTAACTATCAAATCTGCTAACAAAATTTCATGAGAATCTGTTAAAAAAAAAGTTAATGTACGATGGTTTTTGGACAAAATTGTTCATATCATGTAAATGGGTCTTTATGCCCTTTAAATAGGGACGAACTATATCGATTACTGGTTCAATGGTTCAATGTCACATCTCCGCATGTGTCGCTTCAGCACATCTTTGTAGCGCAGAAGTTGGCCGCCCTGTTTCCGCTTCCCACTTTGCACCTGAGTAGAAGATGCGTTTAGCAACTCTGCCATTAGACATACGGCAGACATGACCACACCATCGCAATTGTCGCCGCATTAGATAGGCTTCAATGCCGCTGACATTAGCACGACGTAGAACCTCGTTGTTCCTGACACGATCTGACCAAGAGATGTTCATAATGTCACGCAGGCATTTAAGGTGAAACCTATCCAATGCACGAATGTGTTTTCGGTAGAGACACCACGTTTCAGAGGCATACAGGAGATTGCACCATCGCACTGGGAGACTTCGGCACAAGATCGGCCGAAGTGGAGGCATACAGTGAGTACAAAAGTGCAAGCCTTTGAAGAACAGAGGGGGTTCGAACTCGACGCGAAGCGTGACCAGTTAAAGGCCCGACCACCTGCGGTCATAAACTATAATTTTGTCGGAGGGGTGCTGACCTGCGGTGAGTGTGGTCGTTCATTTACTGCGAAAATAGGCTACGTCAGCCACCTGAGAGCTCACGATCGTCGCTCTCACTAACCAGAAAAACCCAGTCGCCGAGGCCGAAACCGGCCTGGACAGGATGATGATGATGATGATGTCGATTACTGGTTAATAGCCTCTATAACTAGGATGTGCTTAACGCGATTCACTGTGTTTGTTTTGTAAGCGATAGTTATTGATATACATGAGTTATGAGCAATGATATCGGGCCCAATCCGTCTACTATATAGTTAGTTACTACGCTTAACAGGAGGGTAACGCAAAATTGAAGTTTTTATATTGAATTGTTACACATTTTAACCAAGGCAATGCCATAAAAACACATGGAAACAAGATTATATTTGCAAGGGCAGGAAACTAAATTTTCATGTTACCAAGCAATCTACAGCAATGGGCATGCTTTTTTAGTATAAAATACAATAGAATAGTTAGTGGTAATATCCAAGGGATTTGACAAGCAAAATTGCAAACAAAAGTATACCTACTTTAAGAGTTATATATTGAGGTAAAAAGTAAAAACCGCGCGTACGCCAAATCTTATGTCGCAAGTTTCGCGCGGCGTGCCATATCTTTTGGTTCCTTCAAATTTTCTGGTATTACGCCCCCTCTTAAGCAAAGCGTGAAAATCGGCAGAAACCATAGAACTTGGTATGAATGTAGCTTTAACTATTACCGTGGTACACTACGGAATTAGGACCCACATCAAAAAATGGCGTCTATCACCGCTGTATTAAATTTTACATTTTAAACGTATTTCTAAGCCAAAAAATATATACAGGGTACTTAGAAGTCATGCAGAAAGCTATAAAGAACTATTTAAAAACCATAACATTAGTTCAATTGCCATAATTATTCGTAAAATACTAAATAAGATTCAAGCTCCCTTACATGTGGCGTCACTAGTTTGTATGGCATTAACCTCTTCTTGGGCTGCCGTTGCGGAAATTGGCGAATTGTGAGTTTTTTGTTTAATTCAAACACACTAGCACTAATAGGTCCGTTAGTAAACTAAATAGGCTTCGTTTGTGTAATTTTTTTTAAATCGATCGGTTTGGATATAAAATGCGTAGGTATTTTAAAATACCATGGCGAGAGGCACCGAATTTGACACCCACGGTAATAGGCGCCTTTATTTTAGGTCGTTATTTTATTGGTCAATACACCTAATACGCAAAAAAGTGCAACATACAGCACCACCTAGCTATTCTTATACCGGAACAAGTGACGCAGTAGAAAACTGTCGTGTGGCCAAAATGATTTATTGAATGTACGCTAGTCTGTCAGATGTATCTATAGCAAACGTTGTCTGGAAGCGATCGCTCTTTAGCGATATGACGTTATCTATATGCTTGATTTGTATGTCATAATGTTTCTTTGGATAATGGTGAGCAATAAATAATATTTAGTATTGTATTGTAACCTTAGTTGCCTGAAAATAAAAGATATTTGATTTGAATTGATATTTGGATTGATTGATATATTGTTTGAAGTCAGAAAAAAGTATTCTACTATGTAATATTTATTGAATATTATTTCAAATTGCTTTGGGAAATGAGAAAGTTTACTAAACGTAAATCGCGTGGGCGGTAAACGTCAACAGGAAATAACTGTCTTTCTACGCTCATTTGGGGCGTAAACAATAAATTCTCCGCAAATTTTATTTGGGTCATGACGCAAGTAACGAAAACAGTATTTTAATTAAGGTACTTGCGCCAAAGAAAATTTCATACTCTTATTATAAGTGTAAATGGGTTCAAATTTTGGGTCCATGTTCGCTAGTATCTTTTTTTTCATTTCAATTAAGTACCTAAATTATAATACACATATGCATGGTCTATAGCACTTGGTAAACTTGTATGTAAACATACCTTATAGTTTTTTTTTTTTTACTAGCCCTTTATGGTGTCCCACTGCTGGGCAAAGGCCTCTCCCCTTGTCTTCCACGACTCCCGATACAGTGCCTTATAGTTAAGTCCGTATATTTTAAGTGTGTTTTAGTGTGAGCGTTTAAGGAAGTAAGTGTTCATCCCAAAATTATATGTACCTAACAATGTAACCTATTATCCTGTCGCATACTTCTGTTGTTTCTCCAATAAATAAAATAAAATAGAATCATAGAAAAAACTGCAAGTTTATGTAGAACATAAGAAAAATAAAAAATAAATATAACGTGGTTCGCGGTAGGCCCTCTGAAGCCAGAGAACTGGCTGCAATACATAAACTGCGGCGGCGTAAGCGAAATGAAGAACATTTACGAACTTACCACCAAGGCGTAAAAGCTATGTTGTTTTAATCACTTATACCACTCGCGAGTCTAATGCCCAGTTCGAAACCAGTGTAAATGTGCTTTAGAAAATTATTAAGCGAAATTAGAAACGGGTGGCTAAGTTAGGGTATTTTAAAATATTTAATTTTTAGGTGTTCCGTACCGTACCGTTTGTGACCCAAGGACGGACATGTAACGTAAACAAATGAATTTTAAACATGGGGTCACTTTAAGGGGGTAAATGAGAAAATTAAAAAATAAAGTTTTTGAAACTATATCGTGTTACATATCAAATGAAAGATCTCATTTTGAAAAGGCTGCCGGCGCGATTGGGTTGTTCAGCTCGATAGATTCGAGCTATCTTTTTAAAATATAGTTGATTGTTAACAGCAACAGGCAGTTGTTATTTTATTATTGTACATACATACATACATATAATCATGCCTATTTACCGGAGGGGTAGGCAGAGACCACGGATTTCCACTTGCTACGATCCTGACATACCTCTTTCGCTTCCTTCACTTTCATAACATTCCTCATACACGCTCGCCGGTTTAGGGTGCTCTTGACTTGGCCTTTCTTCAGGATCTCCCCGATCTGATCAGAGAAAGTCCGCCGAACTCTGCCCCTTTAAACTCCCGTTTCCACCTCTCCCTTATACACCCTCTTTGTTAGCCTTCTTTCTTTTATTATAGTGTACCTATATATAAATAATCGAAATATTTTAAAAACAACTTTGGCTACTGGACACTTTATTATTGGATTTAAAGATACAATTGAAACCTGAAAGTTAGTGTACACTTGAAACTTGATGAATCACATTAAATATATTAATAACGGGTCACTCACGTGTTTCAAGTCGAAAATATATATATTTAATATATTTAATATATCTATGTCTCACGGAAGTTTTGTTATTAAAATTGATGTTTCACATTTTTTTTTTCATCTTTACTAAGTTTTCAATCATATTTTGCCAGGCTTCAGATTATGTAATCGAAACTTATTGAATGTATATAAAAATATATAATACACTTGGATTTAAAGATACAATTGTAACCTGAAAGTTAGTGTAGGTACCCTTGAAACTTCATGAATCACATTTTTTTGAATTTTTACAAAGTTTTGAATAACCTTTTGCCAGGCTTCAGATTATGTAATCGAAACTGTTATTTAATGTGTATAAAAATATATAATAAGAACAACCGAAACCATTAGGTCTAAAATTTAGAAAAAAAAATACACATAATAGTTCTTTACCTATAGATGTCCGGAAAACCTATATTAAATGTGCAGGCAAGCGTGACTCGGACTTAATTACTTAGTTTTTGATCCGACCCCTAAATAGTTTACTTGGGCGAATTCGGCAATTCGCATCGGGTAACAAGCGAACGATGAAGTTAGGGTTTCCCACGGTAGATTGCTTAGCTATCCCTAATCAAATTTTAAGGGAATTGTAACTTTTATAACGGGGTTTGCTTATTCTACTGACTGTACAGTCGAGTTCATAAATATGTATACATTTATTCACCTTTATCCATTGCAATAAGGTGAAAAAATGTATACATATTTATGAACTCGACTGTACAAGTGTCCAACGTTAGATACGCCGGAACTCTGCCAGCGTTGTGAATCGTATTGCTGTAAAATCGTGGAACGCATAAAGTTACGCCTGTTAAACAGAACGCGGTATGCGGTGGCAATGAAGTTGTTTGGATATTTATAAATTAATCAATCTAATGCGGATGTGTTTATTAACATTTACTCTTGTTGTAAATATTTTTTTATCAAGCAGAAACGTCTGCGAGCAATACAACATTTTTTTATATTAAAGGAAAATTTGACAAATTCCCATGTTCCGGAAAAATGGAAAAACTCCCGACCTGCGACAAGACTCGAACTGGCGACCTCTTGGAACACCGGTTCAAAAAATCAATCAATAAATCGGTCAATTGGACCGGTGTTCTAAGAGGGCGTAACTTCGAGTTTTGCCGGAAGTCGGGAATTTTTACATTTTTCCTTTAATATAAAATGTCTTGTTGTAAATGTCGAAAGGTAACTTTCAGTTTAGGTACCGTTAGGTTACATGACTTCTGTCATCTCAATACAATTTTGCATTTTAAGGTTTTAAATTGTGTGGAGACCACCCGCTGTCACCGTACACAAGTAATGTGAAAATTCTCGATTACTATTATACTGGTAGGGTTAGACCAAGCTAAGTTGGCAGCGATTTTGATAGCCCAGACGGTGCACGTGTTATTTAAACGTCATAATTGCACCGTTTGCGCTATCAAAATCGCTGCCAACTTAGCTTGGTCTAACTTTACCTACATATTTCTATTTCAATTTATTTCAATTATAATTAACTAACAAGGCAAGAAAGCTTGTAAAAAATTGTTGTCCAAAGAAACTGTCTGACAAAAAGGCAATTTAATTCTTCAACGCGGAACATCGTCTGAACATCTGAAATTTTATTTCCGTACAACCCGGAGTTCTAAAAATAGTCGCATAATTTATAATTCTGACTCACCGATAATGTCAGACCATCAATTATATCGCGAAAGTGAAATTTCGTAATGGAGATTGGTGGGGTAGAGGTTAATAAAGGCACCTTTACTTTACCCTGTTTCACTATAACTTTCTAACTGGGCATTTCTAAACAGGTTTGCAGAAAATTGAGATAAAGTTTTAATTATCTATTTTGTAATTATAAATAATCACATTCCAGAATCCCAAGGCTAGACTAGACTTAAGTCAGTTTTTTTATGATACTAGTGACCCGCCCCGGCTTTGCACAGGTTACACAAAACCTTAACAAATTATACACCTAAACCTTCCGCAAGAATCACTCTATTGATAGGTGAAAACCGCATGAAAATCCATTCAGTAGTTTTTGAGATTATCGCGAACATACATACACACAGTGGGTAAGGGCTTAAAGAGGTCTCTTTTTTTTAGCAGGTCATAATCTGAGATATGTCTGCGGTTGCGTCTAATTGCCACGACTATTTTCATACATTTTGTATGAAAATAAATGCGTAGCGGCAATTAGACCGCAGACATATTTTTTGAGAATGACCGTAGTACGTGGCATGACATCTAAGTCAGTATATTATATTGAATTTGGTACAGACTAGGTAACCATTGTATTTACTCTGAATATTTTTTACTTTTATAATGTACCTACTTACACTTAAATTTATCACGTCTGTGGAATCTGCCTAATAAATCGCGAGCCTCTTCTATTTATAAAATCCGTTAAATTATTTTTAGCATAAGCTACGGGGTTCCATTACGTCATTCGTAACCTTCGGGATACCTACTTGGAATTACCCTCCATAATTAAAGAGCTATTCAGTATCAAATGATCATTTTGTAGATTATTATTTCCGAAAACGGGACTTAATCGCGCCGCGCGGGACTTCTGCAGGGAATTGCAAAATCAGGGGGCGAAACAGCCAATCGATAATTTATTAATGTATGAAAATAGTCACGTGTCATTTCGTTGCATCTGTCATCATGTCAATACATGTTTTTTTTTCTTTGGCGTGTGTCATCTTGGCTAGGCCTTCAGTAGGTAAAATACTTTGCCATTACAGGCATTTTTCACACGCTAACATCGTCCTGATGCGACAGAGGACTTCGATTTCCCGACCCCATTATAGAGATACTTACTTAAATACTTAAGTAACCCTTTCCGAACGGATTTGCCTTGTCTCTTATCTTGTTTATTTAATTCCTTATCCTCGAATATGTCCCTTTTTCTGTTTTAGAGAAAATAGAAAGGGTAACATAAGGGTAAGGGTAAGGTAAGGGTAAGGGTAAGGGTAATATCGGGAGAAAAAACATACACTTGTAATAGCTACCAAACCGAAGGTTTAAACACAAACTCAAGCTACCCGCGCCTAAATTTCAAATACCTATATAGGAAAAGCCCTCTTTATGCAGCAGTTAAATGCTACAATCATATTCCAGACTATATGAAGGCAGAGAAAAGGGATACAACATACTATAACGCAAAGAGATTGAAATGGATCGTTGCGAGAAAAGTGTATTACAATATTAATGATTTCTTCGCAGATAGCTTTATTAGGTATGTAACATAGTTCTATTTATATCATTGAAAACTTTAATTACAAATTATGTAACCAGGACCTGGTAAGAGTAAAGGAGATTCGTGATCTTGGAGTACTCATGGACGACAAATTATCGTTTATACCTCATATCGATTCCATTTTAGCTAAGTCTTTTAAACAATTAGGAATGATCCTGCGAGTTGGTAAACCTTTCAGGAATACCTTAACACTCAAAATTCTTTATAACAGTTATGTACGAAGTCGACTTGAGTTTGCATGTGCGGTCTGGAAACCCCATTACAGTATTCATATTGACAGGATAGAGAGATTGCAAAAAAAGTTCCTAAAAGCCCTTGATTTTAAATGTGGTATTGAATACAAAGACTATGTCGAATCCTTAAACCGTCATAAAATGCAGTCGCTTGAGTGTCGGAGAGACTGCGTTGATTCTGTTCTATTATATAAAATAATAAATAGTCACATTGATGCCCCTAGCTTGTTAAAAGACATATGTATAAGAGTCCCAGGTAATAAAGAACGCCGATGTCGTCTCGGATACAAGCACTTATTCTCCATCCCATGTAGTAGAACTAACTATTCTAAAAATATGTTTATTAAGCGAGCATGTGCACTTTATAATGATAATAACATTGTAAAAAATGTAGACATATTTAATTGTACCATAGGCTCAATAAAATTTTTATTCAGGACTAGTATGTAAATCTAGCCGCGATCTGTCAATATCTAAAAGTGTTAATATACCTATTATGTCATGTTTGTCGATACCTATTCGCAAATTCTGTGTAACCTTTTACTAATCTGCTGAACTTAAGCCAAGATAGGTACTTTTTCGTGCTATATATAAAGATATGTTTAATAAAAATGGAAACTATAGGTCTAGACTAAGAGAAGAAACTGTAACAATATTTTATGTATGACCGTTTGTTTCATATTTAAATAAAAAAAAAAAAAAACGATGCTACTTTTTGTGCTTTATTGACCGGGATATGGACCGTGATTACCTTTTGTATTGTTTTCGAGCTCCCGATATTCGCCTGATCAGACAGCTAAGGTTAAAATACACCCTGCGTATTTGTAGTAATATAGTTATCTGCATATTTAATTATACGAACGGGTCTACCGCGATTTAATTTCAAATATGTGTTCAAAAAGCGAGAGTTCAAAGCGTTACAAAGTTGTCTGGTTAACAACTTTCATGAAAACTAACAGCAAATTACATTTTGCTCGCGAACTTAGTTTCTCATTTGCTAAAGAGCATACAACTTACTCTGCTCATTCTAATCGCTAACAGAGTATGAGCGAGTTAAAACTAACTTAAGATACACTCAAGAACAATGAAAGAGTTTTGTATGTTAGTTAGCAATAGCTGGAGCTCTCTACCAAAGGGGGGGGGGGGGGCAGCAAATGCAGGCTAGAAGCCCCGTGCTAAAAGAAATCATAGAAATTAAATAAAATTTAATTTTAGGCAAACATTTATTTTCTTAAACATGGTTTTTATTTTAAAACCATTTCTGTGTAAGCTTGGAAGATAACATTAAACGTGTTGTAAAGGCGGTTGGTCAAATTTCAAATTGACAGATTGTGATCTGATTTTAAGATATGAATGATCTGCTAAAATTACGGGTAAGTATCTGTTGCCTAATACATAACTTTACATTCAAAATATCATTTCATAGAAAACATATTTTTTCACAAAGGGTCGCAGAACCAACCTAACCTAACCCACTTTTCTGCTAGACCTAACGGGTTCTACACAATGACCTTTTAGATAAGAAGAATAAGAATCAAGAATAAAGATCATTTATTTTTAGCTAAAGGTTACAGAGAGATGTACCTAAAAAGTTCACAGTTTTCGTATAAACCTGTAATTGTGGATATTGGGCTGTAGGTATAGGTGCTCGCGTCAGTTGACGTTTTTAGCAGTCGGGTTAAAAGATCAAATCTTCTCTAGTAATTTGTTGCAGCTTCGTCCGGTTAGTGACCATCGTTTTAGCCCAAGGTTTAAACTTACCCGCGTTAGTATAAACGATCGGAATAATTATGTACAGAGCCTTTGGTAGCCACAACTAAGTTAACAAGTTGCCCGGCGAGTTGCAGCCAATTTATCGCAGCGCAAGTTGGTAACGACGAGATGTTGAATTTTAACGAGTTAAGCGAAAGCTTAGTATATAGTTTGTTATTTTAACGAAATGCGTAAATCGTGGCGATATCTCGGCAAGCTTACACAAGTGAGGTATAATTAGTTACAGAACGTTTGGGATATCGTCCCCAGCTAAGAGGTACGCATTGGAGACTTCACGAACGCTTTTGAATTTCTTTATAGGCTGTAACAGACGGCCAAACAGACAGACGCACGAGTTCCTATAAGGGTTCCGTTTTTTCCTTTTGAGGGACTAGAAAAATAGACATTCGTAATACTGATGTCTTAGTATATTAGTGTTCCATCTATCAAGGTGCGCTGTGACATCGATCGCGTGGATCAGCTGACGCGCGATCTTCCTATGTGAGACATCCCGGGTAAATAAAAACTCCACCAACTGTGTAACACCCACGCCACGAGACGGGTTGATAAGTTATAAGCGAAGGCGTAATCAGGAGCACAAGTGATGCTGCGCACAATCATCAGTAGTATTAGTGCTCTATCTGTCAATGTGATCTGTGACATCGATGGCAGGTGACGCGATCTGCCTATGTGAGACATCCCGGGTAAATAAAAACTCCACCAACTGTGTAACACCCACGCCACGATTCAGGTTCACAAGTTGTAAGCGAAGGCGTAATCAGGAGCACAGTCAAGTGATGCTGCGCACAATCATCAGTAGTATAAGTTGCTCTATCTGTCAATGTGCTCTGTGACATCGATGGCAGGTGACGCGATCTGCCTATGTGAGACATCCCGGGTAAATAAAAACTCCACCAACTGTGTAGCACCCACGCCACGATTCAGGTTCACAAGTTATAAGCGAAGGCGTAATCAGGAGCACAGTCAAGTGATGCTGCGCACAATCATCAGTAGTATAAGTTGCTCTATCTGTCAATGTGCTCTGTGACATCGATGGCAGGTGACGCGATCTGCCTATGTGAGACATCCCGGGTAAATAAAAACTCTACCAACTGTGTAACACCCACGCCTCGAGGCGGGTTGACAAGTTATAAGCGAGGGCGGAATCAGGAGCACATGTGATGCTGCACACAATTATCAGAATATTGTGTAAGTATGACAAGAAAATTGGTGCTACCAGGTTTAAACATAGGTAGTTAAACCAACAAAAGTCTGCAACGATTTTGATAGCACACGCAGTGCAAGTGTTATTAACACGTCATAATTTCATAGAAGTTTGACGTTTAAAATAACACCTGCACTGCATGTGCTATCAAAATTGTTGCAGACTTTTCTCAGTCTAACTAGATATTCGCAATATTGATGTCTTAATACAGTATGGCCCAAAAATATCTTATCAATACATTTTTAGGATTATTTTTCTTACATTTACGTTTTTCACAAAATGTAATTAAAATGTTAATAGTAAATGTACCTACTGATATGATGTTACCAAAGTGTACGGCTCACCCGGTATTGTATTGTCCTAGTCCTAGCTCTAAGTATATTGATTTGCATGGTAGGTTTTAATTAATTTTACTGTTTAACATTCGTATTTAAGTTTTTTGTTACCAACACTTTTATGGGTCATGCCTGAAAATAAAAGATTATTTAAATAATTTTTTTTTAACATGCAGATACGTCTGCGAGCGATACTCCAAATTTTATATTAAACCACCTTTAATATAAAATTTGGATTATTTAATTTAATTTAATTTAAAAATGGTATCAACAAATAAATACTGTCCCAGAAGACGATTAACCTATGTTCCGGCTAAATCCCAATGATGTTCACGAAGGAAACGTTTCCGTACAACCATTCATTAATTTCCATTCAGTCGTAATAGATGTGACTTAGGACCAAAAAATTATACCAAAAGCCAATTTTTTTACGAAATTCTTTGTATGGCCAAACGAGACGGCTGCAAAATCCTGAAAAGCCGTAATGTCACTGGCCGCGAACAATCCAAGATAAAAATAAGTTAAGTTGTCGTGGGAGCAAATCTAATAGTAATTAACTTTGTGACTACTTTCAACCAAAATCATTTCTTATAATGTTTACCTTAAATTACATATTTTGAAAATAAATTTGTCTCTTCACTTCCGGGACACTCGAATTATCTTCAATATATTTTATTTTTCCTTTGATACACAAGCGCAAACGTTTGTTACATTTTCAATAACATGCACAGTAAAACATCTTTGTCAACGTATTTTAGGGCCACCTTGTGGGAAATTCTCCATCTGTCAATGCGCGCTGCGACATCAATCGCAGGTGACGCGATCTGCCTATGTGAGACATCCCGGGTAAATAAAAACTCCATCGACCATGTAACACCCACGCCTCAAGCCGGGTAAACAAGTTATAAGAGAGGGCGGAATCAGGAGCAGCACAAGGGATGCCGTGCACAATCATCAGTCGTATCTCTCAATACCGATAATATATCAATACCAATTATTATATTTAATCGTATGGCATAGTATGGCATGGAAATATTTTCACTTTCACTTCACTTTCACTTACTTATGACATTATTTTCATCGTCTACCCGCTTCCGTCTATGCCCTCCGCTTCGCGCCCTTGTACGCGAGGGCGGCTCACGTCTTATTTTTAGAAGATGCCTACTTATGTACTTTCAGGCCAATTCGAACGTACGCTGATATCAGAATGACATCTAACTGATGTCATTCAGTTATCGTGCATTTCGCTCGTACTTGTCGGTACATGTATTGGCGCGGGCGAGATGCACAAACTAAATATTATTCTGAAGTCAGTGTACGTTCGAATTGGCCTGTTTGTTTTTCTTCCAAATAAGTTTTAAATCAAATGAGGCGCGAGTTCAGAGCTATCGAAGTTTATAAACCGTGAAACGAAAGGCTTTTTTTTACAGGAAAATCATATTACAATATTTTGTTTGTTATTTTATGTTATTTCGATATGCGGCTAAGACAATTCCATTATTGTTCAAGGTAACAAATTGGCAAGATAAATATACCTATGAAGCAAATGCCTGTTCAAAAAGTGTTTTTGGAAGTAATTTCTCTTGTAGCGCCCCCTTTGAGCACAATAAGTACATTATCCAGCGTTCGTCTGGAGAGTGCCTATCCCGCCCCGGCCGTGTCACGGCTCGGTGCCTGGAAAAATCTTCGCTTTTACGGTTCGCGACCTACCCGATCTCACTGAGTATAACTTTATGACTGGTAGAAAGATACCCATTACCTCGATTTTTATAGCATTAGAAAATACTATACGATCTTGACGTGTCTTTTTATTGGAGTATGATCTTGGCTTCATTGCACCTACATTTCATAATGCCATCGTATTTATATGTCCCAAATTCCAAAACAACTTTGTCCCAAAATGCCTAAAAAAATTAAAAAAAAAACATTTATTTTGGACGATATTGCAATCCATATTTTGTTAGTTACAAATATACTTAAATTCTATACTTATGTTAGTACCTAAACTAAGATGTTAGGAGGTCCAGTGCCTAATTAGTGCACTGTCCACAAATCAAAAATCAACAGTCAAACCAAAGTCTGTCTAAATATCAAGTTGTTTCCTTCTTGAAATGACCGAATGTCATAATGACTTTTATTCATATCGTCAGTCTCAAAATACTTAAATGCCAAAAAGTATGTTACATCAAATGCCGAATTTCAGATGGATTTATTTTTTAAATATTGTTTATTTATTTATATCAATCAGACAGCACTAACAGATAAACCTTACATGCTATTTGGCATTATATTACTTATTATCTAACATGCATTAATTACTTTAAAATAGAAGGAAAAAAAATACAATTTTTGGCAAGGCAAATAGGGCCGTTAATTACCGTAAATAAAATAAGTTTAAATTAAATTAGATTGAATCAATAAATTATACATAACCGAATACAGAATTAGGAATAATGAGTTAATAATAATGTCACAATTTTCTCAATTATAAAGTAAAATAAAATTAAACTCATCTTTACAGGCCTCAGTAAATGTCACACTCTACTCTAATAAAATTAATAATGAATTCATATCTACATAACAAAATTAAGAAAATTAGTCAAATTGTACAAAAATAATAATTAATGATATTTTTTTTATATGCACTCATTAGTAAATAATGGAGCTAGGGGTAACGATTTTCTCGATATAACGACATGATGCAGCTAGGAATTTGGTCTCGGTTGTTATGAAGATGTCAAGTTGGTCGTCGCTGTCTAAAATGTCATTCAGTAGCATCTGTGCTTGATAAAGAGGAGAGTTAGCATGCATGCGAGTTCGAGCTGTAGGGACAGCGAAGAGACCACGGCGTCGAGGACGTAGCACTTTAGCGGTGAGTCGAGGAACACGGAGTGCTATTTGTGACAGTAATTGGGGATTAGTCACTGTCCCCCGTATTAATTGGACGAAATATTTCACTAGGTATATACTTCTGCGGGTTTCGAGGGATGTGTAGTTTACCATACCCAACACGAATAGTGTTGGATACAGAAGAGGATAATATCCGTATAATTTCTTATAAAGAAATCTTACGAACGATTTTTGGACTCTTTCAACTACAAGCGTGTTATGTTTTTCGTGGGGATTCCAAATGATCGCATTTGTTTCTAGCTTGGACCGGACGAATGCGTTGTAGAGGACAGCTATAGCGTGACTGTTCATGAACAACTTAGCTTGGCGTATGACAAACCCTAAGCATCTTCGGGCTTCGTTACAGGTCTTCGTGATATGCTGGTTGAACGTGAGCTGCGTATCAACCCAGGTAGCAAAATGACGTCTAATGACGTCAGCGACGTCGTAATGACGTAATAATGCCGTCATTATGACGTCGCTGACGTCATTTTACGTAATTTTGCTACCTGGGAAACCATGTACCAAGATCCTTGACTTCAGTGACTCGTCTCAGGGTTTTACCTTCTATTGTGTAAAGATGATTTACAGGGTGCCGATCACGCGTATATGTAATGACTGAGCATTTTTCATTGTTCAGAGTCAAACTATTATTACGAGCCCAGGCCGAAATATTATCAATATCCAGTTGCAGTAGAGAAGAATCGTCAATACTGTTGATTGGTAGTGCCAGTTTCAGGTCATCGGCAAATAAAAGGCACGTCGAATGATTGAGTACTGATGGTAAGTCATTTACGAGGATAAGAAATAGAAATATATAAAGTTTCACTATGTTTTAAGTGCATTTTTTTAACTTTTGCCGTATTAGCAATATTTTTTTAACCATCTGCTGGAACTAAAGACGGTATTGGATAAAATAGCACTCATTAATATAGGTAATTTGAGATTTAGGTATTTTGACACCACGTCTATTTGAAGTTTAGGAATGTGGTATTTTGAAAATTAAAGTTATTAGGCATTCTGAGATTCAGGCATTTTGACACTATTCCGTTTTGAGGCCTACAAATTTAGCGAAATATGCTTTAATAGTACATTTACGATACAAGTGCGAAAAAATGAAATTTGGAACTAGTGGCGATAAATTAAAACACGCCCGAAGGGAGTGTTTTAAATCAACAAGAGTACTTATAGAAACTAATTACTGTCAGAAAAGTAGGTTATGTTACAACTGTACGCCCTACCCCCAGAAAAAAATTCTTCTACTAGAAAAGTAGGTTAGGTTAGGTTAGGTTAGAACTGTGACCCCCCACAGAAAGAAACTGCTACCAGAAATGTTGTTGCTGTAGAGATGCTGTAGTTGACTACGGAACCCTAAAGATTGGATGCATCCAAATATTTACATAGAATTATAAAATATGCATTTTTAGAAAAAAATGTGAAAAACCTTATAAATAATAATCATCCAAAAATACAGTGGCCTAAGTTTTATCATAAAATACTACAAAATACAGAATCAAGTGATATAAATTTCGCCGCAATTTAAACGTCACTTAAAACTGACATAATCCAAGTTACGTCACAAAAGACTCGAGCAACATGGTTTGTCAGCTCTGCCCATTACAGCCCGCCAATTTAAGCGAGAGCCATCCGGCCAAAACAAATCCCCCTTTTGCTATATGCAGCTAATCGTCGCAACAGTCTTCTTAATCTGGTCGGGTTACCGTGATTAGAGATGTACCATGACTGTATGTTGTACTGACATATTCTACGCCTTATTGCAAAGACATAAAGTTCACAGTTGGTCAACTATTGTGTTGCTTTCAGAACACATTTAGAAGGACGTATGTTTACGTACGTATTTATGTATTTGGACTGTTTTTGGAATTTGTGCAACAAGTGGTAGAAGATAATCAGGGGTGGAGAACGTGATGGTTAATTTGTTTGTTTTCGTTTTTTTCTGATGACAAAGGCGGGTTTTTCGCATAATATCTGTAGTACGGTGTGGGTTCTTTATTTCGTCTTTGCCAGTAAGGAATGATGTCTGTTTTTGATGGCTTCAAGCTGTTTTGTTTTTTAACGTTGGCTGCAGTGTTTGTTACGAGGAAGAGTATTCAGCGAAGTTTGCTTCTTTAAAATATGATATTGATTTTATGGAGTATGTAAATAGCCATTTTTTTATTTTGTTGTCGTTTTATCATTTTTCTCAGATTTTGATAAAATTTGGTGGATAGATGGTTCCTTATTCTATACAACATAAGCGCAATTTCACTGTATTTCCTACAAAATCTTTCACTAAGTTACGGAAAACATATGAAATTTTCCGCAACAAAATGGAAATTTTCACACATTTTTTTGTCCCAAATTTGGATTTGGTGTTTATTCCGACCTACCAATTTGTATCAAAATCTGACAAAAAAATTAAATCCAATTAATACTGGCCAACTATAAATGATATTCTTATAGAAAAGTAATAAACAAATATCAGTCAGCTGTCAAATGGCTTTTGATTCACTCCAGATTTGTAATGAAATCGAAGTGCAACTTCAGATTTTATACCGTAGTAGTTTTGGTCTGAGCCCTTTCTGTTAACCCATTCAGCGCTAATCACGATAAGTTGTCACTTTGCCTCTACGAATCATTTTCGCTACATTCCGGGAATGTTATAGACTACATACTACATTGTAGCGGTACGACCGTTCTTTAGCGGTGAATGTGTTAAAATACTCTATCACTATAATATAACACAATATATTATTTAATAACCCTTGAACGTAACTGCTCATAACCCTTTACTGCCACTGAAAGTGTCGTAACGGTGTTGTCGGTACGGTGTTAAAACATGAAGATAAACCTAAGTTAACCCTTTAAACGTTTATTAAGACTAAAGAGGATATAATAGGATAGAGCGGTACTGTCATAGTAAATTTTGTAACCACAGTAAATTCACTGCCATCTATCGACACACTTTAAAACTAAAAATGAAGATTTTTAAAAATACGATAAAATGTATTTAAATATGAATAAATGATGTTTTATTTGCATTAATTATTTTGTATGATTTTGACCCATGTTTTTTTACTGATATGCGTTAAAATTGTTAAATAACAAACGAAACCGACAACGCCATCTATATGAGAGTAGGCCAAAGGTAGTGGCGCCATCTGATCGAGAATCAAATTTTCGTGATTTTCGAGGCACGTTTTTTCCCTAGACTGTATCCATCTATTACGGAGTTATATCTATCTTTGATTAAGACATAAGTCCCAGGTTAACCCTTTTAAAGTTTATGACTGAGTAGCACTAGACATAAATGTCTTATTACTTGTCACTATACTTAAACGGTCGCGCTAGTGATTGCATGATTGCGAGAGTGAATCATTCTACGAACCACTCGTATATTTTGAAATGGAATTTATAATAGCTGAACTTTTTAAATTTTAAACTTTTTTTGATTATATTTCTAGAAATAAATTGAGTAGGTATGCTGGTATGGTATGGTAAACTGCGATAACTTTGAATGGCGCGGAAATATTGATCATCGACTTTAAAAAAATAAGAAATTGATTTTTGAACGCAAACTTAAGAATTTTATGATGGAAATCATAACATAAATACATTATGCAAGCGTTTAGAGACAAATTCTTTGTAGTTTAATTCCCCGAGATTCAAAGAAACCCCAGTATACCGCGGGAGCAGACCCGTTGCTAGGTTGCTACTGAGATAGATGTTGGCACTCATTTGTGCGGGCGTCATCCGAAATTCAGCGAAACTCCTCGCTGAGGCACGCGGGATTATGGATTAAGCCGTGTTCGTATATAGTCGAGCGAGAGAAAATCGCATTTAGCAAAGTAATTAAAATATTTTTTAATTTTTTTTTCGCTGCAGAAACAATGCATTACTTTTGCAATTCTTTTTATGAAATTGCTGGCACATCGAAAACAATATTATGGACGTTCTTACAATTTTAATCCGAGAAGACGTTCGTGTTATGATTGCATTACGCATTGTTAAAAACTATTTGTGGCTTTCCATTACAGAAGGTCCTCATGCTTCATCTGCAATTATATTGAAATTTCAGATGGAAACGTCCTTACACTTGAAGCATAACGACCCTTCTCTGATTTAAAGACACATTTAAGGAATAAATTTGATTGCCTCATATGAATACCGCATTTTAAAAAGTTTCAATTACCTCGAACGATATGTCACACGATATAGTCAGATGTTAAAGGTAGGGCTTCTGGTTGATACGAGCGATTAACTTAAAGCTTTTGGAATTACAGTTTAGGGCGGTCGGACTATAATTAAAGCCGGTTTTAATTATGTGATAAGGTCCGTCTACGAAGTTGCTAGCAAATGATTCAACGAATTTAATATATTAAATATGTCTGTGACTCACGTATAGACAGCATCAATAATATATACGCCTAATCAAAAACATCTACCATTTTGTAATAGTGTAGCGTAACAAAAAGGCATATGTAGTATGTACTCGTATCTATGAAAAACAAGAGCCACTATGCTAACCACCGTTTAAATATTCGCCCGTATTGAATTTACACTGTATAGGCGTAAGCGTCATTGTAGATAACAGTTGCGGTAATTGTTTGTTGTATAATTCGTAACAATGCAAATCTCCCTAATAATAATAATACAAATACTCTTTATTGCACACCTCATTACTAGTACTAGGAAACCGCTACCAAATTTTAGTACGTTGTTGGGCATGGTACTGGGTCTCCAAAACTGCTGGGAGACAGCGGCGCCGACCATCTACTTCAGCGGAATGACGTCATCAAAATGGCTCCCCCCTCGTTGCGAATATTGCATATTGCACCCAAACTATGCATTGCACATATACACGTGTGGGGTATTAAACGAAAGCCAATAAAATATTATATATTTTACTAATACACCATCTACCAAAAAATATGAATATGCAATATTCGCAACGAGGCGGGAGTCATTTTGATGGCGTCATTCCGCTGAAGTAGATGGCCGGCGCCGCTGTCTCCCGGCAGTTTTGGAGACCCAGTACCATGTCCAACAACATACTAAAATTTGGTAGCGGTTTCCGGATCTGAACTATATTCCCATAAGGCAGTGCACTAACATAACAATACAAAGAATACAGAAAAGAAGAGGTTAAACAACAGGCGGCATTACGCTCGTTAACATAAATTTCAAAGTCAAATTATTTAGAATTACGTCTTGGCATAATGAAGGGCGTTAAGTATGTAACAAAACAAAACACGTACGGTGTTATTTTGGAATTTCGCGGCCGCCTAAACGCGCTCAATGAAGCAGTCTTGCGCGGGCGGTAAGTTTATGCAAATGCGGGGTTTGCGCCGACCTTTAGTGACGTAAGTACACTTACGTTGTAATTGTAACATGAATTGACCCTTTTAGGGTTTGGGTTAAGATAATTACCTACGTATTAAACATATTAATAACAGGTCACTCGCGTATTTTAAGCCGAGAAACATGACGAGCGTTTTTCGACTTAAAGTACGTGAGTGACCCGTTATTAATATGTTTAATATGTCTGTGTACAGACTTTGCTAAATGAAGCGTTTACAAAATGTATGTATGGACTATGGATGCAAGACTGTTAAAAAGTTGATGTCAATAAAGATATATGTACATGATAATACAGAACAGTATTCCTTCAAATTTGATACAATTCGCCTTACAAATGATATACTTGTCATTTACCGTTTTTTAGTAATTTAGGACCAAAACCTGGAAAAATTACTATGGAAATGTGAATAATGGTGATCGAAATAAAACTATCAAAACGGATTATATCGCGTATATTGAATTTATAATACATCCCGACGTTTATCCCGATGTTAGTTTTATTTCATGAGTAACTATCGCGGTAACCGAAGACAATATAATGGTGATAGAAATTCGACTGTAGGTTAGAGTTTGCTTCATTTTGTAGGTAATCAGGCGAGTGGCAAGACTCGGGACGAGTGAAGAATGACATTTCCGCACGTGTATCGAACGACGTTTTTTAATACAGTTGCGAAAAAATAAGAAAAACAACAAGTAAGGAATTTGAAACTTTTATATTTTTAATTCTGTGACATCATTGACATTGACATTATGAAGAGGTATTTTTTTAGCTGGGTGTTATTATTATTGAACCCACTTCAATGAAAGTTTTTTTTAAATGCATGTTCTATAAGACAGAAACAATTGTAAATATAAAACATTGTACTATTATTACCCAAATATCGTTAATTACGATTATTTGTGTATCGTACATTTATAAAAACAATATCGAATGTTGTCTTTGGAAACCTAAAGCAGAAAGAAAAAACGCCTCTTCTTTGACAGGCGTTCCGTTCCATTCAGACAACTTATTAAGAACGGTTTTTCAATATGCAATGTAAAAAAAATAGACGTGTTATAATGATGAAGAGGTAAGTAATAAAATATGTATATTTTTCGTATTCTTACATTAATAGTAGGTTTTTATGTTGATTACGACGTTTAAAGGAAACTAATATTAACACTCATCAATAAATAGTCATGAATTGGAACAAAAATAAATTAAAAAAAATTGGAAAGTAAAAAGCACTAGTTCGCGAAAACCAACTTTCCGCACGCTAAACAGCTACGTAAAGTAGCACTTTTTGAGCAACTGTATTAAAAATGATGTTTTGAGTTAGGAGTAGGTATGCTGGTTTGTAGTGAAAAATATTACTTGGAAGTGACTTTAAATTTCATTACATAAGCATCCTCCTTTAGTTTGCTAGAATACTTGGTCTGCTTTTGCTGGCTTTGCGGAAAGCTGGATATTTAAAGTTTTTGCTGAAATTAAGGGTAGAGTTATGATAATTAAGTTTGGAATAAGTTCCGAAACGGGGACTTTATTTAATTGGCAAAATGCCTTCGTAATATATATCTTAAAACAACCCTATTCATTATTTTAGCTGTTAGTGATTATTTTTAGGTCTCCGTACCCGACGGATGACAAACGTTCGTCTGTATTTTGGTCACAGTGAAGGGATGTATTTCAAGAACTGAAATAAATAGATAAAGTTAAAATGTATGCATAGTGTGAATGTGCGTTTCTATTGCCGCTTCAACAACAAGATATTAAAAATAAAATAATAGTTAAACCAAAAACGTGTTTTATCGTTTTTTTTTGTAAGGTGCTAAATATTAACTAAACTAGCCTGGGTATTGTTTGGTAAACATTACAATCCGTGTGTGAAAAATTGACTTTGTAGAATTGTAGCAATATGGATGGGCCCTATCCTACAAAACTTATAATTAAAATATAAGTATGCAAGTGACATAGGAGCTTTGAATAATTCGTTTTTCGCTCCTAATTTTTATAATAGTAAAAAAAAAGTCAAACCTAGGGGCATAGCAGCATGATGACCTGTCTAGCGACCCTGTAGTGACCCTGCCTATGAAGCCGAGGGTCCTGGGTTCGAATCCCGGTAAGGGCATTTATTTGTGTGATGGTGATGAGGACATATTTCTATGTACCCACAACACAAGCCTTATTTATTTTAAGCTTACCGTGAGGCTTAATCAATTTGTGTTATAATGTCCTTTAATATTCATTTACTTATATCTATGATTAATATACATTCAATTCTGTACCTAAAAAATATTTTCCATAATATCAATATGCAGGGAGGAAAATGGGGACTAGATTTGTATGGAGTAGCGGTCGTCCACTATCCTCTTAAAGAGTTTCCTACTACTACTAAACCGGTTTATACTACGGAACCCTAAAAAGGGGGAGTAAACAGCAATCTAACTTTAGCTCGCAAATTCACGAGAGCTAATTACTGTAGGTAATTGGCCCAATTTGGCATCTGAAGCAATTATGCACCGGTAATGTAATAATGAGATCCGGCTAACTGGATTTCGCTAATTAATTAGGTCATAATTAATTTGCAGGGAAGGATTATAAAGGGGTGAGCACACAGATCATGACTGTGTCAAACTAGATGGAGCTAACTCTTGTATTTCGCTTGTGAAAGGCCGGTGTATTTAAGCTAATTTATTGTAGATGGTGTATTTCACAGAGACAGGCAGAAAATGGATAGGTAGATGGTATGGAAATTATATTGTGTACTCATTTGGGGGAACTCTACGGATGCCAATTGAGTAATTATAATGCAAAAACAGGCAATGCGAACGCTAGCGGGTGTGAAGCCTAGACATTCATGCAGAGACCTTTTTGTGACGCACAAAATAATGACACATTACTCATTATATTTATTTGAAGTTATTATGTATGTTAGAAATAACATCTTTGTTTAAACGCGTCGAGGTATCTCGCATAAACATTAGAACTACAGGTTGATTACGAACAGTTCCACGTCGCATGGCACTTGCAGCAAAGAACCCGCGTGTCATCGGTCCGACTTATTATGAGCGATTACCTGCAGAAATAAGGACGGAACCATCCGATACAACATTCAAGCGTCGATTGAGAAACTTTTTACTAGACAACCCATTATTAATTATGTGTTGCCACTTTTCTGTATGCATGACATTGACCTGTTATTATTATTCTCTATTATTATTACTAATACTTATTTTTTTTTCTGACATTTTTATACTTTTATTTTAATTTTATAGGTTTTAATGACATGCACATTGAGAGTCAAAGAGTATTGTACGCCAAATTCAGGCTGATTGTGATGTAACCAAATACTAACCCTACCACCATTTATAACCACTCACATTCAAACAATAAAAATTTGTATTTGTATTTGTATATTCAATAAATGAATTTTTTGACATAACTGTATAATTTATAATCGCATACCATTTTTGACATTTTCCTTGTTTATTATTGTTACTATTTGACGATCCTTCTCAGGGGAAATTTTTCATATAATGTATAATTAATGAAATTAATATTGGATTGTTTTGCTATTATTTAAATTTATTTCTGACGATCACAATGTAGATTCTTATAAATTGACATTAATGTAATTTGTACTGTAATCATATGTTGTGAAATAAATATATCTAATCTAATCTAATCTATTGTACAGTAACCCCACATAAAGCTATTATGTGGGGTTACTGTACTTTAATTTTAGGGGGTTTATGAAGACGGTGGATTCCTATTACGGAACATTAGACGAAATATTAAATCATTTTCGTAACCCAATCAATATATTATTTACGATTTAAGCGTTTCGTTTCATTTTCTGCAAACGATTGACATCTTGGCTAGGCCCCCAGCTGGGCTAGCCAAGGTGACAGTCGCTATCGAATCTCTTTGTGCTATCACTCTTGCATATTAGTGTGACAGTGACAGTTGCGTTTCGTTCGCTACGGAGCGTTAGCGATTGGCATGTTGTCTACGGGGTCTGATCTTTTTTTAATGCGATTGTAGAGTTGCTTTCATAACAAAAGTGTTGCAAATGCAACTTATTATAGTATTAAAACTATTCCCAATGCAGTAGCTAAACGCAGCCGCCGGGCTCGGTTAGTATACGGAAGTTTTTTCTAAAGCACCAATAGGAGCGCTTCACATAATTTGTATCGCGGCCAATTAGAGGCACTAAAATTTAAACCACCTTTTGTATTTATCAGATATTGCAAATCATATTTAAAATCGGGTCTAACGCGAATTTATTTTGTTACCTTTATTTACCGACGTTTCGACACAGGTTTCACTGGTCGTGGTCGCGGCTAAATGATGTCCCAGCAAAATGTCAAAACAGAAATTTGTGTTAAATGTGATTTAATATATGTTCAAAACGCGAAAGTTTCGAATGTTATATTGCAAATCACTCTTTCATCAGCCTCCATACAATCAACAACCACTTCTGCACCTTTTAACCGTTTTGGCAAGAACCCTTGTAACCAGTACCTATCTGGAAAAATATAATCAGTTCACTAAGAATTGAAGTTTTAGTGAAGTTCGTGATCCTGACCTGCGCGGCGGCTATATACAGATGCTCACACTAATGAGTACAGTCGCGTATGTATATCTTGTATCACCTAAAACATTACTCCATATTAAAGTCGAGATATGCATTGTACCTATACATTTTATATTAAAGGAAAAAATGGAAAAAGTTACACTTCCGGCAGGAAGCCGCCTCCTTCTCCGGAAGTGTAACTTTTTCCATTTTTTCCTTGAATATAAAATTTGGAGTACCTATCGCTCGCAGACGTATCTGCATGTTAAAAAATTTGATTGCACCTATATCTATCTACGTATGATTATTATTACTTATACACTCTGATCCAACTCTGTTCAGCATTATCTTCACGCTCCTGTACTGCCGGCTTACGCCCCCGCTAATTGGAGAAGGGATTATGTGCAAATGGTTTCAGTGCGAAGTTAAGCATGTGTGGCCCACATGGTCGAATGCACCGTAGTATACGTAGCTAGGCGTGGGCGAAGTGGGCCGTCGCCCACGGCCTCGCGCCCCCAGGGGGGCTTCGCACAAGGCCCCTTCGGGCACAGTGAAAGAAAAGGGCCTCGCAGATGCGATTTCGCCCACGGCTAGATTAGTTCACGCTACGCTACTGGTAGTATACACTGCGAGCCAGTAGCAGATTATCAAAGCTAAGTGTAAGGCCTGAGTGGACGCTCGAAGCGGAGCGTTCGGCGGGGCGTGCAGCGTGGCGTCGGGCTTACAAGTGATGTGAGCAGCGTGCACTAAGGCCGCTCCTGTACGTTTGCATTTGTTTAAAATGCACGCCTCACGCCCCGCCCCGCTGCACGCCCAACTCGAGCGTCCACTCAGGCCTTACACTAAGTTTATTTCACGTTTCTTTCGTGCGAAAATTTGTAAAACGATTCAGAGCTACATCGTGAAGCCTCGTGAACGCTATTTAGCGCATTAAATAATTTCACGGTTTAGACACTTGTTTTAGTCACTCGCGCGACATGTTTCGAAACATGTCGCGCGAGTGACTAAAACAAGTGAGTCTAAACCGTGAAATTATTTAATGTTAGTATGTCTCACAACAGTTTAAATTCGGTTATTTAGTGCGTCTAAGGATGGTATTCCATTTGTCCAATATCTTGGTCCAATGTGTATTTGCGTCTCACATTTTGCTTAATGAGAGAGTGAGACGCAATGCACATTGGACAAAGAAATTTGACAGATGGAATACCACGCTAAGGCTAACTTTGCACCGACATGAAGAGAACAAAGTAGAGATGTCATTATGAACTTAATACTTTTATAGAAATTTGACATTAATGATGACATTTCCACACTTTGTTATTGCAAATGACATGCAAAGTTAGTTTGGTTCAACTCTAGTTGTTTCACGTAAAAAGGTAAACAAAATATAGTTGGTCAAGCAAATCTTGTCAGCAGACGAAGGCGGCAAATTTAAAAAATGTAGGCGTGAAGGGATATCGTCCCACAGAAAATTTGAATTTCGCGCCTTTTTCTATTGACAAGATTTACCAACCAACCAACAACAACAACAACAACTATAAGTTCACGATAATATGTAAATTTTAGCTAGCTCTCGGGCTAGTATATGTACGAATGTTTGTTATTGGTTTTGCGGGTAAATGCCAGTAATTCCGCTCGGGGAGTTTATCCAATGAAATGGAATTGGAAGGTTAGGCTATTTATAGCAGACAAAAGCTGAGCGTTAGATATAACGTGTTCGTGTGCGGATCCAAAAATAATCGACGCGATGTCAATCATGCGTAACTGAGGGCTACGAATGTTTGGTTTGTAATTTTGTTATTTTGTTATGTGTTTACAATCTCGCGTTATCAATGGTGGGATTCATTGAAAATAAGGGTTGCCATCTAAAGTCAACACGGTTGGGTTATTCATCTGGTTTCTATGGCTATATTCGGTGTCAGATCAGCTCTTATCATCGTCATCATCTCAGCCGAAAGACGTCCATTGCTGGACAAGGGCCTCCCCCAAGGATCTCCACAACGGTCATTCGCTGCCCTCAACCAACGCTTTCCGCGACTTTAACCAGATCGTCGGTCCATCTAGTCTGTGGCCTTCCCACGCTGCGTCTTCGGTCGGTACGTGGTCGCCACTCGAGAACCTTTCTGCCTCATCCGCCATCGGTTCTGCGAGCAATGTGGCTCGCCCACTGCCACTTAAGTCTGGCTACTGCCACTTAAGTCTGGCAATTCTAAATAAATAAATTAAAAAATAATCTTTATTGCAACTTCTTTTTTCTTCTCTGAGCTAAGATGAGCTGAGATTAGCTCTAGGTGAGAATAATATTGCATCTTTCGGAAGGTTCTGGAGTGGCGTCCGCGTACCGGAAGACGAACTGCCGGTAGGCCTCCAACGAGATGGAGCGACGACCTGGTGAAGGTCGCGGGAATTCGGTGGATGCGAGCGGCACAGGATCGGTCGGAGTGGCGAGCCTTGGGGGAGGCCTATGTCCAGCAGTGGACGTCTATCGGCTGACATGATGATGATGATGATGATGTCAGCATCTTTCATAAGTATGCCAAATGTCATCTAAATTTTCCCTTTTGTGTTCAACAAATGGCAAATATAAATTACAAATTCTGAAGGCAACTTCTATAGTTATTTAGTTACAAACATACGCTTGTAAAAATAAGAAAAAATATAATATAGTTGAGAAATATAGCCACAGTAGGTAGTATATAAGTAGTTTGGAAATTAGATCCGAAATTTCTCTGGATCGTCCGCCCTCGTAACTCAACACTGAAATATTGTGGATACGACATGAATGGCTGAGTAGGGTTGTCACATTCCTTTTCCAATTTTGTAAATGGGTCGTACCTACAAAGACAGAAAAAATAAAAATGTCCTTTTAGTACCCCAAAGTTAACCTCTTGTCTGTGTATGATAGAGATCCTTACCGAATTTTCAGTCATGTTTTTGCATTTTTTGAGCGCGCGCTACGCCTTCTGGACAGTTTGCCCTTCGGGCATCTGAAGCAACCCACTGAACAATTCGAACCAAAATTAAATAAAAACCGGCCAAGTGCGAGTCGGACTCACGCACGAAGGGTTCCGTACCATTACGCAAACGGCAATCAAAATCACGTTTGTTGTATGGGAGCCCCCCTTAAATATTTATTTTATTCTGTTTTTAGTATTTGTTGTTATAGCGGCAACAGAAATACATCAACTGTGAAAATTTCAACTGTCTAGCTATCACGGTTCATGAGATACAGCCTGGTGACAGACGGACAGACAGACAGACAGACAGACGGGCAGACAGACAGACAGACAGCGAAGTCTTAGTAATAGGGTCCCGTTTTTACCCTTTGGGTACGGAACCCTAAAAATTCACCCCTCGGCAAGGTGCCGTAGATGCTGCATTACCCCGCTGAATTACAATACTACTGTGCTGTGCGAGGAGGCTCCTATGAGTCCTATGGTCCCCAGTTTAATATGATTATATCAATTATTATACAAATAAATATAAATGAAATTGTTTATTATTGGTAGTAAATATTTATTTCCAGCCTGGAAGGTATCAAATATGAATGAAGGTCGACAATTTAGGTACGTACATTTTAATTAGTATTTTAATTGGACTCTAGTAACACTACTGTACAAAACTGCAAGTATTACTTATAAAATAGAGTCATAACAACAAGATAGAATATTCTCGTAACCACCCACGATAGTTTAACGACATAATAACTGCTATTTTTGCCATAAATCGTGGGCTATAAAACAACCGCGGACCTTTTTGGATGTAAAAATAGGACGGTGATAAACTTGATAAAGCCTAGACCGAGCGTAGAACGGTAGAACCCACGTAGTGTTTACGCACGAAGGTCCGGATACTTTCTACTTAGGTACTTACTTAACGGTACAGCAACCGTTCGAAACGTGTGGATGTATTTAAAATTCGTTATATTCGATATAATTCGTTCACATAGATATATTTCATGAGTAAGTATCACGTAGATAACCCCGTCAACCACACGCCCCTTGGTTTAATAAAGGTTTCTCAATCATAACTTTTATTTAACTATAAACATTATTTATAAGACTTTCTTTGGTTTAATTAGTACCTAACGATTGTTTCACCGGATAGTCTCATCGGAAGATCAGCGCTGTCGCCAGTACCATGCTGAGATGAGACCATTTCTCCAACAAAGAATGTTGGCCTCCATCACTGACACGATCTGTTTGATTTTTAATTTAAGCCCTGGAGTTACTGACAATATCCTTGGTATAGTTGACACAAATACAGTATAACCCTCACCATGAGAATTACGCGGCCTTAAACGCTAGCGACTGCGCCAACTCAAACGCATTGCATCTCGCTTGCACCATTGTCAGTACGAGGGAGATGCATTGTACGAGTAAGTTAGTTTAAGCAGTCGCTAGCGAATATGTCAGTGTCAAACTCGTGGTAAGGCTATCCTATCACGGGTTACCACCTAACCTATATCTGTATATAGGTGAGGTGAGTGAGGCGAGCGGAGGGGACAGATTTACCTATAAAAATGTAAGTAGTACATAACTAATGAAGTTTGGCTCTCACTTGGAAATTTTTTGATTTAGATGATAATTAAACGCAGTGTGATTTAATTGCCCTACGAATTACACGAAATAAGTTTCTTTGTAAAACAGTGATGACGGATTCATCCTTAATTTCTTCTAATTTAGTCAAAAAAATAACTTAAAAGCATACGATATTTGCTAACGTAGTGGTGGTTGCGGGTAGTATTTTGTAAACAATAAAATGATTATTATTGAAAAAAAAAAACAGGAATCACTTATGGAAAATTATGTAATGTTGTTTTCTTTTTACTACATTTAAATGGACAGACGATTTGAACTTCTTTTTAAAAGAATAGCAAGAAACTGCTTAAAATAAAATAAATGCGAAAATGGAGGACTGGAAAAAGTGAAAGAACTCATTGAGGGATAGAGGATAGAGAGATAGAGATCTTTATTTGCATCCAATGTACATATTTATTGCTCCGCAGTAAGGCACCAGGCTCCCAATAATTATATTATTTGAAAATGAGGCCACTGTTTCCGAGTTCACTACGGAGGGTCCTGTTGTTTTAGGATCTCGTTATTGAAAACACTTTTAATCCCTTCCAGTAAACGATTTATGGTATAATTAATTTGGATTTATTAAGGCTTTCATTTTACCTCATAGAATTTATAACTGATTTTTCTTGAATAACTCCTAAACTGTTTATTCTAAAATTATAAAAAAAATATATTCGAGTTTCTCACAATGAGCTCTTTTATTTGATATGTAATACGATATAGTTTAAAAAACTTTATTTTTTAATTTTCTCATTTACCCCCCAAAAGTGGACCCCATATTTAAATTTTATTTGTTTACGTTACATGTCCATCTTTGGGTCACAAACACATATGTATACCAAATTTCAACTTAATTGGTTCAGTAGTTTCGGAGAAAATAGGCTGTGACAGACGGACAGACAGACGCACAAGTGATCCTATAAGGGTTCCGTTTTTTCCTTTTGAGGTACGGAACCCTAAAAATAAAAAAAATACTACCGGTCGCGCCAATTTACTCATAGATGGCGCTGTACATGATTATGCTTATCATACTTCTGGTCAAATTAAAAGTCTGTGTATTTATAGTTACATGAGATACTTGAAAGTTTGTACGGAACCCTCGGTGCACGAGTTAAGCCAACTCGCACTTGACCGGTTTATTTAAGACTGAAGACGTAAAGACATTAAGTAACTTTTTCAGCCTGCAGGAGTCTGATAGGAATCTGTGATGTCAAATAGTCTTATAAGTTATACCTATATTTGATGTTACTAAGTTATAAGTATTTATGTAGTAATATTATAAGCCATATGCTATACTAAATGATACCCATTCGTTGCCACATTTATTCTTAATTCACAGCCATCGATGCGAAAAACAGGACGCTAATGACGCTATTGATTTTAATCTGGATTTCAAATATCGGAACGTTTCCCTTACCTCTTTGTATGAAAAATATAAGTAGACCTACTCCCACCAAGCGTACCCCGGAAAATGGGCGAACTCGACAATGTCGTGTAGGCGTACCTGAAAGTGACAAAACGAAACGGTGATAAATATGAAATAAGAAATAAGAGATAAATTTATGTTGGTGTAACTAATGTTCCATTTTCTTGCCCTTCTGAAAGCCAAGACGCTTTTAGATGTATAGCATCAAGTTCGCTTAAGAGCGCTTTCACATTGTCCGATTCGATATCGGATGTAGGATTCGACATCCACGTAGTCAGGCCGCGGCCGCCCCCGGGCGCCGTCTTTAGCGATCCCGAGTAAAAGTTGCTGTATAATCCCAAAACCTCCCTGGCAACAGCAATGCACATTTTTTAGCCATCCTTTACTGTATTTCATCATAAAATAAAAAGTTAGTTGTTAGTTCAATCGTTTCATTCACCTCTACTCAGGTGTGCAACAATTTTTTGAAATCAGTTTTTTTTTGACAATTGTGTAATTACTTTTAAAATAATTTAAGCTAAGAATTAAATGTTCAACCGTGTTTTTAAAATTCTTTGAACCCACGCACATTTTGCCGAGTCATTGAGCGTCAATGTCTTTTAAACGGGTCTTTATTGTTTGATATAATTATTGAGTCATAATGTAATGATTGTCATATTATCATTAGTCATAATTTAATTCTCAGAAACGCGTAACTTTTCAGGATTGCCATAAAACAAACCTAACCTAACCTAACCTAACCTATCTATAGGATAACCCGCGGAAAATCCTGAAAAGTTAATAGTTTCGGAATTATGACTAGTGATAATATGACAATCATTACATTATGACTTTCAATAATTATGTCAAACAAAGGGACCCCCTTTTAAACATTGTCCGATGCCTAACAAAGTTAATATTAAAACAACTTGGTTCACAGAGCACGAAAGCAATTACTGAGATGGCTACTGGACGCTGAGGCTATCTTTTATTATCCTCTCATAGTACTATGTTCATACTTAAATTAAGGCATTTATGCTCTTTCGTACATCTGAGTTATTTCGTTCATCAGTTTGACTAATCGTTGACTCTTTATATTTTTTCCTTACTGCGTAGGATTTTTTCGATTAAATTTTCTTTGAGCAAGAATTACGTGCCGGCATTTAAGTGCTGGAGGATTTGAAGTCATTTAGGGATTTTTCTATTATTTAGTAATTAATATCAACGGACATTTTTTTTAAATAAAAATCGATTTTTAGGCGTTTGCGCGACGAAGTATTTTCTCTTTCCTCTTAAAAAAAGTTTTTGCAGGCGTATTTTGAAAAGAGATAGCATTTAAGGATTGATGTTTCTCTTTTATTTGGACGAGCTGGCTTAGATAGATAAAGAAGATAAATATTCATAAACTAAAATTTATTATTTATGCTTTTAGCTTCACTTATTAACACCTTGCGCTTGCTACTATACTATCTGCAAACCAGTGACGATCGAGATTAAATGCCCATCTCTTTCACTCCTGCTACGTGTGTTACGACTATGCAAGTGTGAATGAGAAGTTTTACGACCGCGGTTGTCAGTTTGGTTTACGGATATAATTATTGATGCGATATGCTGCATGACATTGTTTGCAAGTGCCAATCACTTCACATTAGAAAAAACACCGTATAGTTCTAAAATTTTTGAATATGATTTTTTCCTAGGGGGTAATCCGTCAACTACTCAAGAGCTTTACCCACCATCTCCATGTGCCGGATGATGGAGCTCATGGGTAGCGTTTTAAATTCCTTTGGGTCCAGATAGACTGTTCCAAAGTCCTTCATTCTTTGTCTGGCGAGGGCGTGACATTCACCCATCAGGTGTTCTACTGTCTCTTTCTCTTCGCCACACATACCTATACCTATAGGATTTTCACTCATAATTTTAAAACTAACATGGGACTTATTCGCGTATGGCCTGACGTTTAGTGTGACGTTACCTTCGTGGTCACGTTCCGTCTATTTGTTAGGAAAACTTGCACCTAGAGTAACAAGTTAAGTAATGACATGGAAACAGTGAGCCAGTTACAAGTTTCCGCAGGTATAAACTACGTAAAGTACATGGCGTGCGAAATTACAAATCTAATAAAACTTATTTACTTATAATTATATTTCGCTTATCTTGCTTGACAGGGAGAATGGGATAAACAGTGAACGAGAAGAATAGGAGAATAAAAAACAGGATATTTTTAAAAGTATCCCCTGTACCGCTGCCAGTCGATAGTGTGCCCATAAGGCTTTCTTTACTATGATCCAAATATTTCCAAATTAAATTGGTAATATTAGAGTGCCTGCTAGTTAGTTCTGGCGGCTTTATATAAGTGTAACTCTATTTTTTTAGCAGGAGAACGCCAGTGTGCCTTAAAAAAAACACTGGAAAAATGGTGTTGTATTAATAACACAAAAAAACCGGTCAAGTGCGATTCGGACTCGCGCACCGAAGGTTCCGTACTTTTTAGTATTTGTTGTTGTTATATCTGTGAAAATTTCAACTGCTTAGCTATCACGGTTCATGAGATACAGCCTGGTGACAGACAGACAGACGGTTCGACGGACAGACGGACAGCGGAGTCTTAGTAATAGGGTCCCGTTTTTACCCTTTGGGTATGGAACCCTAAAAAACAGCGTTGAACAAAATTACGTCATTTCGTATAACAGGTAGGTATTACGTATTCAAGCATTCACACTTCGAGAACAATTGCAACCTCTAATTGTTTTCTATTCAAAGGATCAAAAATCTTTTTGTTAACTTAAATAGACGCTCTTAAGACGTTTAAATAAAGGTCCGTATCAAAGGAGGTAGGTGTTATTTGGAACATTATTACAAGCTTATATTATTACAGAAAACAATACAAAGAATACAGAAAAGAAGAGGTTAAAGAGGTTAAACAACAGGCGGTCTTACCTACCTATGTATGTATAGGCGATTTCTAAAATAAATATTGAAAACCTGATTCTTGCAGATCCAGATGTTTTTGGGTTTTTTCAACTCAGAATCACTAGCATATTCAATACTGATGATAAAAAAATGTCCTAAAAATTTGTATGAAAATTGTACATTCGACTACGTCACGCTATGTGCGCGAGTGAGTGAAAACGTGACGTAATGGAATGGACATTTAGGGACATCTTTTTTTAATGGCAGGATGGAGAATGCTGTCGAATCTGAGTAGAATGAGCCCAAGAATGTCCAGATTTAAGAGAATCGGGTTTTCAATATTTATTTTTGAAATCGCTCGTTCGTAATAAATTTTGCAAGCTAAATTATACCTACTTGATTGATTATTTGATTGTGCTGAAATTTCACATACATATGTAAGTAGGGTGACAATGCCATATTATGGGTTACATTATGTTAATCGATAAAATAGTGCCACATTATGTTAATCGAGTTGATGGACACAGTAGCTTTTTGAATTATTTTTTTCGATTAAAAAGTGATCTGAAATCTACCGTTTACTGTTTATTCATTCTGTTTTGCGCCCAAACTGTTGCCTCTTCAGCCTCTCAAACGGCTTTAATCCTTCCCCCTCACCTTCTCTCCCCAACAGATAAGTTTAACAATAACTTTTTATTTGTGCCGTTTTGCTTGGCCGCTAGTGATGTAATCGTGATGCAATATCGAATTCAAAACCGAATGTTAAGATTTTATTTAACCGACCACTAACCGAAAGGATTATAAAGGTAGTGTGGTGGTATGTGTATTTTTGTCATATTACCTATATATTATGATCCACTTTATTTACATTCCATATAATAAAACTAATAGAACAAAAAGAGAGCTTAAATTTGAATTTTGAATTAAGGCATTCTTTACCTATACGGCCCACTTATACCTACCTATTTCGTAAATCTGGATTCCCACCACCTATTTCGAAATGCCTATTATGATATTTTTTTCACGGATGTCGTCAGATTCGTATTATCGATACCTACTTTTGTCCGTCCTCGCACATCCCTAGTTATGGCTAAACGATGTGAAAAGTCTTTCCTATTTGGCTTCCAGTTTCGTAAAGCTTTTAACCGTAATTTTGTTTTCTCTGTAAGTATAAAGGTTGAGTAAGCCATTGGTTCTTCAAATGAATCCTTGAGATCTAAAGTGGGATTGTTTTAAGAGATCACGAAAAAATAAAACTTGAATAAGATTTAACCTGAGCTTATCTATAATTTAGCAACATTAAGTGATATTCAATAATTATTAATAAAGAATACCGTAGTTGTATTAGGTATAGTGACCCTGCCTATAAAGCCAATGGTACGGGGTTTGGATCTCGGTAGATAAGGGCATTTATTTGTGTGATGATATTTGGTCCTGAGTCATGGGTGTTTTCTATGTGTATTTTATAATATTTTAGATAGTATTTATTTTTTATTGACATCATTCACTATGATTTACTATGATTTGTACTTTTTGTACTGAAAATGATTGAATTTTTTGTATTGACATTGTTTTATGTTCATATTTTTTACTATTATGACATGTTGGCATTTTTAATTTATTTCTATTTGCATTGTTTTAGTTTTTAAACTACTAATTTTAATGGTAATTTTATTTCATATTCTGATGTTCAATTCTAATTCTTATTATTATTACAAAAAAACGATCGTTATACAAGCTGAAATATATGTATATTTTAACTATGTGAAAATTGTATACATGAGATAAATTAACTAAACTATGTATTTTAGTATTTGTATATTATACTTGCATGTGGTTGTCTGAGTAGGTAAGGTATCCACAACACAAATCTTCTTCATCTTACTGTGGGGATTAGTCAATTTGTGAAAAGACCTTATATAGACCTTTATGTTTATTATTTATGTATTTATTATAACCCTGGATTTTAGTAGTAGTAGTAAAACACTATTGTACAAAAATCAAAACAAACCAGGAAAAATAACAGTCATTAGTACAAAGGCGAAAAATTATTCGGATAAAATAAGTGAAGGATCTTCTATTCCGCGACAACAATGCAATTCATCTAAGAGATTGACAGTGACATCGCTGTTTTCCCGTTGCTGCAACGCTACACTAGCAACGCTGCTGCTGTCACAATCTAGATGTAACCTTAAGATACATGTGTGGTGTGTTGTAACTGACGCACGTGACGTGTGCGTCACCATTCGTAGTAAAAACGTCCACGTGCGTCCACGTCAGCCGCACGCCCTAACGAATTAGCAACGTCAACAGCTCGCCACACCACCTCAATATCTACCTTATCCCACTGACAAAGAGTTTAAAATCCATTAACACACAGTAATCCTTCAATCCTGGACTACCCCCACGCAACTGTTATCGAGTTAAAAATGTGCTGATTGAATTTAATCCTTGTTGCGTGAGGTTGTCCTTGGTGCTTGAGGCGTGGGTGAGGAGAAGATTCATTGATGATACGGGCTGTCGATAAGCATAAATAGAGGCCGTAGATGGATTAATTTAGTTTTAGAGCATAACCTTATTAATCTAAACAACTAAGACGCGGAACGACTTCTGCTAGGTCGTTTTTTAAATGAACTATAAGTATGTAATGGTTATGTGGTGGTTGGTTGGTATAAAATGGTTCCAATGATTTCGTAGAAATTTACAATGAACGATAAATCATAAATTTCAGGAACGCAACCAAAAAATAATATCAACAGTCACTTTGTATATAATGGTTTCGTTACTTGGATATTCACAAACAACGCCTAGCATTCCAATTTATCCTTTAAAGATAAAAATAAAAATTTGTAGAATAGCTCGCAGACGTATTTGCTTGATAAAAAATAGTTTATTGTTTGTAGAGGTGCACTAAGAAATATCGTTTTAGCCCATTGGCTGGAGTTGAAAGTAGGTAGGTTTTTAACGAACTGTATACAGACGAAGTTCTATAAACCGCCTTCTGAAACTTCTCAGCACACTAACGATTAAAATTTGCTAAAATACGTTTTAAATGTTAACAAAAAAGCCAACTCATCTTCTAACTTACACCTTCAGCATCAAGCGCTAATCTGTTAAAGTCTTAACTACTAAATAAAACCGCCTCAGAGCCGGAATAAATATATAAAGCCATTAACGGAAAATAAACGGAGCTGGCTTGATAAAAAGTAAACCGATTACAAATTGGTGTAATAAAACAAAACAGTTTAATTGTGGGGTGTGAATAAATTGGATTCAGGAGCGGGGTACCTTGATGAAATAGTAACATATACCTACACACAGACAGACACTCTATTATGTGACCTGCAAAATGATGCAGGTTTTATATTGAATACGACTCAAATATTCTACGAGTAGAATATATTGTAGTAATTTTAAGTAAACATAGAAGATATAGATTTTTATTGGAATCATCTGGTTTCTTTCACCTTTTTAAAATGAAAAAGTTCCATCTTGAATGGATCGTCGCAAAAGTGACTCATAAATATTATAGGGAAAAATGAGGTAAGTATTTTGCCTTTTAAGTCTGACTTGAAAGCTTCATCGTTTTATTATAATATAATAGTATAGAATAGCATTTATTTGCAATAAAATGTAGAAAGGTGTCCATATAAATAGTTAGCAACAATATTCAGCCATTTGACATTCAAATGTTAGGAACAATAACAACTTAAAAATTAACAATTACATAAAGAAAAAAAATTATCTTCATACTAGGTGAACTTAATGGTGGAGCATTTCCTACAAGTCAACAACCAGTATTATTGGCTTTCCTTTATCCCATTTTATTTAGGTTAGCACAGTATATTTTCTGTACTTACTTCCTCTCTTTTCATATCCTTTGATTTAGTTTTAAATGACATGTTTTTATATTTTAATTACCTGATTTAGATTTTATTCATTTTTGCTGTCATTGATTATTTTTAAGTATGTTATTTTGAATTGAATTGTTTTGAATTAAATAATTTTACCATTGATTCTAGTCGAAAATAATAATCTTAATGTTGATATGGATTGTTTGTATTTAAATTATAAAGCTTATCCGGTTTTTGCCCAGTCCTAACCTAAGTACCATCAGCCGTAAGAGTGCATGGCGATGGCAATTTCTCCATGCAATTCGCAGCTCACTGTACCCTGTTACTTTGCATGTTATGTTGTTATATAATTGTAAGTCTTAACATTAATTTTTAATCTGTATCTTAATTTTGTATGTAACTAGCATATGTATGGATTGTAAATGCGTGAAATAAATGATTGAATGATGTATTTATTAATTTATTTATAAATGGAATTAACCCTTATATATTGATATAAGAAAAACCTTTTTTCCTCTAGAAGCACCTACAGAATCATTAACCTTTTCGACGCCGTGTCAAACACAAAAGCTGTCACTCAGACGCCACGTCACCGAAGTGTCAAAACTGAAATTGAACTTTATGCACATGCACGTAGGTCTATGTTGCTCTGTGATCTGTGACGGATTAATAAATCTTTTGCGTTGGACCTGCGGTGCCGATATATCCGTCATTAGCGTCCAAAAGGTTAAAGGGTTAGGTTTTACTAAAACACCCTTCAACGTGTATCTCTACAACTATTATCTCGTGCGAATGGAAAAATCCAGCCTTACCTAAAATCCTCAATTTCACGCTTATGGGTACCAGTATCGGAAAAACTACGGTCCGTAAAATATGGCTTCCCGTAAAAGAGTTATTTACATACAGCAAACTTTTATTGCAGGTTCTTTATAACCAACACTTGGCAAGGGAACCTAACAAAAATAAATCAAGACTTTAATCAAGAAATGTATTATATTTTAATAAAAATGTCATAATATTTTGTGTAGAACTTTATATAGAAAATGTACCCGTTTCCATCAACGAACTAGAATAACAGGATGCTGTTTAGCAAAAATGTGTCAACCCACATTAATTTTTCAATAAAATGTCAACTTTAAGTGTCAGTTTTTTGAGTTGACATCTTATTGCAAAATGGATGTGGGTTGACACATTATTGCGTATCAGCATCCTATAGAAGTCTAACTAGAGTTCAGAAATGGCCCCACGTGTGCGAGCGACTCAACTAAACAGCGCTCAGATTGACAACGGCAAATATTGTAATGCCGCGCAAGATGTTTGACTTATCGTCACTCTTTTCCATTGAGTGAAAACTCGAGTTCAAGTTTCTTTACACGTCATAGGTCAATTTTAATGAAAATATAACAGTGCACAAAATTATTACCTAGGTAGGTAGGTAGATAGGTATCTAAATATGAATATCGAAGCCTAAATAAATTTCCGTAAAGTTTAACCTCGCCTTTCAATCTTTCCAACAATAAACTCGTTAGCAGACATTGCGAAAGTAAATATAAAAAGTTGCAAAAGTTGTCGAATTTATAACTGAAAATAGCGTGTTGTCAAGATAAACAGAGAATAACCTCTGAAACTTCAGCAAATTGAGATATATTTTCAATTTTACAAGCATACAGATACGAGTACACAATTACAGACAAAATGTAAGTCCTGTCTGCACTAAAGTTCGTGTTAGCGGCTGCAAAAATGAATTCTTAGTTGCGAATAAGCCAGAGGACTCAGTGAAGAGCATTTCAATAAGCGAGTAGCCGTTATATATTTCCAATATTTACAGCATTCTTGCTTATGTATGTATGTCTTTCATTTTTAGGCAGTGAGTAAAGGTATATATTATAGTTTTAGAAATACAAGCAAGCAACTGAAACAAGATACCGCCGCCATCCATCGAGCGACTCATCTCCCACCCTCGAGGACTTTCAGTATTATGTTCATCGGTACACCTCAAAGAATAACTGTACCAATTTTCAAAACTACACTTGTTACTCGGTGTGATCGACGAGTTTTGGGCTAATTTTCTTATACTTAGCATAAGCAAGCATTTACTGGCCTGCCCAGCTACACGCCTCTCTACACGCACCGCTACCACAGAATAAATAATAGTACCTACTAGGTACAGAATATTCACTCTCTAACAAAACGCGTCTATTACGACAGATATGACCGCTAGGTGGCGCAAGCGCGTGCAGGCGTCCGTTTCGTAGCGGTGCGCGGCAACTACTAGGGCTAGACACCAAAATTGGTGTGGGCCGCATGTACTTGTAGCGACGCGAGGAAATCGCGGAGTGAGCCACGCCTGCCGCTACACGCCCCGCTACTTACTATGTCACACTCGGCCCGAGATGGGATCTCCGTTGTTTATATACCTGATGGGTTTACTGGCCTGGAGGTGAGCAAACATATTTGTGATTAAAAATGATGATGCTTTTTGTTTAAAGAAGTCAATTTCTCAAAGTTTTGTGAAAGGCATTGCATCTTGCTCGAGGACGTCGAATTCCTTGAAACGTATCACTTTTATTGCGTCTATTAATGGTTCTAAAATTATATTTAATTTAAATCGAGTGTTTATTAAGGTAAAGTGGGATAAGACTATCATCGGGGCAAGACAAACACTTGTATGGAATCCTAATACTGTTTGTCTTGTCCCAAGTAAAATAAACTATGTTCGTCTAACCCTCTACCTTAATTATAATTTTCGAAAACAATGTTGCAATGGCGAAAGACGATTATCTTTGTTTGAAAACTTTCATCTTAACTCACTGAAATTGCAGACACTCTATAGAGTGAATCAAACAGCAAAATTAATAACAAAAATGCAACTTCACTCCTAACTTGACATTTCTAATAAAATATTTCCCTCGCAGCTCAAGACTTTTATGCAATTTAATATGTCGCACTTCGTCAAATAAATGTTGCTGCCATTTGAAAAGAATTTCCAACGAACTACGCATAAAAGAATTCTTTGAGCTATGCATTAAACTTGCTCCATTCGTTTAAAAAAAAAAAAAAAAAAAAAAACAATCTGCATACAGACTTTCAAACTTCTTTCAGAATTGTCGACGCCGAGAAAAAGAAAAACTTTTCAAGTTACTGCAGTAGTTAGTGCTTTATGACGTTGTGATTGAGTTCATTTTTGCTTGGTCCGAGAAGGTGTTAGTCTTGGTTGATTAAAGAGGTTACATTTACTTGAAGTTGTAGCACGGCTCATTTAACACTTCTTGGAAAAGTATTTCTAGTTATTAATTGTTCTTTCTTTCGAACAAACGTTACAAATTTACTAGTCTATAGGTATATATTTGTGTTTAAATGTGCTATACTTACCTACAAATATACGTACATATTAGATGCATCGGTGCAACAAGAATCCCTCCTCTTCCCCTTTTAGAACCAAAATATCATTTTGAAACGGCATGAGATATGAAATTTAGACTAATATAGCGTTAAAGTATGCACACATGACGTTTTATAAAAATTAAAAACGTCAATATTACGTCGTACTCATGGAGACTATATAAAGGAGCCAAATCTCTATGTATGAAAAGTGTCCATCAAAAAACAGTAATTAGGCGGCGCCACAATACACCGAAATACTACCAAAAACAACCTACGTAATTTGGTCTGGTTATTTGTTGCCTTATATGGTTCATGTTATACTCATGTCCCTGACCTTACTAGCGCCACCGGAGGGATTAGGAACTATTATTTACTGCTGAAAGATGGTCACTTTTGCAATAGTTCTGCCATAAGAGATTGTCGTCCTTTTTATACCGTCCATAGTCGTACTCATGAGTCACAAATAAAAGTGATTGACGGGTTCTTAAAATCGAAAGCACTGCAGTAAGTAATACATTTATAGAAACGGCATTAAATAAATCTTTGGAGATCTCAACTTGATTGCGCACGTACTATATTGTTGGGATTGAAATGCATTTCAAACCAATATCTAATCATGATACTTAAATTAAGTTTTCACCTCAAGAACCTTACGAGTATACCTATAATATCATGTTCATTACATTATTGTGCTAGTCGAGTGAGGCCCTGCCATAAGTGGTTCTAAAATAGACTTAATTAAAAGCTAAAATTGTCGATGTGAGGGTAATTGAGTACCCTCCAAGTGAGAGCAAAATATCCGCATTTATTCTTATAATTGAGTTCCCTCCAAGTGAGAGCAAAATATTGCCGCATTTATTCTTATAATTGAAACATCAACGATTTCACACAAATTATAACATTTAAAGTTAGGTTAGGATATTATCCTGTATTCAATTAAGCATTTTTATAGCTATAAGTGGTCCCCATTCGTAAAAAGTGAAGGAAGCGAAAGAGGTATGTCAGGATCGTAGCAAGTGGAAATTCATGGTCTCTGCCTACCCCTCCGAATAGGCGTGACTGTATGTATTGTATGTACGAGTATGTACAAGTGGATCCCTTGTCCTTGTCCCATGTCATTTTTCCCAATTTTATAGATTTTCAAAACTATAGTAAACATCTTGGGTTTCTAGGATTTTTAGGGTTTAAGGTTTAAATCGCTTTTTCACAAGCCGAATTTCACCAAAATTGGTTTTGTAGCTTACATAGATGTAAAAAGGTAACAGAGGGAAAGGGTTTCTTTACCATTTATAATATACTAAACCTAGATCAAGCTAAAGGTGACGTTCGGAAGGGCGGGTCTCTATTGTTTCCCATATAGTTTTAAGTCATAATATATTGTTTGTCCACATTTTCGTTAGTCTTAATTTGGTTTTTCTCAGAAACGCGTAACTTTTCAGGATTGCCATAAAACAAACTTAACCTAACCTAACCTATCTACAGGATAACCTAAGGAAAATCCTGAAAGTTAACGGTTTCAAAATTAATGAAAATATGACAATCATTACATTATGACTTTTAATAATTATGTCAAACAAAGGGACCCCTCGGAGTGGCACTTGCAGCTGCATTACTGTTGCGATATTACTGCTACGGCCTTGACGCGGTCGCTGTAATTGACAATTTGCTTAATAAAATAACGTTCGTCGTTGCATTACTGCCGCCATTATGACGTTCAATCCGTGAAATTGAAGGAAATTGACAGATACAGCGACGGCATCAGCGCCGCCGCAGCAGTAACGACGAAACAGTAATGCAGCTGCAGTCGACATACGAATGTCATCTTAACTCCGCACAAACTATGCAATGATTAACGTCGGACTTTCGAATGATCCACGGAACATGGCGGATCGTGCTCCATACATTTATTTTAATTTTAATTGCATAATATTATTATATGTGTATAATTTTGATAGCATATTTTGCAGTGAATGGCAAACGTGACAGGTGCTGTTAATGACGAATTCTTCTGGAAATGCGGAATTCTTGGATATCATTTGGTGGTTCGTGGTCTCGGCCGCCATTATGCTTTGTACTGCTGCTCCAGCCATCATCCAGTGCATCGTGAAGGCCTATTACCGTACATCATGCATTAATAATTTGTATAGTAAATTTTTTTACTTGTAATTACTGTATTTTGGCAAGGGCCCATGAGGCTGTAGTAGTAGTAGTAGTAAATCACTTTATTGTACAAAACAAAAATTGATAACATGAAATTCATATAAATTTAGGTACAAAGGCGAGCTTATCCCTATAAGGGATTTCTTCCAGCTAACCTTAGAGTAAATGAGTGGAAAATTCGAATTAGATAGATAGACAAACTTACAGAACGTACAATAATATTTAAAAAGGAAAACTACAATATTAACGTCTACGAATAACTAAAATACATCAATTGCATTATGCAATAAAATAAATATGTACTAGCATACATAAATATATAGTACTAAATAAATATTAAATAAATAAATATATATATATATATAATATATAATATGTTATTGTGTCCATCGAGACACGACGAAATAAAAACTAAATTGTGTTGCTCTGAAAGAGAACGTTTTATTAAGTACAAACAATGATATTTAAATAATACTTAATACAAACTGAAATAATAATAACTAAAACTCTTACCTGAAAGAGAAACAACATTTAAAGCTAGTATTCCATATATTTGTATTTTAATCTATCTTTAATATTATTTATTCTATTGAATAAAGCCTTTGACATTTGATGTGTCAACATATGTGTCAGTCATAGTACTCATAACTAGTCATAGATAATCAGTTACCTATTTAAAACTCTTCTGACATTGGAACAAGTTTCGTTATGTGAAAAAAATTTGACTCTAACTTCTTGTGTCCCGTGTTTATCTTATAAATTGAGTCTGATAATTTTTCTAAGATTTTATATGGACCAACTTTTATTTCATCAAGTTTCTTTCTATTTAAGCGATTTCCGTTTTCAACATATACTAAGTCTCCTACTTTGAGCTCACACAGTTTTCTATTCTTATTAAATAGTTTTTTATTATAATTATGTGACTTTATACTATTTTCTAACGCCATTTTCCTATCTTCTAATAAGTCCTTCCATATTCGTCCTTGCTTTAATTCTATCGGTAAAATATCTACACTTTGTCCTTCCAACAAATATTTTGGAGAAAACCCTGTCACTGTGTGTTCCGTCTCATTATACCTTTGGGTGCACTCGTAAGCAATAGTTGTCCATGCTAACTTATCTTTTCTTTCATTAATTTTACATCGGATTTTATTCACTAGAGTTTGGTTTAATCTCTCATTTAATCCATTAGAAAATGGGGCATTTACTGCAGTAAATATAATGGGTATGTTTTCATTTTCTAAATAGAGTTTGAATTCTCTTGAATTTATACCTGGGTACTGATCCGATAGAATCATACCAATTTTATTGCCCTGAGGAACTTTTTGAACAAGCTTCATAAAATCACTAGCATTCTGTGTTTTAGACGTCAAAATAAATGCATGTCTTGTAAAGTGATCTACAAGTAAATGCAAATATGTTTTTGTGGAGCGTGAGCCACCAAATCCACCGATATTGTCTATAGACACTATTTCAAATGGAAATGTAGCAGGACCTAAGTGTGACATTAATCCAAATTTATATTTACCTCTGGATTTATTTTTTATACAAATTTCACAGTTGTCACAAAATTTCCTGATATGTTTTGATAAATTTTTTGCTACAAAGAAAGGTTTAATCTTGTTTTCCATTTGTTTTATGCCTATGTGACAGTAATAATTATGTGTATTTTCAATTATTTTTTTACAAAAATCCTCTGTTAGAATAATTTTATCTTTTTTTCGAATATTTTTATAGTATAAATTATCTTTTAACTTCAGTTTGTTTCTATTTAGTTTTATATCTTCATTATTATCTTGATCATCTATTATATCTTCTAATTTGATAAAGTTTACAATTTTTAATGTTTCATCTTGACTTTCATTTGGCTCTAATACCGGATTCCTGCTTAAACTATCTGCTTCTATATTGTATTTCCCCGGAGAGTAAACTACTTCAAAATTAAATTGTGACAGGTAATATGTTAGGTCTCCTAAGTCTTCATCCGTCCTAGCCTTAATATTCATCTTTTCAAGAGGTTTATGGTCCGAGAAAACTGTGAACTTCTTCCCTATGAGCCAATATTGCCAGTATTTTACTGCCTCTTTGATCGCTAAGCATTCTAGGTATATAGCTTTCTTTTTTTTCTGAGTGTCATTTAATTTTCTTGAAAAATATGCGCAAGGTTTGTCCTCTGTATTATTTTGTGGCTGTTTCAAAATCGCGCCTATGCCTTTATAATATGTTATTGTGTCCATCGAGACACGACGAAATAAAAACTAAATTGTGTTGCTCTGAAAGAGAACGTTTTATTAAGTACAAACAATGATATTTAAATAATACTTAATACAAACTGAAATAATAATAACTAAAACTCTTACCTGAAAGAGAAACAACATTTAAAGCTAGTATTCCATATATTTGTATTTTAATCTATCTTTAATATTATTTATTCTATTGAATAAAGCCTTTGACATTTGATGTGTCAACATATGTGTCAGTCATAGTACTCATAACTAGTCATCGATAATCAATCAATAATAGACAACAAAAAGGCTTTATTTACACATAAACACATATTTATTTATAAATAATATATATATATATTAGCACTCAACCAAATCACAGTTCGTGGGAAAGCCAAAGCTTTTTCAGATTAACTTTGAGTGATGCTACAGACCGGGACCGTTTGAGCGACAGGGGCAACTCGTTCCACAACTTCACCGCGCGCACTGTGAATGAATTTGCGTACGTTCGAGACTTATTCGAAGGGATAGCAAGCGTAAGATTAGCACTAGAACGAAAGCGGTGATCACTTCCTTCAGCCAGATAGTTAAATCTCTCGGTTAGGTAAGATGGGGAACAGGGGTTGAAGAGTATGTTGAAAAGCAACGACAGAACATGCACATCCCTGCGCTGGCGGATCGGTAACCACCCGAGCTGCTTACGAAAATTAGAAATGTGGTCGTATTTACGGAGGCCATACACATACCTGATACAGACATTTTGTAAGCGCTCAAGTTTATTCAGCAATTCCTCATTAAGATCCAAGAACGCAATGTCACCATAGTCTAGTAGAGGGAGCAAGAGAGAGCGGGCAAGAGTCAGTTTGGTACGAAGAGGGAGGAAATTCTGAAGTCGTCGAAGAGAGTGTAGGGAACCAAACATTTTTTTACTCACCTCAGCCAAGTGGGGTTCCCAGGAAAGCGTCTGGTTCATGATGACACCCAAATTTCGGACAGTAGAGGAAAAGGGGATTTTAGTCCCATCAAAAAAAATGTCAGGTATCACCATGTCTGAGAGCTTAGCTACATAGTAAGGCTGCCACTTACTCAATAAATAAATAATGTTAAAAGTAAAATTCCTTTAAGTTAATTTTTTTTTTTTCATAATTCCGATCTTGCAAAATTCCGTGCTTAGTATAGTCTAAAGACCCTAAAACAACGGTTTCATAATAAACGACCTTCTATTATCACTAGCTAGGGTCCTCTACTAATTACAGAAACCTCGGGCCAGTGAAAACATAAGAACAGTTTCTTCATATAATTAATCATGATTTACGCATGTATCCTTACACAACCATCAATGAGAAACCTAGGAAATTGCCGCGTCATTGCTTTTTAGGGTTCCGTACCCAAAGGGTAAAAACGGGACCCTATTACTAAGACTTCGCTGTGTGTCTGTCTGTCTGTCACCAGGCTGTATCTCATGAACCGTGATAGCTAGACAGTTTAAATTTTCACAGATGATGTATTTCTTGTGCCGCTATAACAACAAATACTAAAAACAGAAAAAAATAAATATTTAAGGGGGGCTAGTTTACAACAAACGTGATGACGGAACCCTTTGTGCGCGAGTCCGACTCGCACTTGGCCGGTTTTTGTATCAGCCCTTACATTCATCCTGTACAGATATGTTAATTAAAAAACTTCCGTGAAACGCAGCCATAGGTATTAAATACTAGTAACCGGTCCCAGCTTCGCACGGGTTACATAGAATAGAATAGAATAGAATAGAATAGTTTATTTAAAATAGTTTAAGCGCTGGTGGCCTAGCGGTAAGAGCGTGCGACTTTCAATCCGGAGGTCGCGGGTTCAAACCCCCGGCTCGTGCCAATGAGTTTTTCGGAACTTATGTACGGAATATCATTTGATATTTATACCAGTCGCTTTTCGGTGAAGGAAAACATCGTGAGGAAACCGGACTAATCCTAACAAGGCCTAGTTTCCCCCTCTGGGTTGGAAGGTCAGATGGCAATCGCTTTCGTAAAAACTAGTGCCTACGCCAATTCTTAGGATTAGTTGTCAAGCGGACCCGAGGCTCCCATGAGCCGTGGCAAAATGCCGGGATAACGCGAGGAAGATGATGAGAATAGAATAGCTTATTTCACAAACAGATTTACAAAACATATTACCAGGGGCCCCCGCACTAGGTTGCACCTGTATCGCGGGAAACCAGTTACATTTGTACAACAGAATTTTGTTTCGTATGCAAGTCATACTTTATCATATAACATAAATTTAAAATTTAAATGTAATACTTAAAACTAAAAACTTAAATAAACTAGGGTTAGTTGACACTCTGTATAATAGCTTCTGTCTCTGTGTAATTCAGTCATCATCATCATCATCTTAGCCTTTGTCCCATATCCTAGTGTTTGGGGTCGGCTCTCCGTATCATTTTGCGCCATTCTTCTCTGTTTTGCGTCATGTCAGGGCTTGCGCCTATCGTCTGTGTAATTCAGTGATTGAAGTAATTTAAAAGTAGTATTTTGGGCCTCGTTTACAGTGCCTGTTCCTTAAGTCACGAAGCTTGAGAATGGCGTTATAGGATGCTGCCTTTATGTAGTCCCCAAAACGTTTAGCAAAAGCAGATGATACTTTAGGTACCGGTAAATTAAATATGCGTTTTTTAAGGAGCGAATTGTAACAAGTCAAGTACTTGGATGAAATATGCGTAAGCACAACTATTTTATGCAGAAACAGTTGACATAAAACCTTATCAAGTTATAAACCTGAACCTTCCTCAAGAATCACTCTTTTGAAAAATGAAAACCGCATGAAAACCCGTTCAGTATCCGTTTCCACTTTCCTTTAATCTGGCACGTGGACTAAGACAATGGAACGGGATTCCATTTGTCGACTCATTCAGTGAATGATTCACTCATTCACTCATTCACTGAATTGAACGGATTGGAACAAAGACCGGATTGTTTTAAAACGACTTTTGCTGCCGTTTAATGTTGTTTGCAGATTTCTTTGATGTTATCTTTCAGTTCTTCATATTAAATGCTTTTCCGGTTGAATACTAAAGGAGCTTATAATATAGCGCTTTGCTCGCTCGTGAATAATATTCCACTCGTCGGAAATCATCTTTACGCACGTGTATCATACAATGTTTTACTATGCATTGTGCGAGTAAATAAAAAAAACATATAATGGCAAATAAGTTTAATTATTAAAAAATTGAAAACAAAAAGCACTAGTGCGGAAAAGGGCACTTTTTCGTACCGTACGAGAAAGTAGCACCATATGTACTGTAAAAAAAAATGAAAACAAAAAGCACTAGTGCGGAAAAGTAGTACTTTCCGCATGGTATGGCTCCGTAGGAAACGCAATTTTGGAGCACATGCATTGTAAATTTAGTTTTCTTTACGAATTTTACGCTTTACATGTTGAATATCATCACTACTCAATTTTATTTTGTAATAATTAATTAGCTTGTATTAAAATACTTTTAATATTTGGTACCTAAAATATTGTATAATGCACTTCTAGAAAAAATGTTTGCAAAAGAGATAAGCTCACACGCTTTTAAAACAAGTGTTAAAAACATTTACAGTACATATGGTGCTACTTTCTCGCACTAGTGTGTAAAAGAGCACTTTCGTCCATATGTACTGTAGAACGTTGTAGCCCCTGCGGTCGTGTTTTAATTTATCGCCACTCGTTTCGAATTTCCTCTTTTCCGTACTTGTATTGAAAATAACTATTACTAGATACATGCCTATAGACAGGAGTATTATGGTATGTTAATTTATTGTGTTAACCTTCGTAAGTAACTTTATTGTTTGTGTTTTGTAATTTGTTTATGTTGTAATATTGATATCTTGTCCGAAATAAAAGCTTTTTTTTTTTATTAATTTTCATTTTTATTCCATTCCTTACATTACCTGTTACAGATGTCAAATACTAGTTTATTATGTCAAATTTTACTTATTCCAATTATACCTATATAGACATGCATTATAGATTTTAATAAAAAAAGTACTCTAAAAGTTGATTCAAGCCAAAAATCTTTTCCTTCTCGATTAAGTAGTCATAATTATCAATCATTCTAAATATCAATTAATATTACCTCGTAACAATCCAATTATAAATAGGTTTACCTACATTGTTTAATCCTATTTGTAGTGATAAAAGTTAAAGTACAGTATAATGTTTAGATCAGGTGCATTCAGGTTGTTAAAATATGATTATGATTTGACATTAGTGTTAGTAAAGTGGCAAAATAGTGTAGGTAACCAAATATGAAAGACTTTGTTAGCATTTGACGTATAAAACCTAAAAGTTTTACGATAGTTGTTTTCATTGAAATTATAATTAACATATATTTTAACTAGTAATTGATATAAATAAAAGATGTACTCGTATATAAACTGTTGATAAAATTATGGTTGTCAACAAAAGTGCGAGATTACGAAGAAAAGTAGGTAAATTATTTTACAGTACATATGGTGCTACTTTCTCGCACTAGTGCGTCAAATAGCACTTTTTGTGCATATGTCGAAAGTTTAAAGGGCCATATGTACTGTAAAACGTTGTACGATACACGTGCGAATAGGTAATTCGCAACTCGTGTCGATTTAAAACACTCCCTGCGGTCGTGTTTTAATTTATCGCCACTCGTTTCGAATTTCCTCTTTTCCGCACTTGTATCGTAAATAACTACTGTTTTAATTTTTCGGCCACTCCACTTTACTCATTGGCACCGATACAAATGTGCAATAAAGTTGCACTGAGATGTATCAAATTAAAATCGTATTTTTAAAACAAGAATACGTCTCAGCTTGCCGTTTTACGACAGCTTTCTTATCTATCTCAGTTCATTCTCTATAAAGACTGCTGCAGTGGCTGCAGTGCTATTAAGTTCTTAGCACTTAAAGTGCACTCAATTAAGTACAGTGCCGCAGAGAATGCTTAGACGAGTTCAGTACAGTCAGCACCAGGAGTTACTAGAAGAGCTTATTATTTATTTATTTAACCTTTATTGCACAATACAAGAAAGTACAAAAGGCGAACTTAATGCCATAAGGCATTCTCTACCAGTCAATCATAGGGCCAAACAGAAACTGCGAAAAGAAAATCAGTACAGATACTTACTATTATCATTATACATACATATAATTATTTGAAATATATATATATATATACATATATACACGGTGGCTAGAAAATAAGTGCATTCCCGTTGCCAGGGAGGTTTTGGGATTATACTGAGAAACTTTTACTATGAGACCAACCACGAAATCGCGAAAAAAAAATGACCCTCCCATAGAAAATGGACCAGCCAAAATGTATGAAACAGCCAATTTTTTTTTTCGCGATTTGGGGGTTGGTCCCATATTAAAAGTTGCTCAGTATAATCTCAAAACCTCCCTGGCAACGGGAATGCACTTATTTTTTGGCCACCGTGTATATATGTATATTTAGTATTTGCTATGTTCTTGTAGGTACATTGGGAGGGAGATCGTTATAGAAACGAATTGCCCCGAGGGCGAAAGAGTTGGACATGAAACCAGTGCGGTAAAGAGTAATAGATAAAATAAGATTACGAGAGGTACGAAGGTACGAGAGGTATGAGGCTACGAGGTATTCAAAATTAACTAAATATAAATTTTTGTTAAATGAGTAACAGCGTGTGAGCATTTTGAACACCTTGCCTAAGATACTTCTGCTTACTGTACCTACAAAAGTGCAGACTGTTTTAACGAAACGTTCATGCTGGATTTTTGGGATGCTGGGAGTATCCCGGCATTCGCTGAAGTTTAAGGATGACTCACGTTAGACCGGGCCGTGACCGGGCCGGAGCTTCCGGCGCTTACTTTTCTATGACATGACAGGTGATCACGTGATGCTTTCCATAGAAAACGAAGCGCCGGAAGCTCCGGCCCGGTCACGGCCCGGTCTAACGTGAGTCATCCTTTAAGGTGCAGTGAGTTCAACCAGCAGTTTTTGAAAAATCGCAGCGCTTGTTTACATCATAACACCCGAACGGTTACAAAAAAATTATTATCAATCTTGAGGGCTTTCTCTAGTAACTTCATCCATTTGAAACCTGATTACACAAGTTTCGCTCGATAGAAAAAAATAACTATTATTGCACAACAACTGTTAACATGAAGGTTTACTGTCATTAGGGACAAATGGAAAATCGTCCACTTGAAATGACCATTCTGAAGTTGGATCAAAAGTAATACTCGTAGTATCCAAAGTGAATCTTGTCAAAATGTAATTGTGCTAAAAACAATTTTTAACCAAATTTTAACTATAAAACTCCCGTGAGACCCAAACATATTAAATTATTTTAAAACCTTGACCAGTGAAGACTTGTTGTTGCTCCGTGAAGACGATCGTCGTAAATTGGATCGAAACATGTCGAGTTATTCGACTTAATAATATGTGAGTGATCCGTTTTAAAATAATTGAATATGTTTAACCGAATTTGTAATCGTCGTAAATTAATTAAGCCAGAATGGAATTTTGTCCATTATAAAAATATATTTTTTCTGAGGGTATGTAAACAAAAATGGACAAATATTTTTCGATTATCATATTTGACAGTTTTACTATTGGACAATTTGGACATAATTCTTTTTCGACATTATGCTGAATAGACGATTTTCCTAGTTGATGTATTTTAAATTGTAATTTTTCTACTTTGACGTATAATTTCGACTGGACAATTTTCCATTTGTACCTAATGATAGTAAACCAACATGAAGGCCACAAGATTGCTACTTATTCATATGTGACGTTTTCAACTAAAAGGTACCACATTGTCGGTTGTCGATATGGTTGATTTCTAATTAAAGATATATGGAAATAGCGCCTTACTGACAAGCGACAATAAGTACCCTTTTGGTTGAAAATGGCACATATATTTGGCAACCGTTATGATCTAAAAAAGTGCCAAGATTTTTCAAAAACTGCTGGCTGAACCCACTGACCTTAATAGCGATTTGAAAAGGAACATTATGCAAAGGCTCCGCAATAAGGGCCGGTTGCACTAAACCATCTGTCAACCTCATCTTACTTTAGTAAATACTTGTCTTAAAACTTTGACAGTTTTCAATGGGATGACAGCTGCCGTCGCCATATAAATGTTGATCAGTTCATTGATCGTTTTAGGGTTCCGTACCCAAAGGGTAAAAACGGGGTCCTATTACTAAAACTCCGCTGCCGTCCGTCTGTCATCAGGCTGTATCTCATGAACCGTGATAGCTAGACAGTTTAAAATTTTAATTTAGCCTATGCTAAGTCGGTAGTGAAACTACCTACTAAGCAGAATTTCCCGGGTTCAAACCCTGGTTTGTATCTGAGGGCATTTTTTTGTCACAAATATTTTGTTTCTGAGTTATGGATGTTTTCTATGTAGGTAATATACGTTTTTTAGGGTTCCGTACCCAAAGGGTAAAAACGGGATCCTATTACTAAGACCGTCTGTCTGTCACCAGGCTGTATCTCATGAACCGTGCTAGCTAGACAGTTGAAATTTTCACAGATGATGTATTTCTGTGGCCGCTGTAAAAACAAATACTAAAAACAGAATACAATAAATATTTAAGTGGGGCTCCCATACAACCAGCGTGATTTTTTTGCCGTTTTTTGCGTAATGGAACAGAACGGTATAATTAGGGGAGAATTGGCATGGAGAAGCAAGCTACTTGCATTATTTTGGTAGTTTCATCAACATTTGACTCAATACAAAATTCACTGAAATTACCGAAATTATGCAAGTGACTCTTTCAAAAGCTGGCTCCTTCATGCTATTTCCATCACTGTAATTATATTCCTTGGCCGTACGAGCAAAATTACGCTTTGAAATACTCGTACAAGTACATTTTGCGCGCACTAACATGTGTGAGCCATCTCATAGCATGAATAGATTTTAAATTCTGACCACCATTTAATAATTTAATTACTTAAATTGGAAATCGCGATCACGGCTCGTTTGTTTTTTTATTGCCACGAAATAACACGCTGTAACTTTTATATTTCAATTTACGTTTGTATCTTTTATATTTTATTTCTCAGACGTAAATTTAATTAGCACTATTTTACAGCTCACTGGCCACTCCATTACCCAGAGGTCAACGGATATGCCCTTTCTTTTTAAAGATTTAATATAAAAAAGCATTAATTGACCTTACATTTTTTTATATTTGCCATTTGTAAAGATTATCTAATTTCATTTTAAAATGTATATAGATAATTTCATTTTGTATAAAGAAAATTTAAATTTATATAAAAATTATATAGTCCAACGATCGGTCTAAGAACATAAAATATTTTATTTTATTTCAACATTTCAAAAATTCCCGAAAGTTAGTTAACCGTTAAACAATTTTGTTCTGGCGCTTCGCCGGCCTCTCGCGGCACGCTCGCTTCGCTCGCTCGGCTCGCGCGCTGTTTGTACCCAGTTCAACCTAACACTCCTCCTCGCTTCGCTCGTCTTCGTACCTAACGGAGACCTACTTTAGTGTAGAACAATCGAGAGAAGCTTCTAATTTAGTTATTAATATATGATCAAATGTATAGTTTGGAAGGTATCTTTATTTGTAATAATTAGTATAAGTTATGTGTTATATGTTAATTAGCCAATATAAACTTTGTATGACGTATTAATATATACGAAGTATGTTAGATAATTTCTACCATATATGTTATAAACATATATCTTTTGTTGGTATTCCTAACGTGTGTTTTATATGTTGTGAATGATAATAAAATAAAAAACCGACATTACACAATTTAAACAATGTATTTTATATGTGAAACGTGAGTTAAATGTCTTATAAAAAACCCGTCAGGGGTCGGATCAAAAACTAAGTAGTTAAGTCCGACTCACGCTTGACTGCACGTTTCTAATAGGTTTTCCTGTCATCTATGTTATTTTCTTAAATATTTTCTAAACTATATATTTTAAAATTTCAAAAAAAAAATATTTGAGATTCTCACAATGATTCTTCCATTAGAAAAACTTTAATTTTAAATTTTCTCATTTACCCCCCAAAAGTGGCCCCATGTTTATAATTCATTTGTGTACGTTACATGTCCGTCTTTATGTGTACCAAATTTCAACTTAATTGGTCCAGTAGTTTCGGAGAAAATAGGCTGTGACAGACGGACAGACAGACAGACGCACGAGTGATCCTATAATCATCTTGGCCAGGCCCCCTGGGAATCAGAGCTTGGACAATACGGCTACCACCAGTTTGACACTGACATATACACTAGCGTGTGCGTAACTTACTTTATATGCATCTCGCTCGTACTAGCATATTAGTGTTAGCGAGATGTATAGAAAGTAAGTTACGCAGACGTTAGCGAATATGTCAGTATGACACAGCCAGTTGTGGTAAGCTTACTAGTCTTGGCAAAATTAAATCCGAAAACAGGGTTGAACAGTAAAGATTTTCATTTTCATTTCATTTTGTTAATACAATTTATTTTTTAGACACTCGCGAGGACTTTTCCAATTTGTGGTGGATTATTTTCATTTCAATTCAATTCAATTCAATTTATTTATTTAAGACAACACTGGCTAACCCATAACGGTTAGTAACAATTAAGGTTAAAAACTAAGTGTTAGTGGAACACAAAAAACAGAAAACGACAAAACAAAAACAGACAGCAATAAAATTCTTACAACTCACCTAATAGCGGTTATGACACATTCAAAATGCCGCATTATAGGTGAGTCGTATCGGCCCGCAACAGTGCATATACCAAACCACCAAACGAGATATAAATTATTTAATGAACGTAAGTGGCCATCACGCAATATCACTTTAGGTACAACGTTAGCATCAATAATAACGGATGAAACAATGCATCAAAAGTGTTTGACATCCTGGAATACTTTTCCATATATGTATCTCTACAGTGTGCGTTCAAGAGTATTTCATTTCATTTATTTAATTTTCATTTATTCATTCACAAGCATTATTTACAACGCATCGTATTCTGTCACAATCGAATTGTTCTACATATAGAAATATGGACTCGGCACTACTTACAAATCTCGTATCTCACACTGCTACTCAAAGTTAAAAGGCAGTTAACTGTATGCATCACATACATACCTAGTCGGCTCATAAGTTCTGTCATATACATAGTATCAAATAAAATCAAAAGTTTAAGTTTATTCCGTATAATTTGTACAGCGTTTGAAAGCTTATAAACTAGAGAATCTAAATGTATAACATTTATTCAAAATGACCGCCATAATTATCTACACAGGCTTGAAGTCTTCGTGGCCAGTCGTCAATGGATTCACGCACCACTTTCATGTCGATATTGGCCACTGCCGTAGCAAGAGATTTTTTCAGCGAGTCTAGGTTTGCATGAGGTTTTGAGCACACCTTTTCCTCTAAATACTGCCATATTTTATAGTCTAAAGGATTAAGATCTGGGCTAGAGGAGGGCCAATCTTCATGCCGTATAAAGTCGATTTTATTGGAGGCGAGCCAGGCTTGTGTAGACTTTGCCTTATGGGCTGGAGCAGAGTCCTGCTGGAAAACCCAATGCTGGTTTAGAAACATCGTATGGGATAGTGGTTTCACAATATTAGTCAACACCGTGTCTTGGTACACTTTGGCACTAGTTTTTACTCCTTTCTCACATAAATGCATACTAGTGACGCCCGCATAAGAAACTCCCAGCCAAACCATCACAGATGAAGGGTGATGACCTCTTTGAATACGGGGAATGCTATTAGACGCTTCTTTACTATTGCGAGCGTACACTCTATCATTTTGTTTATTATAGTTTTCTTCTATGTCAAAAATTTTCCCGTCCGAAAACAGTATACAACGGTGCTTATTTTTAGCGTACTTCTTCAATAAAGCTTTAGATCTTTTAAGCCTTAAAGCTTTAAGCCGACCATTGAGAAGATGGCCAGTTTTTCGTTTATAAGTACGAAGTCTCAGGTCTTGATTAAGCACTCTTTTCACCGTGTTTTTGCTCAAACCCATCTGGAGGGCCATAACTTTTTGTTTCCTAGCGGGATTTCTGGCAATGCGTGCCCTAATTGCTTGTACAACCGCTGGAGTCCTAGCTGTACGCGGACGACCGCTTCTTTTCTTGTCATTTAAACTAGAGACCTCACTGTATCTTTCTATGGTACGATACACAAATCTTAGAGAGAATTTTAAATTTTCAAGTAGCTTAAAAATTTTAGTCGGCGAGTGACCACAACGATATAGTGCAATTATTGCGGTACGGCTATCTTTAAGCGTCCACTCCATGTTGAAGAAAACAGAAAATTGCAAAATTATACTACTCAAATATTTAATAAAGATTCGAAATTCAAATGCAGAACGGTTTTTGTTTTAGGAGTTCCAAATTTAAATTTTAAAGGCCAGTGACAGAACTTATGAGCCGACTAGGTAGATACAAATTTTTTCTTTTGAGTGACAGAAGAAGATACGGTTTTTTTTTTCAAAGTAGTGGCGATATGTATCTCTTTTTGTCAACAATGGGGTTGGCAACTGTCAAAGGTTTGCATAGATGGCGCCATCATAGCTTGCCCCTTTTTCTATGAGATTTGGCTTAAAGGGCTGGCATCCAGGGCATAAAATTCCATTAAAAAAACCAAAATTTGACACAATTCTAGGGCAAGCTATGCTGGCGCCATCTGCTTAATACTTCGACCGGCCAACCCCATTAGAAAATAGCTTAAACTTAAAATGAATTAAACCATCTCCATTTTATTTGACATCTTTTTACCGAACAAATGAACTATGGATTTAACATTAATTACATTGACATTAATTTGGCATCTTAATTATTATAGGTGCCCTCGAGAAATTGACTTTTTCTAATGAAACCTAGTCGAATCGATGTATTTTCTGAAAATGGTATAACAGCTGTTTAGTTATTGTTTCTTTTAAACTATTAAATCATTAATATTAATTATAGGGTTTTACGTCAAAGATCAAACTAATGGTTCGAACTTAATCTAAACTAGGTACAGTGAGTATCAATGGTAGCAGATGAATCAATGCGCCAAAAGAATCTGCCACCCTCTAAAACTTTTCTAATTACATAGAGATAAATTTCTCATTCAAAATTATTTGCTCTATTGAAGCAAATAAATCCTAATTTAACCATGTAAAACGACGACGACCTGTCTAGCCTAGTGGGTTGTGACCCTGCCTATGAAGCCGATGGTCCCGGGTTCAAATCCCAGTAAATGCATTTATTCATGTGATGTGCACGGATATTTGTTCCTAAGTCATGGGTGTTTTCTATGTATTTAAGTATTTAGAAATATTTATATTATATATATATCTTTGTCGAAGTATCCACAACACAAACCTTATTGAGTTTACGTGGGACTTAGTCAATTTGTGTAATAATTTCCTATAACATTTATTTATTTAATTAATAAATAGCCAAATCAATATAGAAAATTTTGAAGCCAATATTTTGTTTAATGATAGCTTTAGTAGTTATGGTAATTTTATTCTAGTAATAAATTAGTAAACAAGAAAAACCCAATAAGATTGATTATTTTGCCTACACTTTTTATGCGTGTAATTCGCAGAGACATAAGAAATAAGTAATTTAAGTTTTAGCATTTACATTTTAGTAGCCGCTGTAATGGTCAGATTTTTTTTAATACCTACAAAATAAATTCGCCCTATTAATATAGGAAAGCAATTCTAGAACGAAAACAAGACATGAAAAATACGGAATGAAACCACGTAATTCGAATCCTCATTTATCTGTGAGATATTCCGAACCCAAAAAGTGTCCCCGAAAGGCACTCACCTGTTGTACCCGACGACAGTTTCCTCGCTCACTCGCACTGTGGCTTACAATATATACAATACAATACAATCCAATATCAATCAATCAGTCAATTATTATTGTCAACTGTCCAACTTAACAACAAAATCCTCGAAAAAAAACAAACGTCAAGCGATCATCGCCGGCTCAGACATCGATTTTTAAAGCGCGTTCGAATTTCAAAATTATTGTCGATTTTTTAAATTTATTGTCGAGGGAGCGTGCGTGTACTGCCGCGTCGGGGGTTAGACTGAAATTGTGGGCTGAAAACGGGGTTGTATACTTAGCTCAATGTGAGTGGGTGTTTTAGAGAAGGACGCTCGTACCTGAATGTTGGTGTAAGAAAGAGTGCGTGGAAGTGCGGTGAGGGGGATTTTGCTCACGTACAAGCTCTGGATGCCAGGAATTTGTAGGCGTCAGTAATTGTACCTTTGATTAGGGTTTCCGAATTTAATAAGCTGTCTTTGGTGCTGTCTGCGGTTGATAGGTTGTCGTGGTCATTAGAGACAAGTTGAGTATGTCATGTATCGGCGACTTAGCCGATATACATGTAAGCGGATTATGACGTAGGTAGCGATGAATGAAATCTCCTTAATAGACGATGTAACCTACAAGTAGATACTCGTCTCTGCCTACAATTTCGTCCAAGTAGAAGGTAATTTACAGTGTACCACCATTTTAGTTACGCCTCTATTTTTAACCCCCATTTTGTCCTGTAAAGGGACGATTCCTGGGATAATTTAGGTTAAGAGCCATCTATATATTTTCAGTTAAATCAAACACCCAAATGTCCAATCCAAGTACGTGTCAATAATATTTCTAATAAAACCTGAAATCTACTGAAGTTTAAAGGAATTTTTTATATTATACAGGATAATTAGAGCACTTTAAAAATATATTTTTGAAGTATTTAAAAAATTGATCTATTTTTAGGCACGTTCAATTCAAACTTATTTCTTTAAGCGAAATTTCAGGCGTTGTTGATTTCTTTTATCTGTTTTACAAAAATTTGAAAATCAGGCATCAGTTTGTAAGAGTTTGTATTATGTAGTTAGTATTCTTTAATAGTTATTTACGATACAAATGCGAATTACTTATTCGCACATGTATCGTACAACGATTTACAGTACATGTGGGTGGCCCTTTAAATTTTCGACGTAGTTACGTAATGTGCTTATTATGGCACAGGATTTCGTAATGGAGCACCAGATATATTGTAAAATACTTTCTATAACAGATTAAAATTTATTGCTTGCCGGGGAGTCTTAATACAAAATTAAGGGGTAGCACATCATTACTTGGAACTCCTGTAGTCGTTTAATAAGTATAATATTCTTCCGGTAGATGTCCCTCCTCGCATATTAAGGATATGGTAAATAAAAGGCTAGGCAGACAACACCTTCTAGTACCACCTCGCCGAAGACTGGCAAAGGCCCGCGCGATGCTCGATGTTTTTGGACCTAACCTATACAACCCTGTCCCTATGGACATTAAAAATTCGCCTAGCAATGCCATATTTTCCAAAAAGCTTAAAAACATGCTCATCGAATTAGCATGCTACATGTACTAACGAGTTTCTGCAAATAGATCGTTGCACCCACTTATAAATTTTGTATTATATTTTACGCGTACTGTTGCCATGTGTAATTTATGTATAAAGCCATACTTACTGTTACTGTTGGTTCTGCAATTGTGAACATGTAAATAAATAATATGCAACACTTAGTTATAAATTATATCAACTTAGTTATAAGATATTGACGTGTAAACTGTATTTAATGTATGTTTATAAATAAAAAATCTGAATCTGAATCTGATGGTGGAAATATTTGCTGTCATCGCGTAAGTCTCGGTAGCTGAGTTGGCAGAGCGATGGGCTGGTATCCCAGATTCGTGAGTTCAAGTCTGGAACCGTGACAGTGAGTTTTTCCACTTTTCCTTTATTATCGTTTGCAGACGTTTTTGCTTAATACAAAATTAATTTCATTCAATTCAATACCTATTAACTGAGTAAAATATGGTATCCACGGTGTACGAATCCAATTAGTGCTTGACATAATTAATGATTATATAACTTAGACACGATTTTCTTAGACATATAACCCAAATTGCAGAATAAAATCATTTATTTACCTACAGTGGTACTACTAAACGAAATTAATAACTAGCTTAAATCTTAAATAGGCCCTTGAGGCATTGTACCAAGGTTGCTGGCGGCATTTGCTCGCTGTATCGCAATACTGATACGTTGTGCGAGAAAGCTGCCAGCTCTTCGGTCACCAGTTACGTCAACCAGACGCTTCGCGATTTCTGCAAACAACTTGTACGCGCTGGGACCCCATGGACCTAGAGTTTCAACTCCAAATGCTACAAAATTGTACTCTCTACCGAGGCTCTTATATTTATTACGTTTTAAAATTTCGCCGCAGAATTAATTTTATACAATTTCAGTTATCGACAAGTAAACCCCGTTGTTAGTGTTCTCAATTCGTCTTTATAACTTCGCCTTAACACATTAAATCATAATTCAGCTATAAATTCATCCATGAGATGCATGGACGTATTGAACAAATAGTATTAAAAATAAGTTTTAGTATAATTTTATAATAAAATAAGTTAAGTTGGAGACGGGTAGTTACATTTTAGTTTTTTTACCATTATACTATTTTATGCAAAAAAAAATATTGCGTAAGACACACTTTGATAATGACATAATCCGTCGGTCTCTTGCCACCACCAATGTAGCCGCTCTTCTTGAGCCGACTGGCATTATCAGAGATGATGGCAAGAGGCCCGATGGGATGTCCTTGGTTCCTTGGAGCTTGGGACGGATGTTGGTGTGGGATGCTACCTGCGTAGACACACTGGCACCGTCCCACCTCCAACGGACTAATGTAAAAGCGGGCGGAGCGGCGGAAAGCGCCGAAATTTTAAAACGTAATAAATATAAGAGCCTCGGTAGAGAGTATCATTTCATTCCATTTGGAGTTGAAACTCTAGGTCCATGGGGTCCCAGCGCGCATAAGTTGTTTGCAGAAATCGCGAAGCGTCTGGTTGACGTAACTGGTGACCGAAGAGCTGGCGGCTTTCTCGCACAACGTATCAGCATTGCGATACAGCGGGGAAATGCCGCCAGCATCCTTGGTACAATGCCTCAAGGGCCTGTTTTAGATTTAAGCTAATTATTGATTTCGTTTGCGTAGTACCACTGTATATATCTTGTATGTAAATAAATGTTTATTGAATAAAATACCTATTGAGTACTTTGTTTATAATGTAATGTGATGGAGCCACCCGGTAAGCAAAAATGCCTATGTTGGGTGGTGCCGCTCTTCCTTCAGGTTACATAACTATTCCTATGAAGCTCATTTTATTGTAAATTCAATATTTATTTCTTGGTCAAGTTATTTTACTTGGGCGAAGTTAAGCACCAACGGTGAAGTTAAGAATTGACATGACCTACTATTGCGTGTTACTTGCGTAATGACTAGCACGTTATTATTTCCCGGATAAGCAAAGTAATAATTTTGTTTTGATTGATTAATTCAATTCAATTCAATTCAATGTTATTTGCATCAAACATTTAGTCCATAGAAATGTTAGTAACAAACAAAACTTATTTTCTACGGCAGCAACTTAAAGACTATTTAAAATATGTTATATACAGTACCTCTTGACTCCATGTGAATGGAATTCCAGTGCCTCCAGACTGCACTAGCCGGGCACTGTGACACCAGGTTCAGGAGACTGTTGGTACTCTCCTGCACGCGGCGCATCAGGGAAGCGGTTCTCTTGCGTATTATTGATATAAAGCTGTCCACGCGTGCCTCTGCGAACATACATGATGCGCTACAAAAGCGTGGTAGCCCCAACAGTAACCTGAATCCGTTGTTATACTGATTAATATGGATTTCCCCAAATTAACGCTTGATTATATTAATTATTTAAAAGGAAGGAAACTGCTGAGTAGGTATCATGAAATAAAAATAAATATCCCAATCTAAAATTTGCCTTGACCTTTATACTTCCTTGTAAAAGCCAGACGGTGTGAGGAAATTTTAAACATTTTTAATATCAATTTAGCGCTGCGAATTTGATTTTAAACAAGTAGGTAGAACATTTTAAAAACTTTAATAAAATTACTCGGATTTTTTGTACCAAGCTTCCTCTTATTTAAAAATTATAATTAATTAAAGGCAAAATGTAAAAGTTTACTGCTTTGATGACGTTAGACGACGTCAGAGGGCCTAGCCAAGATGCCAATCGTTTGCGCCGTAGCGAACGAAACGCTCGTGTCTCTCTGTCGCACTTATATGGAAAGAGTGATAGAGACTATAGAGAGACATTACTGTTTCGTTCGCTACGGCGCAAACGATTGGCTTCTTGGCTAGGTCCTCCGGAAAGTAGACAAGCCCTTGATTCATAATAGGAATCTACATTCAATGTTCTAATTAATTTCCATTCAAAGCTCACTTCATTTCAATTAATGGCTTAATTATTTTTCACAAAGGACCTATCTGGCTAGACGACGCAGTTGTTGGTGAACCAGATAATATAAATAAAAAAATAGAAAAAAAAACTCCCTGCAAATGACATCGCCGAGATAAATCAAAATATTCGGCTCGGGCGTTGACGTTTTAAAACACTGCTAAAGCCATTAAACGTGTTCGTTTGAAGAGGAATATTCACCTGTATTTTATCTTTTTTGTACCTGGCTGATGGATCGCGTGGGCAGCTTTGGCCAACAGAAGCGTTCTCATTGCTCGGCGATGAGGCCGCGCGCACTGTCGAATGACGCCATACTCGTGGTTGGACATGAGAATTTTCTGTTTTTCGGTGATAACTTTTTATGGTGTTTAAATGCAAAGAATTGTTTAATTTTGATGGGATAGTCCTGGACAGATTCTCAAGATCCTTACTAAATTTCAAAGATTTTTTGTTGGGATAAGAAAAAGGTATCATCGAAAAATATAAAATTCTCATGTCAGCGGTTTTGCGTGTTGAAACGGTGAATTAAAGGGATTTCAACGCTTCTCATTTCAAGTTCAAGTAACATTGGTTGGTTCCACCACTCGACTCGCCAGACCAATCAGAACACAGATGCGTTTACTCGCTCCAGCGGCCCTGCGTGTTGAAACGGTTAACGCGGTGTGGGCTGCGAGGGATTTCACTGCTTATTGAAAGCTCGTGTGGGATAATTTTTGCATTAAAAGATCACATTCCCTACAAACATTTAGACAACACTCCCACGCGTTACATTGGCGCCCAACGTGGGGCCCGAAGCCACGACCCTGAGATTAAGAGTCTCATGCTCTACTGAATGAGCTAGCCGGGCTATTTTTTCTTCAGAAATTAGAAAAATATTAAAGAAAAAAGTTCTGGTGAGGCAGTTGCCACCTTTAATATCAGTAAGCTGTTATGGTAACCTGTACAAAATGACAAGCAAGCTTGATCTTTAGAAAAACGATTTAACATAAAATTTCTTGAATTACCCGGCCAAAGAATGACAATGTGAAATTTTATTTTTAATTTTAATAAAATTTTTATATTCATTATTGTAATGTCCTCATTATATTATTAATTTATGATTATAGTCGACATTTGTATATAGGTAATCGAAAATTTACAATTAGTTTAATGTAATCCAATATTATGAACCTATAGTATTTTTCAAACTCGATTGGTACGCAGGTGTCATTTCAGTTTTAGGTTAGAAATTATATGTAGATCACACCTGTCACCCTAACAAGTGTGATCTCCATATAAATTATAACCTAAAAACGCCAAATTTTTGCCAAATCTAATAAACTTAGATTTTAAAAATAATCTTATAGAAGTATCAAAAAATTCTTAATTTGTATAGAGATTTACTTATTGCAAAGAATTTAGGCCTAAAAATCATTAAAAAAAATTAATAACTATTTTAGAATTTCAGGTCACCTAACTTTAGCGGTAATTCATTATTTTGAGCCATAACAAAGTTCAGTGATTCTCGTATTTTACGAGTAATTTTGAGGGCGGCTATTTCCATAAATTATATCTAATATTGGGTCGTGGCTGGAGGGCGTCGGGCCATTCACGAGCCGTCTGGCTGTGCTGTGCTCTTATTGATTAGTTCAGGTGAGTCGAGTTATAGGATGAACTAGTCTTGATCTGGAGACAGCTCGGTCGAAGTTTTCACGTGAATAGGAATACAATACAAATACTCTTTATTTTATAATATCTAATATATAATATATATGCTCTTATTTTCTATGTCAGGCCGGAAACTTTTGGACCGCACCTCGTACGTACTTGATGATAGGTACATGAAATTGATGATTAATAATAAATAAATAAATATTATAGGACATTCTTACACAGATTGACTAAGTCCCACGGTTAGCCCAAGGAGGCTTGTGTTATGGGTACTCAGACAACAATATATATAAATACTTAATTAGATACATAAAAAACACTCATGACTTAGAAATAAATATCTGTGCTCATCACACAAATAACTGCACATACCTGGATTCGAACCCAGGAACATCGGCTTCACAGGCAGGGTCACCCACTAGGCCAGACCGGTCGTCAAATTTATTGCACACCTCAATACAGAAAACAATACAATTAACTGAAAAAGATGTCATATATTAAAGAAAAAGTGACGAAGTCCTCCAGTGGTGAAGGCCGGATTCGAACCGGTGTCTTTAGCAATCCGGGCTAACGCCTTGTACCGGTCCCAATTTCTCGACTATGTGCCAAGGTCAGATCAGGCGTCTTGGACTCACTCTAAGGGCGAGCATTACTTACCTCTAGCCAAGGAGATAATCGTACATCGAAAAACGAAACGAAAAAATGCATGGGGATGACAGATGCTACGAAATGTCACGTGACTATGTCCATACATTATTTAAGTTTCGATTAGTGTTTTCTATCAACGTATGTCACTTGGCTAGGCCTCCTGATACTGATACTGGTCCGCATTAGAGCTCGGCTCGACACGCCACGCCGAGCCATTGAAATGTTGTGACCCTTGGTTTGTGAATGGAGGGCCCGAAAGGTTCCGGCAAGTGGACGGTTTTAGGTCTCATACATTAAGCGGTGTGGATATATTTTGGTCTCATACGTAAAACACCCTATATTCGCCTACTTTTTGACATATTTTTGAAGTTTCCTCTTAAGGTACATGTTTATTGTGTCAACACTAGTGTCTAAATGGTGTATATTATGATAACATCTAAATTTAAATTAAAAATAACCCAATTTTATGTATATTTATACCTAAAAAAGGAGCTCAAAGACAATAGGCGAAGTTTCATCTTTTTGCCTAATTTTGCCTACCCTATCAAACATGACTGAACATAGGCACACGCCATTAAAATTAAGTTCTACCCTCTGTACGATTCACGTAATTTATATTGAATCGTACGCCGGTGTTATTAAGGTCCTATTACGTACATTTTTTCATCATAGGCGAAAATAGGAAGACATTCAGCGTGTTTTCATACATATCACGACGATAATTCAGGGTTGTCAAAAATCATGTTTTTAACCAACTGTTGCAATTAAAGAGGATTTCTGGTTTTCATGTCATAAAACATAAAGCAAGCTACATAATTGCATGCACCTACATGCAAATCAAAGTGTCCACGCAATTTTGCAGCTGATTGAAAATAAAGATTTGTAGGTAGTGACCCAATAAGTAAGTAAATATTTTATATCATGAACCAAGTTATCTTAGAAGAAAATAACATCTTATAATCCATTTCCAAACACATGGTCTATTAAAAATCATGTCAACAAAAACACCACATGACAGTAACTGAGCACTAAACACGTGACTCGGCCATTCTGAAATAACTGAGTCTCAGTTATTTCAGAATGGCCGGGTCACGTGTTTCTTGTGTTTCATTTTTTATGTTTTGAATGGGATAGACTAAACTTGAGAAAATGGTCCGGAGTGAGGGCCGATAAGTCGTTAGGATCGGTTTTTTTTTTGATGACCCAGGGGAAACCTTTATGGATCCCACTGGCCCGGGAGAAGCCTAGTGGGTATGTCCGACTCCCACGGACTAAACCCCCTGGGGTGTTCCGCTGCGCGCTTTGTAGACGGGGTTTCGGGAACTCGATTGTAGACCTCCAATACCCCGTCGGCGTTGCTCTTGCGAACCCATCCTTTGCAGCTGCTCTAGCAGCTTACTTCGTTGAAGGCTCCTCGGAACACTTGAGGGCCTTCCAGCTCAAAACCTGTTCATGCGAGTGATGAAACTCCCGACCCATCACCCGCTGGGTCCCGTTAAGGCGGCATCATCCTTGCTGCGAAGGCTCTTCGCCGCCTACCTGGTCCCCTTCGGCGCTGAGGGAGCGAGTTCGCATTGTCCTCGCGCGATCGCTCTGCGGCTTCCTTTTGTGTTAGAACGGACAAGAAGAGCCTCGACCTGGGTCAAGGTTGTTAGAAATTCTTCATACGTCAACCTCTGGTACCGATGACTCGAACCAAATGTGTTTTGACAGCTTTGATACCGGCCTCAGCGAGACCTGAGAAGTGAGGGCTGCCTGGCAGATTAAACTCGAACTTAGTCTCGCTATGCGTAGCAACATGTCCTACGAGACGTTTCAGGATGTTGCTCGCGCCGACAAAATACTTCCCTTGGTCGGACATCAACCGATTACCCCGACCACGACGGGCGACGAGTGTACAGATAGAGCCTTTGTCAAGGTGCACACGAAGACGCAAATGTAAGCCTTGTAGGTCTTGTTGCCTCGCCCATGACCCAGAGATATGTCAAAAGGTGCTCCGAAGTCGACAGCAGCGCTCAGGAACGCTTTGAGCTGGGCTACCCGATAAGACGCCAAGTCGCCCATGACCCATGAATGGCGCAGGAGCACCGAGTGGTCGAACACGGAAGCATTTTATGCATTTCGACGTGACTGCGTGGATAGCTCGCTTCAGGGACAGCATCCAGAAATGCTGCGACAACAGATTATGAAGCGTTTGAAGGCCTGGGTGCATGAAACGCTTATAGTACTCGTCGATCAAGAGGCTGGTTAGACGATTGCCGCGAGGTAACAAAAGGGGATGTTTAACATCGAATTCGAGAGAGGCTCGCGACAGGCGTCCGCCCACCCTCAAAAGATCCGCGTCATCGAGGAATGGAGACATTTTCCTGAATTCCTTCGGAAGAGAGTTTGAAAGATTGTTCTTCACTTTCTCCGAAGCAAAGTGGTGTTGTTGCACAAACCGCACGAGGAACATAAGTGCTTTATTTCCAGGGGCGTTAAAGGGCCGTCAAACAGGTTGTTGGGCGACTTTTTTTGTTACTCACGTTGTGCACGAAACGAAGACAATATGCGAGGACACGCTGGAATGTCCTCAGTGCCGAGAACTTATTCATTAAGTTGTCTGTCCACGTCTCCTGCACTGAGACAGTGAGGACAGTCACCTTGCTCTCTTCGTGTAGGACATCTACGTCGACTGACAACGTTGACTTAGGCCAGTCAGACTTGTCCATCACGAGCCAAGATTGACCCTTCCACCAGTTACTATGGCGGATCAGGTCATCCGGCAAGAGTCCCCGCGACCCACAGTTGTCTGGGTTGTCGCCAGTTCTCAAGTGTCGCCAACAATCAGGAGGAATAATCTCCTGGATATGACTTCGGTTATTGATTCTGCGCTCGTATTTAATTCATCAATATGCTCTTCGTTATTTACTGAATCCAATAGATTACTCTTATAGTGATCCCACGATTCGGGTTCAGTTTCTGATTCTTCTATGAATATTCTAAATCCTTAATTAAAAATAGAGTCCTGGGCTGGGCGTAAGGGATTCAAGAGTTAACGTCCACCAACCCTAAATCCGCACTAGTAACCGATCAATCCCAAACCCCCCCTACCCCCACAACCTCACACCATAAACACCGACTACCCGCCACTAATATTTTTGTAATTTAATTACATATTAATTACTATTTTGCATAACGTGTGCATAACACTACCCAATACCCAATGTAACGGGCAGGGAGAGTGGTGAGGAACAATAACTTAAGTGCATAACATGTTTTGAAATACAAAAAAAAGCAACGAGTACTACCTACTTTTTTTCCATTAAAGTGACAACCCTAAGGGTAGGCGAAGTTTGGAAGGAAGATGGCGTTTTGACCTCCCAGGCGACATATTACAAGATAACTTTTTAATTACGAGTGATACGTGAAAACTAATTATTTCATGCGAAAGATCATTAAATTTCGAATATAGATTGAAGTATTTTGTTGACTCAACTGTTAAATATGTGCCGCTGGGGACAGAAGTATTCATGAGCAAAAAAATCTTTGTCACACCTAACACTCTTTAAGACACTCTAAAAGTGAACAAGCTGAAGGTAGACACAAAAAAGTAACAGCAGTGTTGCCTCAAATAATTATTTTCAGTCTAACATATGTGCTAGACTGATAATTAATTGTTATGTAGGGACTATAAAATTTGCGCATCGTTTAATCACGATAGAATACTGTTCAATATACTACAATAACATCCTGTAACTAAAATTAAGTATTCTTGCAAATAAATGATATTGATTGATTGATTGATTGATTGATTGAATAAATTACCCAATAGATATGGTAGTTTAATATGTCAAGTTTGATACTAATTTTAGTAGATAATCGAATATTTTTATTTTAGGCGAAGTTTGGCTTGACAGGTGAGATTAGGGTGTTTTACGGTATACATATGACAAGAGGGGGCGTAAAGCCAGGAAATTAAATTAAATGGCCCATACTGGTCAGCATAAGTGCTCGACACGCCACGGTAAGCCATTAGAATGACATATCAGACCCTTAGTTTATGAATGGAGGGGCTGGCCGCTAGGTTCCGGCAAGTGGACGGTTATAGGTCACATACATTAAGCGGCGTGAATTTTCGGTTTCATATATTATATAGTCCTCCTCATCGGTTTCGATGACGGCGACCTCAGCAATTATGGATTACACCTATTATGGGCTCGAATGTGGCTGGCTAGGCCGAACTTGGTCTTAAAGACTCTATTGCAGGTGCCACAATAGAGTTAGCCAGACGCGTTATACGTATACGCGTACGAGAAGTCCCCAAACAGTATTAGACTAACGTAGCGTCTTACGTAGGCGAACGACGCGCGAACGCGAAGCGAAGCGGCGCAACGCGGCTAAATCAATCCTTTGATACCCACAGAAGTGTCCTCGTTGCGAAGCGATCTCGTTGCGAACGCGACGCGGGACGAGTTGTTCGCTTACGTAAGACGCAGCCTAACATGGGGATTATAGGAAATACTCATGTGAGCTTGTGCCTAGTGGAACCTAAGAGCCCTTTCCCACCGAGGTCTCGCAAAAATCATAGGTATGTTCACACAAGGGAGTACCTTCGCAGCGCTTTGTACGTATTTTTACTCAGAAGAGAAGACTTTTAGCAATAATTTAAAAACGGCTGGACCGATTATGTTCGCTATAGTTTTCGTTGAAAGTATTTATTAAAATTTTATTTATCCATCTTTGGGAATATGTCAATCGATTCTACTTCCTGCGCGATTTAAACAATGGATTTAAAAGTTTGTAATTAACCTGCTAACTACAAGGTGTAACAAAAATACTGGGGATCCGTTTTAAGGGAATATTCGGCATCGTGTTCTGATTAGGAAAAAGTATTTTTTTTTTGAGACAACAACCCAGTGCTTTCGCTACACCAGATAAAGTTTCAGGGTTCTCGAAATGTAAGTTCGCGAAATCTTAGAAATGTTAAAAAGCAAAGTTATGCATATTTCAATACTACTGCGTGTACACCTAAAACAAAAGAAAAACAAAAGTTTGCGTTATTTTTCACAGTTTTTCTTTTTGTGCAAAGTTGAAACATTGAAAGTATTGAGATATTCATGTGGTTCACTTTGGGTTTGGTGTTATTCTTATTGCTTACAAGTTCGTCATAAGCAATTACTGACTAATAAACCATAACATAATTATAATAAATATATTTCATTGTTTTAAAGTTAGTAAAACCATAGCATACCATTTCAATTGTTTAAAATTGCCGTCTGTTCGAGACAGCCCTGTTGGTTCCAGGAGGCACGGAACATCTACCGAGAACATCGCTCGACGAACGATGTCGTTTAGAGAATGATGCCTGGGGAAACGACCGGCGTATCTGGCAGCTGAGCCCATGTTGGCCGTTCTCCTCCACCATGCAGCGGTGCGCGTTAGGAATCATTGTCCAGCAGTGTGCCTAGAGGGGATGGCAAGGCGTGCAGCCACGCACCCGACTCAGGCTTGGGGGCGACCTTTATACCTTTATCACCTCCCGAGGCAACTTTCACTTCGTTTCGCATGCACCATTCAGCGTGAGCGATCTTGAAGATCGTATCAAAACCGTAACAAATTGTTTAATCAGAATCCAGGCGTCGTAGCACGGTACGCTTATCACCATGCCTGTCACGTTCTAACAAGTATGTGAGTGCGAAAGTGACGGACTTAGTGATAGGTGAACCATGTTGCGTGGGCTGGTCTCATTACACTGGCTTTCGGCATAGTCTACTCGCCCCGTTCCCACAATATGGCATGGCATTTGTTGGGAAATTATGGAAACTTGTTTAAAGTTGCCTTCAACTTGGGAAATAAGGTATGCAGTTTCCCGTGCCCAAGTTAAATTATTTCATAATGAACATTTAAGCACTGGAATTATTTCACAACGAAAGCACGTTTTGGGTACTGAGCAGAAACATTTGGAATCTAATTCAAGAGGTTTTTGTAACTTTGTGACACAATATAGAATCGATCGATTCATTATCGTAACAATCGTAACAGTAATTGAAAACGATTGTTGAATTTGGAATTTGTTGCGCGAGAATAAGGTAAACGCAACGAACTAGAAAAACCGGACAAGTGCGAGGTGCGAGTCGGAGTCGGACTCGCCCACCGAGGGTTTCGTACTTTTACTCACTTTTTTTGTTTCGTACTTTTTAGTATTTGTTGTTATAGCGGCAACAGAAATACATCATCTGTGAAAATTTCAACTGTCTAGCTATCACGGTTCATGGTTTAACATTATGAGATACAGCCTGGTGACGGACAGACAGACGGACAGTGCAGTCTTAGTAATAGGGTCCCGTTTTTACCCTTACCCTTACGAAACCCTAAAAACTATAGAAGTCTGTCGATAAGTATATTTTTTTATTCAGTCCCTTATACTTTCTTTACTTAACTAGTATTTACTAAGCAAAGAGCCTGATTCGAAGCAAATAAAAAGCTTTTTCTTAATATGTTTCCAAGCTAGCCAGCTGGAAACTTCTCGAACCGAAGTGAATTAAGAAAATTGGTAATATACGACATAGTTCCACCAGACTTTACATATTACTGTAGTAGACAGGGACAAATCTTCAAGCAGCTTTCTTGTAGGTACAAGTAAAGTTAAAAGTGGAAGGTGATATCAATTTAGGCATATTACAATGCACTTAAATTATGAATATCAGAAACTACCACCGGTTCTAGGGTAGTGTAGGGTGAGAACCGGTGGTAGTTCCTGAAGTTACAGTACCTACCGAGAAGATACCGGCGCGGCGCAAACTCGGCGTGTAGTGAATTACACGCTACCCGAAAAATAGGGAAAATTTATAAGAACAATTAAAATTATTTTTGTCTAATAATCTTCATATTATTCCTCTATCAAACGCTCTGGCTATGGAATGAACGTTGCGAGGTTTTCTCATGGGGTCATAAAAAAGGAAAGTACAGTTTTTAAAACCCCGCCAATGCGCATTCGATGTGACACCTCTTTAGTTGCACGCGTTTATATAGTTGGTCAAAGGACTATCTCATTTCAAACATATACAGAGAGAATCATAATTACTTTCTTTGTCTTACACTAGTACTAGCAACCAAAAGAAAAGGATGAGTATAGTTTTTTTGTTCTTATTTACTGACAAGATTTGCTTGACCAACTATAGATATGCGCTTAATAAAAGATTACGGGCTTTAAGCTCTTTTGCTACCGACGTAATCCGATGTAATCATCTTTATATAAAATATACGGTACATTTACGACCTTAAATATGCATAATCTTTTGTGTATGCTGTTTATGTCTTTTTTGATCGGTGTACTTTGCGCTTAGCTGCTTTTAATGTGTTCATAGTAATTTGTAGCCATTTTTCATGTCAAAATATATTCTTGGAAGGTCGACTACGCAGTTTGGAACTAAATAATTTATATTTTGTCCTAAACATTTTTCCAGATGGCGCACTAAGTAGCTGTCGTATTGGACGAAGATTGGACGGTAGTGTTTTTCACTATTATTATTTTTTGTAGGTACTTTATTTTGTATACTAGAGTCAGAGCAAGCTAATTTTGTATGGCATTTGGGATGAAAAAGTGTGGTAATGTCATCATTAAATTCATCACAATCAGATTTGTACCACCATTCACCATCGAATGTCTATGAAAATATGGCTAATGACACTCAGTCATTATCGGGTCTAACGCGATAAAATTTCATTATTTTACCTTTTTTCGTTTCAGCTAGGTTGCACTAGCTGTGGTCACGGAAGATTGACGTCCCAGCAAAATGTCATTTGAGATATTGGTATTAAAATTATATGTAATTGCATATGTATCCATTTTTTCAGTATTAAAGAATTTTATTTATTTATTTGAGACATATCTTGAAAAATAAACACTGAAGGGGTATTTATTTTACTAGGTACTATTTACGAATGGTTTTTGCTCTTTTGGGCCTAAGTTGAATTTTATTAAGCAAAATAAAAAAATGTCGGTCAACACTAAACAAATAAAAGCATGTGTTGTATATAATAAATGATTAAATTATTACATTATTAGTCCAATAAAAGCAACATTATTTAAACATTAACCTCTTTGCTACGTAGGTACAGGAGGCCATTACGAACGTTACTTTGAAATCAGAATTACCTTACCTATATCTACATTGTTTATGAGCTGATATTTTTTAGATAAATTAATAATTTGCTACATACAATACAATAACTATAATGATAATATGTTATGAGTAAGCTATTGATATGCTGTGCCCTTACAGGGTCCATGTGAGACATTGTATATTATAATTTACATCTATACTGTACCATGGTTGCAATAAAGAATTATGAATTACATTATGTAATTTAGTTATAATTCGTTCGTGGACATGTCTGCACATGTATCTCAACGAGAAAGAAAAAGACATGATTTAAATATCATTTTCATGTAAAATTGTGAGATTGAATTGGCCTCCAGGACAATTTAAATACTAATCCACTCAGACATTTTGAGAAATGAATAGGAACGAACTGCCAAAGCGTGCAATATATTGAATATGTCCATTGAAACGGGATTTTAAATTTAACAACAAAGCAGGTAAATTGTAGACGAACTGGCAGTGACAGCCACCATTGTTCGATATGGCCCTAGTTTTTGAGGAAATTCATGTGATGTTGAGTTTTTTTTTCCAAATAGGTATCAATCGATTCTACCTTTTATATGGATCAAATGTTAATATCGCTCAAATAAGGGCTACCGCGTTTAATTTCACCGCTAGGGGCGCTAGCGTAGATGGTCTTTCAAAATGTCAAAATCACAGCATAGAAGTTTGGGGGGTTTCAAGCTTTATTATCGGGAATTCTCCTTATTCATAATTGTGGTAAACCTTTGTCCATCTTTGATTTATAAGTTTAAAAAACTGTAATACCTAGGTTAAGATGTACTAACTCTAATATTATAAGTCTGTATATAACTAACAATCTATGGGCAATCTGGCCTGAAATAAAGAATGTATTATTATTATTTGTATGTCTTTTCCATATCTCGGGACCATGGGGTCCCGGACCTTTAGGAGGTGTGCGTAGGGCCGAAGCCAACAGCGCAGAGGCCCTAATTTAATCTAAAAGCAAGGGATACACGTGGCGGATACCATTCCCGAAAGCACAATGTGATACATCCGGAGATGGTCCCCGCCAAGTGCAAAGACTATTGCAGTGCAGCACTTTTGTGCTGCGATGGGAACTAAGGTCATGGGCTTATTTATTTAAATGTTTATTATTATTAATCATGGTAAATAATAGCTATAGCTCAATAAATGTTAGTAGTTTGGAAAAAGTGCCAACTAAAATATATGCAAAATTAAACAGGTTAAAAAAATGACACATTTAGACGTTAAAATACCCTTGTGTATTTGAGATCTGTTTTTCTGGACCTACATCTACAGTGGCGCCAACTGGTGAGCATAAAAACGATAGCCCTCATTGCATTAAAGCAAAATTATTCAAAAATTCAGGGTCCAAATCGGTTCTTAGAGAGGTTGAAAGCGTCTGGAACTGAATGATAGGTACAGGAAAAACTAATAACTTAGCAATTTTTCCTAGGCTTTTTATTATTCGGGCATCTAAAATATTGAACATGAACTTTCATAGGGTATATAATAATATAATTTGGCTGTGTATTAATATTTTAGCGCCAATAAATTTATTTTAGCTTCTAATCTAAGCATCATATTATTAAAAAAAACTAGCAGCAAAATCAGGGCACCCAAAAAAATTATAGGGAACTTAAAGTTGGCGTCTTTTCAAATAATAAGTTGGTAACTAATATTGTAAAGCGTGTTTTAAAATTTTTATTGTCATCTAGTTGTTCACACCTAAGTAATCATATTGAGCATATCGTTTCAGATAGTATTTTAATACAAAAGCGGAAAAATTTAATGAATATATGTCACTTTTTATAATAAAACTTTCTTTATGGAAATGAGTAACAACGTAAACATTATAATACCTACATATACAGAATACCTAAAATTACCTAATGGTAAGATACCACATAAGCTCTAAATACCCCATTTTTAAATAATTTAAACATATGCATACCTAGTACTTTAAATTAGTACTCCATTGCGCATCCTGTGACCGCATCTTCAAGACAAAGTTTGGTTTTGCGAGCCACATTAGGGCATTTCATAATCCGGACCAGAATTGTTAATGGGGTAGCCATTGCCGGATGCGGCAAGGAAGAAGATGATGATGATGACTTTAAATTCACAAATTTCCTAATCCACAAAACACCTCAAATTTGTTTACCAATACATATAGTCGAAATCCCTATAATCATGAAACACCTAATCGCTATTAAACCATTATATTTTTCAATTTTTAATTACTAATTTCAATAGTTATCGCGGTGTTCTGCCAGAGTCAAAAGATAGGTGCGACGACGAGCGAAGCAAGGAGGGGCGTGTTAGGTTGAACGTGTAGTGACCAAACAGCGCGCGTAGCTGAGCGAGCGAAGACAGCGTGCCAGAACCGATTTTATGTGTTTTATAGTACTAATTTAGAAAAAGAGCTTTTTTTGTGTTATGTATATCGTTTAGTTAAAACTTGTTTTCACTTAAATAAATTTATGAACCATTCCATAAACATTATCTTAACCACGACACAAGCGCACACTTTAAGTTTTCTACTTATTATAATTTTTATTATTATAATTTAATTTTAATAATTACAAATTAACAAGTTTGGGAACAAATCAAATTATTTTATTAAATATTTTGATGTGTTTTTTTTAAGTAGTCACACTACTATATATAAATTAAAAACTGTAATAGATGTCATATATTACAGTTTTTAATTACAAATAAAATTATAAAATTATTTTATATATTATCAAATACTCGTAATATAAATAATTTGAGGTAGAGAAAATATGAAGGGTACACGGAAAGAACATGTCTAGTCAGTTTTTTCGGAAAATGAGATATTCATCTCAAAATGTAGAGCTCTTAATGAACTATTAGTGATATCTTTTGCTACCACTGTATAATATATGTAACACAACTTTTTTTTTGTCAAAAACGACGTGGTCACGGAATTACCATACATTTTGACATGGTTCCAAATTTTAAAACCGCAATTACTACAAATGATACATAAGTTAGTTACTAGATGTGTTCTTTCCGTGTACCCTTCATATGGTTATGTAACCACCCAAACCCACCCGCCAAATCTCATTTCATATTATTCTAACATAATAACGATACACTCGTTGAATTTAAACTGTTGTGAGACATACTAACATTAAATCATTTTACGGTTTAGACTCACTTGTTTTAGTCACTCGCGCGACATGTTTCGGTGAGCCTAGGTCTCCTTTCTCAAGCGCTAATAGTGCGAGCAGCGCACGCAATACACGGTCGTCGTGAACGCTGCTCGCACTATTAGTGCTTGAGAAAGGAGACCTAGGCTCTCCGAAACATGTCGCGCGAATGACTAAAACAAGTGAGTCTAAACCGTAAAATAATTTAACGATACACTCCCCAATAATGAACAGAATTACTATACACTCTGTTTACACAGAAATGTCCATGAAGCGACTCATTTTGTTTGCCCTTGATTCCAGTTCATTTCGTAGGCGTTCGTTTCGATCCTATCTCGGTGACCTTTTGCTTCCCCAAAGCACCAGAGGTCTTTATGAGATGGCGCATACGACTACAATACTGAGTGAATTAGGGATCCCGAAGGTCTAAAATGTATTAAAATAGTCATATTGAATAACGATTCCCATGGGACCGATATCGATATTCGATTTTGTGAATAAATTTACTCTGTACTTACGTTTACGTTTCGAGCAATAACGGTTTCTAATTTTTTTTTTTTTCGCGAATTTATGCTTAGTATTTGTTTAGTATGGCCATCTTAACACGTTTTTGACATTCAGGATCACGACCTCAAAATCACCCGGTAGGTATACTTACCACATTTTTATCGTAACAACATTTTTAAGTGAAACATACGAAGATAAATCAATATAGGTTAGTATTAACTAACCTCAATAGACTTAAAATACGTGAGTGACCCGTTATTAATATATTTAATATAAACTTCAATAGAGTTGTAAGTAAGTAGGCGTAAAAAAGCAAAAATCGCAAATCCATACCTACAACAAAGACGAAAGCACAGTCCACGCTAAATAAGTAGTACGATATTTTGTTAATAAAATAGATTATTGGTAAATAGCGGTGGGTGGTAAATCTTGTGTAGGTTGAGACTTACACAGCTTCCCGTGAGGGTGTTAGTGGTGACGTTGTAAAGCATTTTATTTGAATAAAAAGCAGGCAGGATTGGCAAGAAGGGAAACGGGACACGTCAAAAATACGACTTTATTCAGTAATAATAGTCGCTACAATTGTAATGGTGCAGAGACCGACCAAATCCCAAACTGAGCAAGTATTTTACTATGAATACATAAAAATATAACGTTGGCAAAAAAGTGACTAAAGTCGAAGCGGTGATGGTGGCCTAGCGGTAAGAGTGTGCGACTTTCAATCCGCAGGTCGCGGGTTCAAACCCCGGCTCGTACCAATGAGGTTTTCAGAACTTATGTACGAACTATCATTTGATATTTACCAGTAGCTTTTCGGTGAAGGAAAACATCGTAAGGAAACCGGACTTATCCGAATAAGCAAAAACTGGTGCCTACGCCAATTCTTAGGATTAGTTGTTAAGCGGACCCCAGATTCCCATGAGCCGTGGCAAAATGCCGGGATAATGCGAGGAAGAAGGTGATAAAAAAGTGACTCCTTCGAGCCGGATTTGAACCAGCGACCTATGGATGACAGTTGTAACATCTACAGTCCACCGCTCTACCAACTGAGCTATCGAAGGCTGGTTATCTTCTACGAAATTACACATTACTACTCATTAAGCACGTAGCTAATTAAGTACCTCGTTAAGCAATATTGCAACTAAATGTAAAGTTGTGATTAAAATGTGAAACAATTACTTAAAAATAAACACTTGATCAAAATATGACGTGATTTTTTAGATTGCCAGTATAATGTTTTAATAGTCGTTTTATCTATCAATACCCAAATTACGTTATCAGGTAAGGTCGTAAGGTGGGTAATTTAGTGTAGGTAAACAAAATGATAAGAGTTTTGAATGATTCACGGTTAGTTTAACTAGGCTTATATTGATCGGGATACCCGTGAACAAGATGCATGAAACTGCGTCGAAATATCAGGTGCTCATAAACAATACAAAAGGTAATCACGGTCTAGTGAAACAAAATGATAATTTATTTAAAATAAATTATACTCGTAGATGTGCGATGTGCTCGCCGATAGAACAGATAATCTAAGCGCCACTTGCACTTGCACCATCCTACTAACCCGGGGTTAACCGGCTAAACCGTTAACTCAGTGTCAAATTGTACTTGGTTTTGGTTTTTATATGTTCTTTAATTTAATAAATATACAGTATACAATAGTTATTTGTGCAACAAGAGAGTAAAGTTGGTTTTTCTTGCGTTTATTTTGAGTTTAAGTTAGAATCTTGAGCGTAGCGAGAGGCTCAAAAACAGGAGATGTAAAATAACTTTGCTCTCGTGTTGCACATAAAAATTTTCACCTCAGTAGTGAGAACATATTAAAGGTTAAAATGTATTTCGAATTACGAAGAATAATACAGAGAAACAAAAATTAAAAAGCTACTTTGTTTCACTCCCTGGAGTGAGGATAGTCGCACTTTCGTCACTCCCTGGAGTGAGGATAGTCGCACTTTCCTCACTCCAGGGAGTGACGAAAGTAGGCTTGTTCAAGCTGCTGAGGTGAAAAGTAATATGCTGTGTTTGGATATATTTGTTTAGCGAAAAAAAAGCACATGCTATGCTACTCGTCCATTATAAGATAAATTATAAATATTATAAGTCAAATTGTACTGGTAATCATGGTAACTCTAGGTTTAACCGGTTAACCTCGGGTTAGTGAATGGTGCAACTGGCCCTAAGAGTAACAGTTACATTAACCAAGACTGTGAGAATAGACTCGATGGCAAATTTTTATTAGTTTTATCAGTCGATCAGGTCCGTTTTGAGGATCAAATGTCTTTAGGTGCATGGAAGCAAATACACTACGTCAGTTATTATTCAAAGTTGAAACCGTCTTGAAGTATAGAAAACAAGAGAACTGATATTTATACGGCGAATAGCTTCTGCCCGCATCTGCGTGGAATGATGAAGATTATTGATAAAAACTATCCTATGTTTTTCCCGGAGCTCAAACTATCCCCATACCTAATTTCATCTAAATCGCTGTAGCGGTTTGAGCGTGAAAAAGTGACAGACAGATTTACTTTCTCATTTATAATATTAGTAAGGATGTGCGTGATGATGGGACTGCCACTAAGGTCAGAGTGGTTTTCAACGCGTCCTGCAAAGGTGTTGGGTTCTATCAATTTTCTAGGTCCATATATGGCTTCAGGTTACGACATATGATCACCATGAACGGTCTTGTTCATGTTCATTTCCGTCCAGTTTGTTTTGAAGCCGAGCTTTGTTATCATATTTCATAATAATGAATTCATAATTCATAATATATCAGTTAGTTTTCATATGAAAAAAATGGAATACCCTGACAAAAGTCCGGACATAACTCTAAAAATCGTGGATGGTCATTTCCCCAATCGCCTACAATTTACCGTTATCAATGCCACGATAAAATGTAAAAGCGACCATTAAATTTAGATTTTCTCCAAAGACTTTTGTGGACCATTAACCCCATTATTCTCGTTACCATTATGTTGTTGTTGTAGTTGTACCTTTCCTTTCCTCTGCCCAACTCCAAACCTGCAGCTAGCTAGTGGTTAATTTATGGTATGGTATGAGTACTCTAGGTTTCTAAGAAACCCTGACACTCGCCGAGTTCCCGCAATGCTGACAAAGTACCTACCAAAAATCCTAACATGTCAGGGGAAATCATTATGTATGGCAACCCTAATCCCAGTTAGCAGGGACTGTTGTATCAGACTCACAAGATAAAATCTTGCCCGAAACTATGAATTTGTCCATTCTTCCTTTATTTCAAAAATTGTAACTTCGACTTTAACAAAATATGATCTCCATGAAGTTTAATGTTTATAATGTCATATTTAGTAAGAATAGACCAAATTTTCATTTACGACAAATTCGGAGTGACCAGAGGTTAAACATTCAGGCCTTAATCGACCCCCCGATAAATATCATTCAGGTTGCGCCTGGCATACCCGACTAATGCCATTCTCATTAATGGTATAAGCTAGAGCGGGTAAAGTGTTTGTGAGCCAGTGTAACAAGACATCAAGATGCGTAACAACTATTATTTTTATCTTATCAACTACGTAGGTATAACCTGCCTCGATACCTCATGTCTGAGGGTCTTAACTGCCATAGGTTCCTCACGCTGGTCAATATTCTGCCTTGCTAAAGGAGCCTTAACTAGAACTTGAAGTGCGTTACCTCCTCGATTTCGGTTATCTATTCAACCTTTTTCAGTTTATCAGGCTTTTACCGAGTCACTGCCTTAAAGTTAAAAGGTAAAGTCAAGAAACCCAGAATTATCTTAGTGGACGGGTAAATTTTCATCTTAATTTGATATATATATTATTGTTGCGATGCGCTACCAGAAGAAGTCAACTGGTAGAGAATGCCATTTGGTATAAGGTCTAGACTACTTGTAAGTTGGTAAGTTGGCTTGGTTGGGTTGGCTTGGTAAGTTGATGGTACTATTTGCAGGTACATTGTATCTCGATTACTACTAACTGGTCTAGTTGTCGACTCGGCCGTTTCCGATTGGAATAAAATCCTGAATGCCTGGCGTGCCCGCGCCATAACAATGCCATCGGTATCGGGAATTTACCATCGCTGTGACGTCAGGCGCTGACTTATGGTTAAATTGTGGAAGGTATAAACCTATAGTAAAAAATATGAAGGCAGTTTTAAGGTGATGGTGAGATTTCTCGGCTAATGTGAATCAGTGTGAACAAATTTAAAGTAAAACTTCTTTGACGATGACATTTATCGCTTTATTGTGCGTGTATCACTACTGAGAGTTACTTCAGTCAGAAAAAAAATCTGAGTTACCCACTAGTCGCGCCTAAAGAAGTTTTACTTCAAATTGCAAAGGATTTGTTTCTACGTATTTGTCTTGCTTGTGTTAAAATAATTCCGACACTGATATTCAAGTTTAAACGCTTGTTAGGTGAAACATTCTCTCGAACTCTGACGTTTCAGTACTGGCAATCTGGATTTGCTTACTCTGGGAAAATGTTGCAAGCCTCGTTTCCGATGAAGAAAGCAATTAGAGTTCGATAGTTAGCTTAAAAGGCACGAGAGAGGCCATACTGGCGCTGAGAATGGTTGTTGACAGGAGAATAGACTTGGGCCAAAACACACATATAGCCTTTATCGACTTGGAAAAGGCCTTTGATAGGGTCAATTGGAAGAACATGATGGAAATTTTAAGGGAGGCAGGCTTAGACTTCAGAGACCGAAGAATAATTTTTAACTTATATAAGGAACAGGAGACAATTATTAGTGTGGGAGAGGAAAGTTGCAGAGCAAGGATAAAACAAGGTGTGCGGCAGGGTTGTCCACTCTCACCCCTTATTTTTAATATATTTATAGAGTGTGCCATTAGAAAAATTTTAGAAGAAACTGAAGGAGGAGTCAAATTTAATGGGGAAAGAATAGTATTTATTAGATTTGCGGACGACATAGCAGCACTGGCCCCTAGTTCAACTCAATTAAAAAGAGTAATGGAACAGATGGATTTAATCTTTACACAATTTGGACTCAAAATTAACACTAATAAAACTAAAACACTAATTGCTTCAAAATCTCACCCGGTTAAGGAACAAATTGACATCAGAGGGACACACATAGAACAAGTAAACAAATTTAGATATTTAGGCAGCTTAATTACACAAGACTCCAGATGTACAGGGGAAATAGTATCAAGGATAGCAATGGCGAAAACAGCTTTCAACGCCAAAAAACATTTGCTTAAGGCTAGGATCTCTAAGAGTACAAAAAAACGCCTAATTAAGATATACATCTGGAGCATCGCTTTGTATGGGTGTGAGACGTGGACAATGCGGCAGAAAGATAGGAAGCGATTAGAAGCTTTTGAGATGTGGTTGTGGAGAAGAATGGAAAGAATAAGTTGGACGGAGAAAAAAACGAACGAGGAAGTGCTTCGAATTGTGGGAGAGAAGAGAAACCTGCTGAGAACTATAGAAAATAGACGAGGCAGAATGATAGGTCACTTGATAAGACACGACACTTTCTTTAACACTATATTAGAAGGCAAGATAGAAGCGAGAAGAGGCCGCGGAAAACCACGAGCAAGCTACACACAACAACTGAAAGCGAAAGCAAATGTCGTGTCTTACAGGGACCTAAAGAACCTGGCCGAGGACCGAGAAAACTGGCGCATACTCCACCGACAAGAGCCATGCTCTTAAATTATGAATGAATGAATGAATGAGTTAGCTTAACTTTGCACCGACTTTAAAAGAACAAAGTGAGGGAGTGCTAGTACTATTAACGGTGACATCGCCACACTTTGTCATATCAAATGCCATGCAGAGTTAGCTTGATTCGACTCTATGTGGACTCTATTAACAAGTGGCTCAGTAAGAGTTTGATGAGACCTAACCTATTTGTATGGTTTAAAATCTTGCTTTAAAAAGTTACGTAGGTTATTGTTGTTAAACGGTTTAGGACTAGGAGGATATAACCAAACGGAGTAGCCATTAACAGGCGTTCCCCTCTGTCAAAAATAGTCGGCCAATGGTCATACACAATGTATAGACTGACGTTTATCTGACATGACTATTTTGACGTTACGAATATATTTGACGTTCCCCTCCCCCGCAAAAATCGGCAGACTTTTTGTACAGCAAATTACAGACGTGGCGTCTCCGTTTGGTTATATCCTCCTAGGTTTAGGAACTGAATTCATTCTATTCGGTAGTCGAACGGACCCGTCTGAATAGGGATTTACAGATTCAGAAATAACTTGTTAAAATCATTTACAAAATAAATTAACTTGCTTTAATGCTGACTGTACTATACAAAGTATGTTGACCTTGTTTTTCAGTGTTCTTTTGAATTCACGGCCGCTGTTTTTAATTTATTTATAGGTAAAAAAAACCCTAGAAAACGTTCATCTATACAATAAGTTTCTGTGCTAACGGCCCATTTCGAACACTGGTTATAAGATTTCATTCATTCTTTTAAAATTATGACTTTAGTCCAGTGTGACTAATTCGCCAGTATCAAGGTCTTAGGAGCTTTAAATACGACAAAAATTGTACGGTTAGTACAAGACAGTGTACGGTGATTTATTAACTCTTGTCAATCGATAGCTGGACTTTACAAGAAGCACGTGGACTGCCACGGACTTTCCGTTGACTCTAAAATGGTGGTTCACAACACACATTAGTTTACTGTATAATTAGCTATCGATATTACACTTTAAACAATACTAGCGACCCGCCCGGGTTACACAAAACCTTTACAAATTATACACTAAAACCGCATCAAAATCCGTTGCGTTGCGTAGTTTTAAAGACATAGGGGCATACATAGGGACAGACAGACAGCGGAAAGCGACTGTTTTATTGTATTGTATCATTTATTTCAGACAAGTAGCCCATATTATATACATAACTTAATTACAAACAACATTAAAAATAGATAAATTAATCACAAATTAATTAGAACAACACACAAAGTCACATAAATTAAATTAAAACAGATCATAATAAAAACAAAATTAAATTATTAAAAAATTCAAAATTCTACTATGTAAGTAGTGATTAATGAGCAAAACAGAGTAATTAATCACGAGGCTAACTATCAAGATGGTGCTCGAACCGGAAGCCATGGTTATAACTTCAATTCAATCTTTAAGTAGTATGGCTCCATCGATACTGTCGATGATTTTGGCAACGTCAAAGTGGGATCCACGTGGGATCGAATTAATATTTCTTGATTTTCTTCAGCCAGTGTACGGTAAATAAAATTATGGGCCTCTAGGGCTCTAGCCAGACACGGTTAGAGGTAGAAATACCAAATGCTCTTAGAGCACGACGTTGTTCGGTAGTTATTGTTGTTGTCTCGTAAAACCGATAGCTGGATTTTACGGGAAGCACGTGGACTACCGGCCGTTGACTCCTAAATGGTGGTTAAACACGCTTTTAGATTAATTCTTCATTCACTGCACACTACCAAATTAGATTACTGTATAATAAAGCTATCGATATTACACTTTGAACAATATTAATGAGCAAAAAACAAAGGAATTAATCACGAGGCTATTATCAAGATGGCGTTCGAACCGGAAGTCCTCTGGTTATAACTTATTAGATGTCACCGCAATACGATACCGATCTGTCAGTGTCAAAAGTGACGTTTTTGGTTGGAGAAATGTCACTTTTGACACTGACCGACCGATACGATACCGAGTATCGCTGCAAAATCTTATAAGCATTGTTAGAATTGGGCTGCAAGTCTCTCGCTCAAAGGATTCTGGGAAAATACTACAAACCCCGTTTCCTATGAAAAAGCAATTATGAACAAGTGGCTCAAGTGATCGATGGAGCAAACACGATTGTTGATACCTACTCTCGATTTCGCTTCAACTTGTTTAGTTTGGGATCTTATGCTTTGAGTTCTGAACTTTCTGGTTTTTTTGTAGGGTACTTCTTTTAATTCCAAATGCACAGTGTGTTGTTTCCATTTAGATTTTGGTACCGTCGTAAATTAAATATTAAGTTTTATCCATCGAAGAGTACCGTTAGTCCGTTCTGACGGCATTTAGGTAGAGTTAGGCCAAAGTAAGTCTGCACGGATATTGATATCGCACGCAGTGCAAGTGTTATTTTGAACGTCAAACTTCTATGAAATTATTATGTATTAATAACTCTTGCGCAGCATGTGCTATCAAAATCGTTGCAGAGTTATGTTGGCCTCTCTATCTCCATTTTAGCGTATTAGCGCATTATGAAAATTTTCAACTCAATCAGACTCGGGAAAGTGATTCAATATTAAATTACAAGATTAAATTGATAATAATAATTTATATGCTATTAAACTTTGTACATTTGCATACTGTTTGAAACAGTTAGAAAAAGTGAAACAATATTTTACACACGTAATCTTTATCCTTTTTCTGAAAATAAATGTATGTTTCTTTGATTAAATTGAATCAAATTTCTACTATTCCTACTTCCCTGCTTATATTTATAATGATGCGTATACTTACTTACTACTTATTTGGTTGGCGAGATGATCCAAAATGAGTCTTGGCCTTCAACACAAGAGCACGCCACTTTACTCGGTCCAGAGCGATATCACGCCAGCTTTCGCCGACGCCGAGCTCACGGAGATCTGCCTCCACTCTATCCGCCCAACGATATTTACGATGACTAACAGGACGGCGTCCAGTTTGTCAATCCAAGTAGGCCCTTTTGGCTAGGTCAGGCTCCGAGAGCTATGGGAGACCGGCCTGGATGACTCCCCCTATGGAACACGCACCATAGGGGCAATCCTCCCTCATATATATAGAGGCGTGGTTGAAGAGGAAACACGGGGCCCTAACTGGAGGAACTGGAAGACGGTAATCTCCTTTTGTGAGGAGGTCATCTTGCAGAAGGAGACAGCGGAGCGGGGGCGCGAAGACGCGGCCGACGCGCCCCCGCTTCGGCGCAGACGAAGAGGGAGAAGACGTGCGCAGTACGCTGCTGTAAACCGCGTCCTCCCTCGGTAGGGCTAGTGGGTTGGGGGCCCACATTGCACGGTCCTACACGTCTGGGGGGAGAATCAGAAGCATTCCTGATTCTCGCCTCCTTTAGTGCGGGTACCCCGGTTTAATACCGGGAAAAGGGGGGGGGGCATGGTGGAAGAATGAATGCGCGAGCCCATGATGCCCCCATACAACGTCTGAGAGGGTGACGCCGCAGGGGATGTTAGTGGGTATTCTCCTCCCCATCCTCTGGTTAGAGGATGTACGGGAGGAGCGAGTCCCACATACCACCCCCCAATGGGCTTCCCCAGCCCGGGGGGTGAGATGCGTAAATGCATTTACCCCTGCGTCAAAAAAAAAGGCACTTTTGGCTGCCCAATCTTCACCCATCCTTTCGAGGTGGCCAAGCCAGCAGAGACGATGCGCTTTGGTATCATCTATTTTATTCGGCTTGGCTATTAGCTGTTCTACATGCTTTGAATTATAATACCATCTAAGCCGTTAAACCAGTTTAGATGGTATTATACTTCAAAATCATCCCTTAAGGTGAAAATGGGTGTTTAATCGCAACGGACGTCTAATTCTATGCAAGCAAAGTCGCTGACAGAAACTAGCTAATAACCTGTATTATAATAGCCTATATTATTAATGTTGACATAAGCATAAACATTATTAGATATTCAATGACATGCATTAGAAACAAGATATTGTACGCCAAACACTGGCTGATTGTGTCACGCACTTTATGTAACTTAATGATCATTTGTATTTGTATTTTGTATTAAAGGAAGCGAAGTAAAAGTATGTAAAAGAAATGCCTCATTGTCGCCCACATGAATGAAGCGTCACGCCAGTTTTGACAAAAGCAATTAAGGAGTCGATCGATCAAGGGGGGAATATATTGTACGTGATCGATGTGTTTGCGTGACATTTACTAAAAACGTTGTTTAAATTGTGTTTTATCAACACCCTATTTTTAGGGTTCCGTACCAAAAAGGTACAAAAGGATCCCTTATGGTGCAACTCTGTCCGTCTGTCCGTCCGTCTGTCACATTGCTAAATATCTCGAGAACTACTTAAGCTTAGAATTTGAAATTTGGAATAGTTTTGAATGAACAACGCTAACCCAAACAGTAGGTCAAGTGGGATATCATTTATTTGAAAGAGCTGAAATTTAACAAGTACAATTTTTTTTTTCATAGTGAAAAAAGAAAACTTATGAAGGAAAATGTTAGCCAATTTGCCGATAGGTGGCGCTGTACACAAATACGCTTATTATACCTCTGGTCAAAAGTCTCGCGATTAAAGTAACGTGAGAAAATTGAAAGTTTGTACGGAACCCTCAGTGCGCGAGTTAAACGAACTCGCTCTTGACCGGTTTTTTTGAAATATTTACAAGTTTGTGAGCAAAAAATAATGGACCTTAAAAAATAATTGATTTTCCAGGGAATTTTACTTGTACTTATAACTAGCTCCACTTAGTCCGCGCACAGAATAAATAATAGTACTAGGTACAGAAGATTCAGTCTAACATAACGCGTCTATTACGACAGATATGACCGCTAGGTGGCGCAAGCGCGAATAGGCGTCCGTTCCGTAGCGGTGTGCGGCAACTACTATGGCACACTATGGCTAGACACCAAAATTGGTGTGGGCCGCATGTACTTGTAGTGACGCGACGAAATCGCGGAGTGAGTCATGCCTGGCCCGCGTCGTCTACCTCGTATTACGACTTTAAACTGCTCTGCCCCAGTAATCTTATTAACAGTAACACATTTACTGTCAACGTTTTCGTAGCGCGACGCTCGTAGCCGATCTCAGCGTTTTCCCGCTTTGCAGAGGAAAGCGACTACGAACAGAGAACCCACCGAGAGGGTTCCTGGCACTTTAGTGTTAAAATGCACCTGATTAAGACGAAAAAGGACGACCGACCCAAACCGCTTTTCCCTACAAACGTAATCCTCATTTTCCTCTCTGAATATTAACATGCCGTCCCGAAAAGCCGGGACAACGCTCGGAAGAAGAAAAAGAGGTACATTAATAGGTTTGCCTGTAAGTACCTACTTAGGTACTTACTATTATAGCATATGTATTAAAGTACAACATTTAAAACTTTCGCGTTTTGACCACATATTAAATCACACTTACAATCGCGATATACCCGATTGTAAATGTGATTTAATATATGTAAGAAGTAATAAAAAATCTTAATCAATGTAATGTAACATATAAGTGCTCTGTTAATAACGAAAATCCCCAATTCAATATAGTATGCTAAGCTTTTTTTTATTATAATTAAATGTTAAAATTCAAATTTAACAAAGCTCCAGTCCCTGTTTACTGAGTTAAAAATAAACCTTTTTATTGATATTATGTTGACTTCATTCTCGTTTTGAGGAAGATGTTTATTTTCATCCTATTTGTAATTTAATACGTTTTGTATATAATATCTGGTTCATCTATTTATAGCTTTAATAACCTTGTATCTTTCATAAAGATAAATTATTTTTTCTTGTATGGTCTACATACCGCACTCATTTCAGCGAAATTACTTACAATTGCGTAAAGCAATAAAATGCGAGTCAGTACACGTTCATCATTAGAACCTATCACGCGTGTCCTCGTTAGCACTATCATTCATAATGTCGCGCTTTTATATTTAAAGTATTATAGTAATTTTCAATAACTAGCTACCCGCCCCGGCTTCGCACGGGTAGTTCAACTAATTTACACAAAACCTTCACAAATTATACATATAAACCGTCCTCTTAAATCACTCTATTTAAAAAAACCGCATCAGAATCCGTTGCGTAGTTTTAAAGATCTAAGCATATATCTTAGGGACAGACGGACGGACAGACAGCGGAAAGCGACTTTGTTTTATACTATGTAGTGAAGTGTTTATTTTCGGCAATATTGTGAGTTATCATTATGTCAAGCAACCAACAGAATACAATTGCAATTGCAGCAATTGGTGTATGTGACACTAGCAGCCCATACACTTCTCTTCATGCGGTGTCATCTCCTACTGGAGGTTAGCGATGTTACTCGCAATAGTCGTAATTTAGGAGTCTTTTTAAAAGGACCAGTTTCAATTTTTCTTTTTTTTTAACTATTAAACGCAGTTGACACAATGAATTACCTAATTTCTCTGAAATAAAAGATCTAATTCTTGTCTAAATAAAAAGAGGTTTAAATACCCACCCACCACGACCACCACCACCAAAGCATCCTATTTCAAAAAGCATTAGATTATTTTAAACTAGTTTATATAGTTAATCGTATGACAAACAAGATTCGAGTCGCTTATAATATTAGTACTTAATAAAGAATTAAAGAGCTGATAGTGTCTTGACCCATAGCGAGGACTGCGTCTTCACTAGCCGCGAGTAGTTACTGGTGTAGAATAGCATTTGATAAGCCCTTGAGCTTGACCAAAATCGCAGGGCAACTGGGCCAGTTTTCCCGGCTTTAGACTTATTAAATTGTAATTCTTTAATTCATAAAACGCGCCCCTGGGAGAGAGTTTTGCATTTGTATGCAAAACGCAGCCCTCGTTTCCTCCTAATTACAAACTTTTTAAATTCGCTAACGAGTCGTAATTAGCGTCATCTCGAGTGGTATTCACGTTTATTGTTCCATAATAACTAGTCTCTTGAGCTGTGGGCAGGAAAAGTCGCCAGGGATTTCAAGACCAACTTATATTAGCTCAAGCGTGCTTGCTGACGAGATGAAATATTTTTTTGAAATGTCGGCAATGTATATCTACCGAGCACGGGCAACTACAAGAGACCATTTCTGGTTTTAAACCATAGATATATTACTTCGTAAAGACCGGCCTTACGAGCACTATGAATGGGGGACCAGGACCAGTGAAACCTGTGTCGAAACTTCGGTAAATAAAGGTAACAAAATAAATTCGCGATAGACCCGATTGTAAATGTGATTTAATACTATGAATGGGTATGGGTAAATTGGAGTCAAAATCGCATTTAGTTACACCAGCGCGCTCAGTCGTGTGGCGAATTGCGCAGTAGAAAGACGTCACCATTGGTGTTAACAAAGTATAAGCTTATGCTACTAAGGAACGTTGCCTGGCTTAACGCCGCGGACTGGACACACGGCGAGCAGCAAATCAAGGCTATTCATACATTGCGCTCGATCAAATGTATGAACGGCCTTGACTTGGCCTTGCATCCAGTTCACGGCCTAAAAAAACTGGGAATTTCGACTAAACACCTGTCTATTCCTATTATTGGAATAGACGATCGATAGAAGACGATCATTGTTAGGAATTAAATATAAAGTAGACGTCTGATTGGTAGACATTCCTTTAACCTTAGCCAGGAAATTTTTGGCTTGATAGGTATGTATGTATTTTTGTATGCTATATAGGATGTTTCAATTCCTCTGCACGATGGGCCATCATACTGGGCCACTAAGATGGGCCAGCGTGTAGACACGGTAGTGGTGTCGGATGGCTTAATGGCGGCGGCGGGATGGCGATGGGATGGCCACGGTGTCGGATTTTCGTCCGCATATCAAAGGTAGTGGGCCAGCGATGGCAGCACGCATCTACAAGTGACCCATTCCAGAACTGTATCGGGTAGTTGCGTTTCAATCATCGTATGGTCATCTCGCTGGTCCAATGCTGGGCCATCGTGTAGAGGAGCCATCACCATCGCATGGCCATCTCGCTGGTCCATCGTGTAGAGGAGGCATTTAAGGACGACTCACGCTAGAACTGACCGGGTCCGGGGCGAGGCTTCCGACAATTCGTTTTATGACGGGTGATCGATGATCACGTGATGCTATCTATAGAAAACTGAGCTACGGCCCGGACCCGGCACGTTCTTAGCGTGAGTCATCCTTTAAGGTAGGTTTCATCAGAGCTACTTGCACTCGGCTGGCGATTGTAATAATATGCCTTGCGCTCATTAGTGATCATACAAAAACTGCGAGTTCTGAAAACACCAACTGAATTGTTTTCCTGAAATCTGGAGCCCGATTGTTTGTGTAGGCAAACCTAACCTAGAGTTTTGAATCCCGTCACCCGTGAACGTGATGCATGTAACTGCGTCGAAATATCGGGAGCTCATAAATAATATACCTCGGCTAATATTAACTAGTGAAACCTAACCTAACCTAAACCATGGGGCCCAGGCCAGTTTTATAGGGCTAAGCAAGTAGCATATGATCCCACTTCTTCGCTGTTTTCATTTGTTCAACCATGTGCAATACACCCTGTATAACGCTATATCTTATTTGCAAAACTTTCTCTTTCAAATTATTGCAGTGTTATCTTGGTCTAACCATAGAGTAACTTATACTAGAGCGGTACTGTCATAGTAAATTTTGTAACCCCAGTGAATTCACTGCCATCTGTCGACACACTTTAAAACTAAAAATGAAGATTTATAAAAATACGATAAAATGTATTTAAATATGGATAAATGATTTTTTTTATTTGCATTAATTATTTTTATGATTTTGACCCATGTTCTTTCACTGATATGCGTTAAAATTGTTAAATAACAAACGAAACAGTCAACGCCATCTATACGACAGTAGGCCAAAGCTAGTAGCGCCCTCTGAACGAGAATCAAATTTTCTTGATTTTCGAGGCACGTTTTTTCCTTAGACTGTATCCATCTATTACGGAGTTATATCTATCTTTGGTCTAACTTTAGCTATAACGAATCACTTAAGTACGATTTGTTAAAACGGTGTCAATATTTGGATAGCAAATGTATGAATATTGTAAGGGGGAAATTCACTGGTAACGGCACTACTTCAAGGCCTGGCAACATCTGGTTTCTTGAAGCCTAGGAACACCATTACAAGTATCAGTAATCAAACTGCGGTCTAATAATTTAGGATGACTCACGTTAGACCGGGCCGTGTCCGGGCCGGAGCTTCCGGAGCTTCGTTTTCTATGGAAAGCATCACGTGATCACCTGTCATGTCATAGAAAAGTAAGCGCCGGAAGCTCCGGCCCGGACACGGCCCGGTCTAACGTGAGTCATCCTTGATGCATACGACACAGTTGCATCAATATAATTTATATCTTGCGCTCTTGAGCAAATTTTACGGTAGGTGCTGACATTGAAATTTTTTGGCAGAAGAAAATCTTTACTGAAAACAAATTCAAATTAAAACTTCTCCAAGGTTTTACTGAATATTAAGAGTACATAGTAAGAGACTGCTTTGTTGTTACTATCAATCCTACTAAAACAGATGTGGGAAATATATAACAAAATAGCGGAACATGCGAGCGACCAAGTACTAACTCACAAATATTTATTAGTTATTGTATTTTATAAATTTAATCATTATTTATTTATTCGATTATATATATATGTTTATTTAATATTTTTTGCTCAATACATGATGGTACAATGGCAGATCTAATGCCTTAAGGCATATATGCTCCACTATATATTAAACTAAATACATGCTTGACTTACACCTCTTTATATATATTTTTACATCTTCCCAAACCACTCACTTCCACATCCACTTTCAATTTTTTCCTTGTATATTGTTTCTAATTTGTCCTTATTATTAGTTACTGCCTTTACTGTTCTGAGCTATCTTCTTGCCCTCTCCACGGAAGACCAGCGCTGTAGCATATACCTATATGTTAGAGCATATGCTGAGTGGTGTCCATTTGTAGCCTCTATAGCAGCATCAATATTGTAATTATTGCATGTTAGTATAAGCTACTTGTAATTTTACGTGTTAGCGTATAAGATCTTCTTCTTTTTAAACTTGTATGGTGCTGTATGTAGATTTTTACAATAAACGTTTTCTATTCTATTCTATTCTATTCTATTTGTTCTATGCCCAAACTAACCTGTGCATATGCCGTCAACAATTTCCTCGGTGTTAGCTAACTGCAGATTCATGTAACCATCGGCGTACACCAAGAGCCCCATTTCAGCCTCACAAGCACGGATTTCCCTGTCAAACTGTTGAGGAAAGGCTTGGGGTGGATTGGCATAGCCGCTGCCATTGTTGGTTATTTGTCTGGAAAATACACAATTCACAGATAAGTTTTGTACAAGAAATAAGAAATAGATAGCTTTAGAATATATCACAACAGTACCGTTTTCTTTTAACAGTTAAAATATATACAAATTCAGTTATTCGCCGAATAACCTTATATTAAAAACCACACGCCACAAACTTTTTTTTAAAGATTGTTTATAAGGATCAGAGAGCGAAACTTTGGTGCCGATGACAGACGTATGACGTTAAGTTTAAGTCGCATATAGGATGTTTATTTATAAAAATGCTTGGTAATTTACACAAAAATAAGTAAACAGAAATTGGTTGTCATTTCCAACAATCTTGTTTTTAACATGACAAAGACAGTTAGTTATGTTTTATACGTGGCCAGTACGTATAAAAACTCTCAACTCAAGGTTCAATATCAGTAAACTAAAAAGGCTAATAAGTTGTTATTTGATTAAGTATCTAGATAACAACACACTGTATTTAGCTTGACGTCATACGTCTGTCATCGGCACCAAAGTTTCGCTTATGGATGGTATAGAAAGGATCGCAATCTCTTATGGCAGAATTGTTGTAAAAGTGACCGCGTTAAGCTTTAAATAATAGTTCCTAATCTCTCCGGTGGCGCTAGCTAGGCTCTGGGACATGAGTATAACATGAACCATATAAGGCAACAAATAACCCGACCAAATTACGTAGGTTGTTTTTGGTAGTATTTCGGTGTATGGTGGCGCCGCCTAATTACTGTTTTTTGATGGACACTTTTCATACATAGAGATTTGGCTCCTTTATACAGTCTCCATGGTTTCGCTCTCAATTAAGGATGCTAAACTTTTTTGAACTATGTTTTGTGGTCCTAAGCTATTCCAGTTATGATATTAATCGCTAAACCTACTTCCTCATTTTGACACATCTTTGACATTACTTATATGCTCTTTGGATTCTACGTCATCTTTCTGTGTCTGTCTTTTTGCCAGCAAAACATTGCTCATCATAAGCTCGTGTCGTATAATTTAAAATTTGTTTTCTTATTTAAACTAACAATGAACTTCATTTAACTAATATCACCCACTCATAAGATAGAATTGAAATATACGAGTAGGTGGTCGTCATTACGATACAATGTCGTCTGCGTTTACCGGATTCAGTGAAGAAGATTTGAAGCGAATCAAATCCGTGGAGACAGGTTCAAACATCGGTAAGAGAAGATTAAACTTACTATAAATTAACCTGGCCTTGTCTACTACATCTTAATAAGATAATAATAGCCTATATCAACTAAAAAATAGATTGACCTCGTTTTGTAAAATTGTTCACGTATACCGATACTAACTTACTGGGAAAAAAGCGGTACTAAAATTACGTTACTATTAAGCCCTTACCCGTACAACTTAGTCGCTGTGAATTAATTTGTCACGCATGGATAAGTTTATTGTTAATCCATTTTCTTGATTCTCATCTATGATAGTTGCCCTCTTTAATTTAATTCATAAAAATATTAGCATATTTAGTAAGCATCAAGGCAGTGGCGTAGCGTGAACTAATCGAGCCGTGGGCATAATCGCATCTGCGAGGCCCTTTTCTTTGACTGTGCCCGAAGGGGCCTCGCACGAGGCCCCCCTTGGGGCGCGAGGCCCACTTCGGCCACGCCTAGCTACGCTACTGCATCAAGGTAAGGCAGGCAAGTAATCGAAAACAAATATCACAAGTTGAAAAATCGAACATCGTGAGTGTTGTGTGTCGATCCGGTGACATCCCTAGTGCGCAAAACGTTCAAGTTAATAAACAAGACCAAGTGCGGGTAGGTCGAAAAACTCGCGCGCCTAGAAGATGTTGATGTCAACTTTAGCCAGCTTCTCCGAGACCACGGGGACAACGCCGTCCTCGAAACGTCGGAGGTAAATTTAAAACTTATTTTACGCGATTAAGTCCCGTCGTTGTTAATAATAATGAACGGAACCTGTCTACGTATTTACCAAAACAGACATTCAAACTTAAATTGAAATGTAAGCTTTCGTACCAAGTCTCTGCCAACTTCGATATTAATTAACTCTAAAATAATCTAGGTATTTATTTTCGCGGCCTTAAATTTAATATCCCGAGCTCATAATGTTACAGCCGCCGCGTTCAACTTAGCCGTTTCTTAAAAAAACTTCTCATTTGATTTTGAAGCTTATTTTATGGTGAGGATAGTTATTTTTGCATGGGATTTTATTCAAGAATTGTGGCTAAGTTGATTGCGAGAGGATAAGCGTAAGGAGAGATTCGGCTTGGCATGAATTATTTTCTTAATGTAAAGCGACGAAGCTTATGACTGAATGCCACTTGACTGGAGTAGAAAATTGTATTCCTTTGAGTTCTTGGGAAAACGTAATTCATACTCTCCGCTACAGTAATCATTCAATATAAATTTCTCTTATTGAACCTCTTGATTGATTTCTCTTACCGTAAAGAAGCAGAATTAGCTAATGGATGAAGTGTTCAAAATGATCTGCACACGATATTATTTGCGTAACATTACGTTGAATTTAATAGTATATAACATATTTATCTAGTGCAGTAAAGTAACGAATTCGCTTCGCCCCGGCCGACAATTACATGTGATAGATATATACAGAGGCTTTCTTATTTACTGGCAGCGGTGTAAGGTCTGGAGGTTCCTATTTTTATATTGATTTAAACTAACACGATTTTCACTCATAATTTTAAACTTACACGGGACTTAATCCTCTTAAAACGGCCTGAAATTATATTCTCACCGAAAACAACTATAAGGATAGACTCTTATATTTGACAGATTTTTCTCTGAAATGTCCTACCACATTTCAGATCACTGAAAACGATTTAAAAATAAAAAAATGTTAATCGTAGATTTCCTAACCCGTTTATTATATTCCGTTAAAGAAGGCAATTGTCACTTGAATGGAAGTCCGATCTAAGTTTATATCGGCTAATGATATCTTGTAGGTAAGAACAATGACCCTTTTAATTTTCGTCAATTAATTTTGAACTATACTTCACCGTCTTAGAGTCGCTTTTCGTCTATTTTCAACATTGAATTAGGAAGCTTGGAGCATAGAAGGCCACAATTTCCCGTCTGTCATCGATCACGCGGCTTCCGCCCACACTCTACAAATAAACGGTCACGTGACACCGTGACAGCTGTATGTAACGACTTCTATAATATGGACCAGCCATTCGCAAAAATCTTATGGACCGTAAACAGCAACATATTTTTATAAACAGGCTCTTCCCGGGTGAGAGCTGGTAAAGTATGAGCCAGTAAAAAATCACTAACCCTTAATTCATAAAACAGCAACCTCCTACGAGTACGAGTATATTAAGCTTTGTGTTTTTCTAACAAAAATAAATATTAAAATGTCGGATAGGGGCAAACGATTATCAACAGCGGCGGTAGCAAGGTCATGATTTTATTGCCTGTGTCCAATCACCATGCCTATTACATTCTAACAAGTAAGTATGTAAGTGCGAAAGTGAAGCATGACACAACAGGCGATAAAAACGCTATCATGCTAACGACGCAGTTTGTTAGATTAGACAAACGTTAATGAATAACACCACAAATTATTTTTTACATTTTTAGGCACGTTTGTACAGCCAACGTGGCCGCAGCTGACCTTCACAAGGCATCATTACTTAGAAATAATGCCAAAAGTGAGGTAGTTCCTAGGTTTTTTTTTACGGATCATTAAGGAGTATGATTACTATGATTAAATTGATGCTGCGATTTTGCTTCGTGGCGCTTGAAAAATCAATTGTAAAAAACCAACAAGAATAGTCAGTGATAATTCTAACAAATAAAAACCAATAGTATAGGTAAAAGATTCAAAGTTTTTCTAAGGTCTTATTGCCAATAGTCCCAGACAGCATTTGGCCCTGTCAGTTGCATAAATTTTGTCTCAAGTTCCTTCTTCCTCGCGTTATGCCGGCATTTTGCCACGGCTCCTGGGAGTCTGGGGTCCGCTTGACAACTAATCCTAAGAATTGACGTAGGCACTAGTTTTTACGAAAGCGACTGCCATCTGACCTTCCAACCCAAAGGGAGAACTAGGCCTTGTTAGGATGAGTCCGGTTTCCTCACGATGTTTTCCTTCACCGAAAAGCGACTGGTAAATATCAAATGATATTTCGTACACAAGTTCCGAAAAACTCATTGGTACGAGCCGGGGTTTGAACCCGCGACCTCCGGATTGAAAGTCGCACGCTCTTACCGCTAGGCCACCAGCGCTTCTTAAGATTTTGTCTCAAGTTAATTGTTAAATAAATTTATTTATCTTTTTAAGTGCTCTGTCTTCTATTATGAATCGTTCATATCTTTTGCATGTCTACCCCGCCCTAAAAGGCGAGAAAGCCTTACCTTTACCCCAAGATGGCTCAAGAGGGATCCCTATCCAATTCAATCCGGGGCCGATGAGGTTTCAGCGGCTGAGAAATAGCTGCTATCGAACGAAGTTTGAATTCGGACGAAGTTTGAATACAAAAGAGTAAATTATTTAAAAAAACTATAGGACAAAATGCCATGAAATGATTCCTACAGAATAAGTCAAGATCGAGAGCCTCCTAATTGAAAATAACGAGGAAGAAGACCAACTATTTACTCATTTACTCTGATCTGATCATATAGTATGATCGAACGAGCGAGCGAAGCGAAGTTCTTATATTCAACTTGGAAGACACGACTAGCTAGGGCCACGACCCGGCATTAATTACTAGTTATCTATTTAAACCGCAATTAATCTGAAAGAGTGCTACTATCTAAGCATCCGTTGCTTTACTTACAAAAACTCTTAATTACTCCTATTAATTTGCATTCATTGCGACCATGGTTGCCAGGCAGAAAGACTATATTTATAAACTAAAACACATTAAATAATTTAGCAAACCCATTCTAAAATCAATTATAACACATGAAAATTAAGTCGACAATAGGAAAACCAATTGTCCGAGTTGAGACCTTTTGTTTTTATAGAGGGCAGTGGTCATCTGGTCATTTATCAGCGTCCGAGGCGCCTGTTGATCTGGATGGCATTCTATTATTTTCCAATTTATCGCGAATGTGTTCAGCGTTAGCGTAATTTATTAAGAAGTGGAGAAGAGTGTTTCTAAAGCATAGATTGAATTAAGGGGCCCACTCATTATCAATCCGCCGGACGATATCAGCCTGTCAGTTTGACAGTTCCGAACAACTGACAGGCCGATATCGTCCGGCGGACTGGTAATCAGTGGGCCCCTTTACAGAAGACTAACATCAGACTTCCAACCCAGAGATACAACAACTAGTGACATTCATATAAACGAAACAAGATTATCAATATCATATCATCATAATAATACATGGTGGACAATTTACGCAGTGTACAACCAAAGGATAAAGGAGTATGGTAGAAGAGCCGGCAGTAAAGTTTCGAACCAACGTGATACCGCGATGAGATGCACAATGGTTTCCCATAAAAGTGATGCTGAGTCCGAATTTGATAGTCTGCCACGGCGGAACTGGCCGAAAGTACGAAAAAGATAGCCACTTCCGGTGCGAAAAAGGGGGGGTCATTTAACCCATCTGATACTGCAATAATAGCTATGGCATCAGTTAGAAATTTACTGGTAGATACAGAAAAGCGAAATCTGCCAGTATGATTCCTGCCGGAAGTGCTTGGCATACGCTCTCAAAGGTGACCATCGGGACCCCTAAATTAACCCATCTGATACCAGCATGAAACCAATTCCAGTCGGTAGATATGAACCTTCTATTCAGGAATATATAAGTCTGCCAGGGCGTTTTCAGCCGAAACACCTTGACATACGAGATTTTGTGGCGCAACATCCGTGGTACCCGTATTTCGGAATTGTACATATTACGGACATTTCAAATACTGCAGGCTTATTAATTTATTACTCTATGCTTATATTTGTATATTATTACGTTATTAATAACATATATTTATAATAAATTAAGTTAAAATAAATTAAATAATGTGATTATTATGTGTGATAGTCATTGAATTAGCTATATGAATCGTTTGTCTTTGTCTGTCATTTTGACTTATGTATTTGTAAGAAAAGGATAAAACATAATTTAACTAATTAAGGCTCGTAAAGTTTTACGAATAAGGGGGTATTAGTATTCATAACTAAATCAGGCTTGAAATGCGACATAAAATGATTTTTGGTGGTTTCTTTTACGCTTGAGGCGTTTTTTCACCTATTTGGTGTGTCTAATCACTCTTATGTAGGGGAGAGAGGGGCAAGACGAGTAAGACGGGGTAGCGGCTTTATATGGCGACACGACTGACCAACCATCAGAATCCCGTTAGTGCATGACGATGCGTCGCCACCATGGCAATCAGTTCGCACAGTGACCGGCTAGACAAATGGTGTCGTTAATTATTTATTTGCAACAAAACTGTTTTTGCCATATTTCTTGTTATTTCTAGGGTTCCGTACCCAAAGGGTAAAAACGGGACCCTATAACTAAGACTCCGCTGTCTGTCTGTCTGTCCGTCTGTCACCAGCCTGTATCTCATCAACCGTGATAGCTAGACAGATGACATTTTCACAGATGTTGTATTTCTGTTGCCGCTATAACAACAAACTATAACTAATTGTTTATAACACCTGTATTCATTACCTGTAATGCACAATTGATGCATAAATGATTCTAAAAACATAATAAAATAAATATTTAAGTGGGGTTCCCATACAACAAACATGACTTTTTGCCGTTTTTTGCGTAATGGTATTATGGTACGGAACGCGACTCGCACTTGACCGGTTTTTGTGTTTTATTTGGTTTGCGTTTGTTTCCTTATTATCACCAGCACATATATACTGTTAATTTATTCATATGGCCCAGCAATCACGCCAACAGCTGAGGACTTGTTTGGTTTCAAGTACGGTTTTTTTTACTTTCGAATTTCATTAGGCACATGGGGCAAGATAGGGTTGACGGCCGTAGTTTTAAAGTGATAAACTGATGAAGAATTGCGGATTTGAATTTATTTATTCTTCTCTTGTAGAACGGTGAAAAAGTATAAAAGAAAGTCAAATAGAGGAGAGTGGTTAGAGGCCAAGAAAAAAGCGGTGGATGCTGTTATAAAGGGAAGATGGGGTACATGTTAGCTGTAAACACATTTTCTGTCTCTCAGATGACTTAAGAAATAAAAGTAAAACAGTTCGTGAGAAGGTATTAGACGATGGACCCAATATCCAAAAATTGAAGTTTTGTTTAGGCCCTAAATATAATACTTCTATGAATCATTCTTATCTTGTCCGGTAGGGGTTCCCCCATCTTACCATACCTGGGGGGCAAGATGGAGAGTAGGCACTTTTGGCCATTTTAATTTATTTTTAATTTAATTATCTAACTAGAGAGTTCCTAGTAAGTGTTGATTATGAAAGACTGATTACCAAAGATAATAATAAAAATAACAAAAACTTAAAAAGAATAGCATTTTTAGTTTTATTGGACTTGAAACATTAAGTATACCGTCATTCCCACCTCTCCCCTACATTTCTTGACGTTGACGCAAAAATGACGTAGTTTAACATTCAGGGTGTTGTTTTATAACACTACAAATTGAGATAACTAATCTATTGACGACCGGTCTGGCCTACTTACTGCCTGCAAAGCCGATGGTCTTGGGTTCGAATTCCGATAAGGGCATATATTTGTGTGATGAAAACATATATTTATTCCTGAGTCATGGTTGTTATCTATGTATTTAAGTATATATTTATCTATATAAGTATGTATGTATATCCTCGCCTAGTACCCATAATACTCCCAATATTTATAAATAACAACAGAAATACATCATCTGTGAAAATTTCAACTGTCTAGCTATCACGGTTCATGAGATACAGCCTGGTGACAGACGGAACAGACGGACAGACGGACAGCGGAGTCTTAGTAATAGGGTCCCGTCTTTACCCTTTGGGTACGGAACCCTAAAAATGATGTAAAATATCACATTTCATGTCATATTTGGATTATTGGTAAAAATCGTCCTTGACGTTGAAAATCCTGTCTTTTCACACCCGTTTACAATAAGTATGTAATAATAATAATTTTGTTCATTTTGGTAAATAAAGGATATTGTAATTTAAAATTATTTTATTATTTATATATAAGGTGCTAACAAATTAGCTACAGAAATTTTACGAGATGGTACTTTACACTAGAACAATTAACTTTTAACAGAAATTAAGAAATTTTCTCATAATTTTTATTTTATTTACCGAACAAAATAAATAAACTATAATTATATCTAAAAAATAATCATCATGTATTTAACTGCTTGTTTGTCTTAAATGTCATTGTCAACGTGTCATTTGATTTATTTTATCAACGTGAAGTGGCCAGTTACGTTTTATATTTAAAAGAGGTTTTAGAATCTGTTCAATGAGGTCTCATTTAATTATCTCATTAACAGAGTTTTTTTACAAAGCAAATTTGTTTTCCAATTTTCTCAAAATAACATCATAAAACCTATAATGTTTCATACTTACATATACTTCAGGAGCCGAGTACTATCAACTGTAAAGATATCGGTAGCTAATTTGTTAGCACCTTTATAAGGCAAACAAAGAAGTACAAAGCCGTAAGCAGGTATTAAATTAATGCCCAAATTATATTGTGTATATTAATAAATTTGAAATATATGTTATTAATAACGTAATAATATACAAATATAAGCATAGAGTAATAAATTAATAAGCCTGCAGTATTTGAAATGTCCGTAATATGTACAATTCCGAAATACGGGTACCACGGATGTTGCGCCACAAAATCTCGTATGTCAAGGTGTTTCGGCTGAAAACGCCCTGGCAGACTTATATATTCCTGAATAGAAGGTTCATATCTACCGACTGGAATTGGTTTCATGCTGGTATCAGATGGGTTAATTTAGGGGTCCCGATGGTCACCTTTGAGAGCGTATGCCAAGCACTTCCGGCAGGAATCATACTGGCAGATTTCGCTTTTCTGTATCTACCAGTAAATTTCTAACTGATGCCATAACTATTATTGCAGTATCAGATGGGTTAAATGACCCCCCTTTTTCACACCGGAAGTGGCTATCTTTTTCGTACTTTCGGCCAGTTCCGCCGTGGCAGACTATCAAATTCGGACTCAGCATCACTTTTATGGGAAACCATTGTGCATCTCATCGCGGTATCACGTTGGTTCGAAACTTTACTGCCGGCTCTCCAACCAGTACTGTCATAGTAAATTTTTTAGCCACCGTAAATTCACTGCCATCTATCGACACACGATTAAAACTAAAAATAAAAATATCAAAAAAATGATTTGTTTATTTGTATTTATTATTTTTATATGATTTTGACCCATGTTCTTTCACTGATACGTGTTAAAATTGTTAAATAACAAACGAAACCGTCAACGCCATTTAAACGAGAATAGGCCAAAGGTGGTAAAACGTTGTGTCGCCATCTGTTCGAGAATCAAATTTTCTTGATTTTCGAGGCACGTTTTTTTCTTAGACTGTAGTTAGTAGAATTATAAAAAACACCAAGTTTTATTAGGCTACCTATTATACCTATACATACTTTAGATTTTATAGATACCTTATTTTTACGATAAAAAGTTATCAGATCCCGTAGTAGGTACCAATACTTTTACTCTGTAAGTCCTAACTTTATAAGCTCTAACTGTATAAAGCCAACATCTTGGTCAAACAGTACGGCTTGGCCGTTTCGTTGCAGTTACATAAACACTCCCTCGGTGGACTTGTTGTACAAAGTAGTAACACAGGTCTTTAAAATTCTGAAGGTATTATTACATTACGGGATTGTCATATGACAGCAGCTGCTGCAGCAACGAAACGGCCAAGCCGTACTGTTTGATCAAGACGTTGGCTTTATACAGTTAGAGCTTATAAAGTTAGGACTTACAGAGTAAGTCTTGGTACCTACTACGGGATCTGATAGCTATATAGTGTAAAAGCTCTATGCGCCTAGTCTTGGCAACACTTTAGATGAAATGTTTTTGGTGGGATGTTATATGTTCATGATGCGATTTCCATCATCGATTTATAAGAAAAAACTGTTAATTTATGTTGTACTTTCACTAATAAATCAGATTTAGATACTAATGGCCCTGGATATTTAAGGCTACATTAGACATACTTGAACCAACATTAACTTAATTACTTCATAATGTCTCACCGTGATATATTTAGAAAGGATCTGACAGATAATTTAATATGGCTTGCTTTATACGTGTTATTAAAGTCTCATTATGTAGCTGAAAATATTTTACATTTAACGTTAAAATACTTTGTCTTATTAATATGTAGATTTAAAGACAATAAGATGAACAACGAGTTTTCGGGGAATCTCACTGTAATATAAAGTTACCATTCTATTTAGAATACGGTATTTTGCTGTACATTATTAAATAAAATACCACCAAAACCCAGGTTTTTATGAATTTCATTTCATTTTATCCTTCAACTAAACTTAACGTCTCAAATATTTAAAGAAATAGTCACCAGTAGTAGTAGTAAAAGGGCACTTGACTATAACAACGCATTTTAAAGAATTATATTTCAAAAAGAATCCCAGTCAATAAAATCTGTTATATTAAATTATACCCAATAGCTCGACATGTTTCGCTCCAATTTACGAGGACCGTCTTCACGGAACACGACACGTCTTCACTGGTCGAGGACCACGTACGTGACCCGTACGGGTACGTGAGTGACCCGGTTTAAAATAATTTAAGGCGCTTCGCGCAGTTTTTGGCCAAAAACTGTTACTTTTTAGAGCTTATAACTTCTAAATGAGTCAACCAAAAATTATGAAAAAAATATATATGCATCTTCACTCTATGGACAACAATCGCAACATTTGACTTTTTTCCTGAAATTTGTAGTTTCACCGAAAAAAAAATAACACGACAGGCCGTTTTGCGGCTAACTTTGCTTATAACTTCTAAACGGCTTAATCGATTAAAATTATTTTCAAACTAACAAATATGTTTTAACAGGTTCTACAAATGCAACATAGCTTTTCTTAATCAAAAAATATTTTCTTAAGAAAACGAACGTTTTTCCACATTTCATGCGTATGCAGCCTGAAAATGGCGTGGCCGGCAGTCGTGTGCCAGCTTTGAGACGAGGAGGCTGTGTCGCTCGTCGCTCCGTGCCTTCCTTGCACTATGTTCGCTTATGCACAAGCAAAGTGCTATAATATCGGAGTTATTGTGGCCAAAGAATAAATAACTGCAGAGCGCTGATTTGGTTGCGACGCGCATTAGCGAGCGCAACACGGTATTTTGCGGTCTATTACAATGAATGTAATGATAATATCCGTATATAATATACTATGATATACGTATGTTTGAGAAAACTTCATTTGAAATAAATAAATAAATGTTTTCTAACCGACATATTATAATGTCATTCAAGTTTTACGTTTTGAATAATGTTCCATTCCATCTCGAAACAATAAATAATTGATTTAACATATTTAAGCTACCTATTACCTATTACGTTGTATGTATGAATAGTACCTTTTAAAAAACATTGTTTTTGTAGTTTAAAAATAATTTTAATCGATTAAGAACTAGCAAAACGGCCTATCGTATTTTTATTTACGGAAAAACTTACTATTATGTTTATTGTAGGTTTAGTTAAGTAGTAATTAGTGTTAAATAGTGTAATTGTAGTTATGTCTGTAAATTTTTCATGGGTGATCCTTGCCTGTTAATAAACGTTTTATTATTTTATTATTATTTGTATCTCCTTCTGGATTTCAGTAATTATTTCATTGGGTCAACTTGGTGTATTATGTCTTCTAAATGGGTAAACAAAAAATTATGAAAAAAATATATATGAATCTTCATTTATTGTTCAACAATTATAAAATTAAACTTATTTCCGGATATTTATAGTTTTACCGTAATAAAAATAATAAAACAGGCCATTTTGCGGCTAACTGGTTATTTTTACTAAACGGCTAAATCAATTAAAATTATTTTTAAACTAACAATAATGTTTTAATAGCTGACGGTCTTTCCACAGCGATACAACCGGCCGACGATTTGTTTTATTAACAATATCATCTAAACTACCATCTGACAAAGTATGAAATGGGATGCGATGACTGAAAAGATTTTTTTACATGTTCATGTGACCAGCTGACGGTCCACCGAGATACAACCGGCTGACCATTTTTTTTATTCACAATAGCATCTAAACTATCATCTGACACAGTATCAAGCGGGAGGCGATAACAATTTTTTTTGCGTGTTGCGGTGGCTGCCATTCCTCAACCCATCAACGGAGCGGCGGCTGACGTCCACAGGGGTTCATCATACATAGCCGTTAACCACTAAAAAAAAATGACTGCAAAGCGCTGATTTGGTTGTGGCGCGCTTGTAATAAAAACCGGCCAAGTGCGAGTCGGAGTCGCGTTCCAAGGGTTCCGTACATTACTCAAATTAAACAATTTATTTTTTATGTGAAGCGTGCGTGAAATGTCTTTAATAAACCCGTAGGGGTTGGATCAAAAACTAAATAATTATGTCCGACTCACGCTTGTCTGCTCATTTCTAATAAGTTTTCCTGTGATCTATAGGTAAAGATCTATTTTGTGTATTTTTTTCAAAATTTTATACTTAGTAGTTACGGAGATAAAGGGGGGAATGCTCATTTTTTGCCTATTTTCGTGAATAACTTCTAAACAATTTAAAAGTGCTTGTTGCTAGGCCTATTTGAGTAAAGAATATATTGAATTGAATTGAATTGAATTGACTATTTATCCTAAAATTATAAAAAATATACATTTGAGATTCTCACAATGAGCTCTTTCATTTGATATGTAACACGATATAGTTTGAAAAACTTTTTTTTTTAATTTTCTCTTTTACCCCCCAAAACTGGCCCCCGTGTTTAAAATTAATTTGTTTACTTTACATGTCCGTCTTTGGGTCACAAACTTACATATATACACCAAATTTCAACTTAATTGGTTCAGTCGTTTCCGAGAAAATAGGCTGTGACAGACGGACAGACAGACAGACAGACGCACGAGTGATCCTATAAGGGTTCCGTTTTTTTCTTTTGAGGTACGGAACCCTAATAATGATGATATTCCCACGTAATGATTGAGAAAACTTCGAACTTCGAAAAATAACACATTTGTATTAGTATATGAAGCTAGTAGGTACTTTAATTTTATAAGTTAACTATTAATGGCATTATTTATATTTATTTATTACGGATAAAAAAAACTGTATAAAATAAACGCACTGTACGCCTCAATTTAGTACATACCAAGCTTTAGCTATAAATCTTAATCCGTCGATTTGACTTAGGTATTTATTTGTAAGAAACAGATAAAACACAAATTAACTAATTGAGGCTTGTAAAGTATAATGCATAAGGGAATATATTTTTATTATAATTTACGACCACTACACGCATAATCTACTCATACTCAAACAACAAAATATCTGCAAAAGATACACAAATACGAGGTATGGCGCCAAATGCCGCGCGCCTCTGGGCTGTAGGTTATTCTTTGAACCTCGTTCCGCCGCAGTCGCCGCACCGAGACGAAATTCACGTACGATCGCAGTGAGCGGGGTGCGGGTACAGAGACGCTGAGACGCTCAAGGCCAAATCAGCGAGAATCGTCTTAATATGTTTGAGTCTCACGGGAGTTTTACAGTTAAAATCTGTTATATTGAAACAGAAACAAAATTCCAACCTAAAACCTTTATGACATTTTTTTCACTTCGTTGTCGTAAATGGCGTAAATACCCGTGCCAAAGGCAGTCTCAGTCCAAGCATTTCTGAGCAGCTGTGTCGCGCATGGTGGGATAAATGAACATGGCTAAGCTAATCTTAAAACCGAATCACATTTACGGGACTGCTAAGGAATGGTCACACTTCGTCGAAGCTACACACTTTTACAAAATGACCTAAAAAAAGTATAGGTACATTACAATTCTGCGTAGTATCAAGCTTAGCTACTAGATTCGAACGAACCAATATTTTTAGAGCAGTGCGGGAATAAGCACTTTCCGGGCCTATGTCAAAAATTTAAATCAATCAATCAATCAATATCTCAGTGCGGTAAAGTAGCACCATATGTACTATAAATAAATATTCTCAAACATTCTCGGAAATTGGCGACAACGCGAGGCCCCCCGCCGCCCCGTCGCGGACGCAGCGGACAAAACTGAAATTCGCATGATTCTTTCTATCCTTCGGCAGCAATGTCCCATATTTTCAAATCCCAATTTACGACAACGTGACGTCGAGTATCTGCGCCATTCATTGAGAATATTTCATTCACCGATGACCTGGAAAGGAATGAGGTCAATAGGGAGGCTGCGCTGAAACATGCGCTGTTTGGCGCCGGTTTGGGCTAGACCTATTCATAGATTTGAGCTAGCTAAGTATAACTTGCACAGTAAGTGTTTTGGAACATTGCCAAATAATTTAATAAGATAAGATGAAGCGTTAATCGCCATGTGCTATTATTAATTAGATAGATATGACATTTATTTGTTTGCTGCAAACACACACAATTTCGAAATCAGTTAACAAACATTAGTAATACACATTTAACAAAATACACTAATACAAACTATAGAAGAAAACAAATTATACATAATAGAGACAGCACGAGTAACAGAATAACTTGCAGAAGGTACACTGTGTGCATTGCAGCAAAAACAAAAGGGTGCTGACGCCGACTCAGCTATACGCTTCACTCTTACGAGCAAGGCACTGATTATCTGCCGAAACCCAGATCACGTTACAGTTAAACTAGGGGTGAAAGTGATGTAAAAATGTTGCAGACTATGTTGAGAGCGATAGATAGGTAATTGTTCCTGAATAAAAAAATAAAAATAAGTGAAATAAAAATAAAAATTATATATGTATTCTGAATTAATTATTATTATTGCTTTAATTCAGTCCGCAATATAGCCTCTAGGTAGCGGGCTGCTGTGGCTAGGAATTTCTGTTCTGTTATTTCTGTTTGTGAGAATATGTCAAGAGTGGAATTATGTAGAATACTGTTGTTAATACGATTAAGTGTAACGCTATACATACTTTCAAGAGTTTTTTTATCCTCTGTCTGCATTGTCCGCATAATTGTCGTTTAAGAGAGCTACAAGGCCTACAAGTACACTCGTATCTACAAGAGTTAGAGTTTATCCCCATGATGAATCCATTGGTTAAATATATATTATAATGTTTATGTATATGTTAACCAAGGTATAGCTATCTGTAAATATGTCAAATTCATACGTAACAAACATTCTAATAAACTTTAATATTTATATATTTACTTAAAAATCACCACTTGACTATACTGTGTTACAGTTCACAAACCTATTTTATTTTAAACCCACTGAACCGCTTTAGTTCTGATTCTATGTACTTTTCATCAAACTTCGTGATATTTCACGCACGGGGAGTAATAAGCAAATAAAAACCCCTTAAGAGTAATGGATATTTTTTGTCAGGGAGTAATGTTTAGTTATATGAACCAAGAAGGTCAAACATTTATTAAAAATCAAGCTATAAATAAGTTTTAATTTCAAAGACGTGATATTTATTATGTCGTTTATTCCATTTTTGTTTAAAAAAGTTAAACTTGAATGATTTAATAGCTGATTAAATATTCTTTACGCAATTTTAAATCGTGGCTGTATGCCGAATAGGGCTCTTTCTTGCCTTTTACGTCAATTAATTAACAAAATGGCGGACAATATCTGTAATTTTACTGTATTTATCATTTATTCCACTTATTTTTTTTGCTTCGCAAGTATGATGAAGATTGTGTGTAATAAGAAGGGGATGACGGGTGACAGAGAGGTATGAAAGAAAAAGACATGCTGCGCTGACCCCAAGTGAATGGGACAAGGGCAAGCGAATGATGATGAAGAAGGGTATTAAATGTAATGTATACTCGTTAACAATTCTTCCCCCTGCCTGCCTTATTGCCCAACCACTGTACTATTATATTAGTAGAATGTTTCAGCGTCATATTCCAAATGATTGCAGGACTGTAGGTGTTGGACTAACGCGGCGTTTCTAAGCTTTGGTGAAATTTATGGCAAACTTATTGGAATGCGCAAAGGACATACGAGGTGAACACGAACAAAGCTTTAAGGCTTGTTTATATTTTTGCAAACTAGCAAGTGCAGGTGAGAAGATTAGTTAACATGTGTTTACATGATAAGTGTTTAGCAATCGATTACACATTTTAGTTGTGCTTTGTGCAGGTGCAAAGTGATAGATAAAATGATGCCTTATTTTTTGGCATATAGCTTAGGGGCTTTATATTTTTTTTAATGTAATTGACCGAAGCGTAGCGAAGGTCTACGGTTTGACTCGCGCATTTTGCTTTTGTATGTCCGGATGTTCTCCTCTACAGGTCGCAATTCTCAACCGATTCTCGTGAAATTTTGTGACCAAATTCTATGACTAAATATAATTTTTTTTTGTTGATCCGGTTTTTGGAAAATTTTCAAAATGGCGGAGTCGTGATAGCTCGCGCCTAAACAAATAGTCGTATCGATATCATAACAGTATTTTCTTTTTAAGATATGTTTACAGATTAAATGCCGAAAAATGCAGAAACTTTGTTTTGCTGGCTTTGGCGGTATTTAGATATTTAGTTTTTACTCGAGAATGAGTATCTGAATTTCGTCAGCTTAGGTAAGCACTATTATGGCGTGTTTTGCAAACATTCGCTTTTTTCATTTGCACCGGGTGGTCCCTGGTTCGATCCCCAGTAATTGTATGCTGCTACATAACTTTTTGTATTTTGTTTTTTACACTTAAAGTTAAATTTCGTATTGTTTTTTTTATTTGTTTTTTATTTTTCTATTTTGAAATTAATTGATCAAGCGCGGGCTTAGCGTATTCGCTTCATTTTTACAAGTTTTATTTAACTAGCCCTAAAAATATGATTTATTATTGTTATTTTAATTTTCTAAAGTGTTTTGAACGGCGGAGGCATACATTTAGTTAGCTTTAAGTGGTGCTCTCCTTTTTCCGAATTTCATACAATTTTATTTACAGTTTTTCTTTTAAAATACGTATAGATTTCTTGCACCATAAACTTTGAGGTTTATGTAGTATAGATTCGTTTGTCTGAGCGGGTTTATGGAGCCAATTATTCAATAATATTATTGAAAAATTAAATAAAAAATTGATAAAATATTACTCAACGCCTGTTTGTGTGAGTGACCTTTACACTATACATGTCAAACAAGTTGTTTAATAATAACTAACAAAGATGTCACTTTAACACAGGTGACCTAACTAAGTAGTACTTAATTTGTTCGGTAGGTGGTGACTGACATCGTCAGGTCGAAACGGGCCGATTTTTAGGGTTCCGTACCCAAAGGGTAATAACGAGACCCTATTACTAAGACTCCTCTGTCATGTATTTCTGTTGCCGATGCCGCTATAACAACAAATACTAAAACGTACGGAACCCTCGGTGGGCGAGTCCGACCCGCACTTGTGCGGTTTTTAGTGTTTCGTGCGCTTGATTTTGTGTGGCTCCCTTCGACATATCTCCACTACTAAGCATTTCAATACTTTTAGAAATTCAAAAATCAGCCAGGTATACAGGTTGGTTTGGGTCAGTGAAGGCAGCTACCAGATCCCGTGCTGCTACGCGAAAATGGTCTTAGAAAACCTTCCCTCAATTTCAAATTAATGAATTTTGGGGTTTACAGATTTTGGAAAAAACATAGGTACCTACAGGATGCGAGAAAAGGGTCATTTTTGACAAACTTTTTTTTAACGTGAAACGTAAGGTGCACGTCTTTAAAAACCCGTAGAGGGGCTCGGATCGAAAACCAATATTAACGAAAAAGTATTATGGCGCGGTGGCGGTATATTATGAATGGTTTGATATCAGTGTATCAAACGAAAGTAGCCATTACTCGGAACTGCATGACATGTGCTGCTGACATATATGGCGCTGATTCTGCGCTAGAAACGACGCATTCGGAGCTAAAATGACCCCTATTTGCAGTGTTTATTTAATAATTACTCATCAGTCCATTAACCGATTTCGATACAATTGAGTTCATTTAATAGATCTTTTTGAAATATTATAAAAATAAAATACGCGGTATTATAAAAAGCTGGAAAAGAGTTAAAATCTGCCATTTTTTAAAAAATAGACTTGACAAACTATGCTAACTGTGCTTAGTTAACTATGATTTAGACGTACCAGCATCAGCTGCCTGTCTAAAATGAAATAATAATAATAATAATATCACGCCTGCGTTTGTTTGAGGCCACCGTGTGCGAAAATTAAGGCATAAAAAGCTCAAATGCGCTCTTACTAATACAGGCTCATACAATATAGGGTCGGGTAAAGCCTGATATTCAAGCGCGCGAGGCGCGCTTTTTATACATGGCTTCTGGGGCGCCTTTTATATTGAAAAGATTACATACAGGGCGCCTGTGGCGCCCTTTACACTGTAAGGTCGGGCGAAACACGACATTCAAGCGTGCGAAGCGCGCTCTTTCACACAGGCTTCACACTGTAGGGTCCGACGAAGCCCGACAATCAAAAGCGCGCCTTACGTAAAAGGCACTGTAAAGATTACGTACGGGGCGCCTGCGGCGCCTTTTTCCCTTACCTAACCTTAACCTTTTCACTGTAGGTTAGGGTAAATTGAAATTGAAAATCTTTATTTCAGGTCTGTCCAACAAAGCCCAACAAAGCCAAGTGCCAAGTGGTAAAGCCCAACATTTAAGTCTTACATACAGGGCGCCTGCTTTACGCTATGAGGTCCCTAAGCGGCCCTATGCGGTCTTCGCAATGACTGTTTAGATTAGCTACCCAATTTTTTGTTCCCCAATAGCTTTTGTTCCATTCGCGTTTTCTCCATTCTGCTTTTTAACCAGGCGTTAATTTTTTCAGTCGCTGTTTTTCCCAAAGAGTAATGTTTTCACGATTGTCACACTAAGTTGATAGATAGCTAGGTAGGTTAGGTTCGTTAGGTAGCTTCAGATGCCCGAAGGGCAAACCGCCCAGAAATAGGACGGGGCTCCGTCGGCTCAGGGTAAGAAGGGCTTGTTCTCGGAAATATTACTCTTTGTTAAGATTTAGTTAGTGGAAACCGTTTTCTGCCGAAATGGAAATTGTATGAAAAAAGTACCTATTGTCTGTAGCTATTCTACCCTCTTAAACGTAACAGGACTGATCGGCGAGATAGAAAAAATGAGAATAAAATTTCACGTTTTCTCCATAGTAAATGTAAAATTTTGTTACCTACTCAAAAATGTGACTCGCACGTCAACAGCACTAAGCTATCAATAGAAGCGTTTTTGTAGTTATCGGTAGAAGAATTCGCGACACTAAATTGATAATAAGAATAACATACGCTTAACTTGAAAAAGAACGTTAAAATTATTTAAAAAAAATTAGCACTGTCGGGGTTTGAACCACATGGTTCAAACCCCGGTATCTCAGCTAAATAAATAAATAAAATAAGCTATTATCTGTGTTTTTTTTTCAAACAAGATATTACGGATCCTACGAGCACATGACAATTAATGTCTGAAAATATCAGTGCCTTGTCAAAGCCTCAAACAAGAATTTTAATTTAATTGCTAATCTTTTTTAACAATAAACATTCCATCCGCTATTTAGGTTACTTTACATTACGAATCTACTGATCTTTTTGGTGGTTAGTCTGCAGGACAGCCCTAGACACATCCATCTTATCTTAAGCTATGCTCGCGAGGTCTACAGCTCACAGAGCCACTAGTATATTGAGATTGAGATCTACGCGAAATAATAGGTTTAGCAAATTGATTGAAAATTAACAGCTTTGAATGTTTCACAGTTAGTTTCACAAGACTTATATCGACCGGAAGGTAATCACGGTCCATATTCCGGTCAATATGTCTAGTGATTGAAAATTGTTAATAGTTGCTGTTTTCTGATTTTTTTTTTTCACTGCACCCACGTTCGATAATTTCTGTTTTGCCCTATGGTTGACTGGTAAAGAATACCTTAAGTCCAGTTTGTACTTAAATTTATAGTGCAGTGAGGAACGGGGGTTGAAGAGTATATTGAACAGCAACGACACGACATGCACATCTCTGCGTTGGCGGATCGGTAACCACCCGAGCTGAGAGCGGAATTTGGAGACGTGATCATATTTCCGGAGGTCAAATATATAAATAGAGAACAGGAGTGGAGAAAGCACCCCTCCCTGTGGGACGCCAGCGGTGAGCTCACACCAGTCGGACAGTTCGTCATCTACTCTAACACGCTGGCGTCTGCCAGAAAGGTAACTACGGAACCAAGGTAGTGAAGTTTGGGAAATGTTCAGTGTGTTGAGTGTGCCTAAAAGGATCTCAAAGTCTACCGTGTTGAAGACATTGCTGAAATCAAGGAGGACAAGAACAGTAAGCTTTTTGGATTCTATATTAAACCCAATGTCGTCGATGACTTTAACCAAAGCGGTAACTGTGCTATGCCCGGGGGGGATTAAATAAGGATTTTTATTAAGATGAGATAGTAGTCGATGGTTAACATAATGTTCAATAATTTTGGATAATATTGGCAGAATGGAGATAGGACGGTATTGGGAGAAAGATGCAGGATTGGAGGTTTTTGGGAGAGGAATGACGTGGCAAAAATTAATGATGTTGGAGATGATGGGTGAGATGAAATCCGCCACGAGCATAAGCATATCCACACTGAGGTTATTTCGTTTTAATAGATTTCAGTATTTTAAGTGTCTCTTGCGAAGAAATACAGCCTACATCAAAGGGAGCTAAATTAGAGTTGGTTGTAGTAGCCATCTAGGTTGTCATCTCAGAATAAAGTTTAAGCCAGTTTTGGGGCATATTTTAAGATTTGGCGCATATTTAAGTATCGCCCAAACACCCAGTTTCGCTTGAAGTGCGTTGCTTCTAGCTCCAAGCGATGGTTCCTTTTGGGCCCAAGGTAAATACCTCCCTTTGGCACGCCGAACTTAACTGAAATACGAAAACGACTAAAGCCAGCCAGTGCGGCCGCCGAAATGTTATTGTGAAGTAGGTAAGGGTCTTGAGTTCATCAAAACATCATCAGGCATCATGCGCACAACTAAGTATGAGCGAATGCCTTACTAGAAGACTCCTCAGCACCAACCAGCGTGAAACGCTAACCAACTGATTGGCACATGAAAACCATAAGCCTCTGGGTTTTTGATAACGTTTTATTACAACTACGGTGTGTAGCTTCTAGAATCTACTTAGCAATATATCTGGTATTCGCCAGGATACAAGCTTTCTTAAGCTTACTCTGGGGCATAGTCAATTTGTGTAAGGATGTCTTATAATATTATTTATTTATTTATAATGGGTTTCTTCAAATTTAAACTGTTGTGAGACATACTAACATTAAATAATTTCACGGTAGACTCACTTGTTTTAGTCACTCGCGCGACATGTTTCGGAGAGCCTAGGTCTCCTAGGTAACACACACACACGCGTGTGTGTACGCAATACACGGTCGTCGTGAACGCTGCTCGCACTATTAGTGCTTGAGAAAGGAGACCTAGGCTCTCCGAAACATGTCGCGCGAGTGACTAAAACAAGTGAGTCTAAACCATGAAATTATTTAATGGGTTTCTTGTTTAAATATCAAGTTGATTTTATAGTAGGTTATTAGTCTTTAGTTCTCAAGCTGAGCTAGTTGGAGATCTTACTGTCGATTGTATTAGATAGTGCAAGCCGGCGGCGCCATACCCCTGGTAACCACGTATTGCTGTGTCTGTGTCTAGGTTGATCGTGTTTATTTTATTATTACGTTGTTATTACTTTACCTTAAAAATAGTTACAAGGCAAGAAGTGCATTTTAATAGGTTTATCATTTATTTATTGTATTGTCATGTACATAATAGGTGTTACATAATATAAAGTCAGATCATGACACCCTGTAAGGGCACACAATAGTAATATTAATCTAGGCTAATTACATTTACTTATTAGTAATCAATTTAAATTAGAATAAAATAAATGACCGCAAATCTTAAAACTAAATCTAAGAATATATCGTCAAAAATAATTATATTGATAAATGATTAATTGAATTGATTTGTCAGTATATTATTAATAGTTATTATTTCAATTTATTGATGTCGTATAATAATAAGTAGGCTAATGGTAGAAAAAAAATGTCAAATTGCAATGTAAAATCCTAATTTCATCAGTGTCTTATTCATAACATTACTACATACTTAGCTAAAATAATAACATAATGTATTACTGGAATTTTTACGGTTTACGGTTAGTAGGGCAAATTAAACATAACGTACCTAAATAAGATTAGTAAATAAAGTACTATTACAATTAAAATTAACAAATAATCTTTTAGCATGTACTTAGCCCTCTCCATAATCGATCGAGTTTATGTAACGTCGTTCGGCCATTTTCCTGTCGGGACAGTCAGGGTCCCCAGTTTTATGATCATTGGGTTTTGTTTTTTTGAAGACTGCATGATGCGCATTTGGGATATTCTGCGGTGTCCGCTTCTTTCACAGAAAATTGTTTCATAGAATGGAATGTTTCGCAGAATTTAATTTCATATAAACTTTTTTTCTTCAAAACCTTAACTTTATAGGTACAGCTTTTTAGGTAGGTGTAGAACCCATTAGGTCTAGCAGAAAAGTATGTTAGGTTAGGTTGTAACTGCGACCCTTTCTGTAAAAATATGTTTTCTATGAAATGAAAATTCTGCGAAACATTACATTCTATGAAACAATTTTCTGCAAAACAAGGTACAACCATATTCTGCTTTATACGGACAATCCTTGTCCGAGTGCCCTAGATTGCTCCCAAATTATAGCTCGGACAACATAATCCCACTAACGGTTCAACGCTTGCTCGGTAACGGTTCGGTTATAATGTTAAACTCTGAAAGACCGAAACTCTTGTGCCAAGAATTATATTACTTGGGACAAGATATACTCGTTGGTATATATTGAATCAAAACTTACATTTATTAAATTGATAATCTGTTATTTATTTGTTTCTGACCACTCTGTCACGCTTCTATTTTTGTTGTTTATCAAATATATAAAAAAATGTGCTATTGCACGTCTTTCTAGCGTTTGATTTTAATTCTCTTGAGAAAAATTAAAAACTAAATTTCACCCCTATACTAAAAGCTCCACTCCGTCACATTTTTTGGAGACGAAAAACAAGACAACGAAAAGAATTTTGACCCATCTAATACAAGAAAGTAGTTCTTGAACCAAGATCTATAATACAAAACATTTTATTTTTTGTACGAAGACATTTTCTAGTTTCCTTATATCGTAATTCAAAAAGATCTTGAAACGAATCATATTCATTGGTTCAAGACCTTTTTTTATCTGTGTAGATATACATAGCTGTAACATGTAGCGGTTCATTCTGAAGGCACCAGTTGCTCCATGAATGGGCTCATTCAATAATGCGGGGGGCTGCGCGCGTGCGTGGTATCGATCGGGCCTCGGCGCGGTGTTTTCCATTTGGGCAGTTTGGATACTTTCGGGTCGTAAATATTCCTTTTAATGGTTCCGTACGCAAAGGGTAAAAACGGGACCCTATTACTAAGACTCCGCTGTCCGTCCGTCTGTCCGTCTGTCTGTCTGTCACCAGGCTGTATCTCATGAACCGTGATAGCTAGTCAGTTGAAATTTTCACAGATGATGTATTTCTGTTGCCGCTATAACAACAGATACTAAAAACAGAATAATATAAATATTTAAATGGGGCTCCCATACAACAAACGTGATTTTTTGCTGTTTTTTTCCGTAATGGTACGGAACCCTTCGTGCGCGAGTCCGACTCGCATTTGGCCGGTTTTATTATTATATTGTGGGCCAGGCACATTTTGTTGTATGATTACTTATTTCGTTCATGTCTTTCTGGTAGACATCGCAAAGTTAAGAGAATCAAAAGCTCATTTACAGGCAGCACCTTTAAAGGCGGGATACATATTTTCAGGATTTGAGACTCAAATAACGAACTAGGGAAATATTTGAAAATAACGAAATATTTTGATTTGTGTTTTTTTAAGTAGTCACACTACTATATAATAATAATAATAAATATTCTTTATTGCACCACAAAGAAACAAAATTTTTAAAACAGATTTACAATGTAAATAATGGTAGCAACAGGCGGTCTTATCGCTGTGAGCGATCTCTTCCAGACAACCTTAGGGTAGCAGGATATGAAGAACAAAAGTTTTTATAAACAGGTAGTGCACGAAATAATTAGAGGAACAGGAATTACACATACATTAATCAGACAGTACATATAGTAAATTTTAGATAAATAAATAAATAATATAACACAATATATATATATAAATTATATAACACAACATACTATATATAAATTATAAGCTGAAATAGATATCATACACTAAAGAAAAAAATCACTTGACTTGAACTTGGTCCAAGTTGGTTATCCTATTTATTTTGTTTCTAGTTTTTTAGTAGAACTCTTACTTAAACCGATGAAATTGGAAACATAATTATATAATTATGTTACATTTGAAGAATATTCTTCAAATGTTTTAGTTCTATTTAAAATAATAGGGTAACGAGGTTGAATAATATTTTTAAATTTTTTGACTACTTCTACAAGAACAAAATCGTGGGCAGAACCTGTATGTAGAATAAGTTTTTTGTCAAAATAAAACATTTTTGATACAAGCTTTTACCGCTAACTGTACTTCTTTTAACAGGCATCCAAATCTCATTGAGACAATTCTTAAGGGCTTATTACACTTTGCTAAATTTAGTGACTAACAAGAGGGACGCCGCTATACGTGAGACACGATAAGAGATACATCCTATCGTTTCTCACGTATAGCGGCGTCCCTCTTGTTAGTCACTAAATTAGGATAGTGTAATAAGCTCTTAACAAAACTAAAACACAATTTGGTTATGTTATTTTATCACAGAGCTCCTATCTTGTGTCCATCATCAGATTAGCTCGATAGTACCTACCATAATATTGCATTGTCACCCAATTTGCATATGTTTGTGAAGTTTCAGCTCAATTGAATAATAACATACATAGATACATACGTACATACAAACATTGTAAGTCTAATAAAAGCTTGTAATATATATGCAGTCGATCCATTTCGGGCACTTACTTTCCGACACACCGCTCCATTGGTAAACCGCCCTCGGCCGGTATGTTACGTTTTGGGTAAATACTATACTTATATCGTATCTTATCTTGAGACCACATATTACACAAGTACACACAATAATTGGAACTATGATATAGTTTGTCTGGAACTATTTGTATTGGGATCAGACGTTATATAAAATAAACACATCGTTAATATAAATAAATATATAAAATCAGCAGTATGGATGTATATGTGTATGAATTTATTACGAGGCGTTATAGATAAACTAAATTAAGCGCATAAAAGGTCTTCTTGTCTTGAATATATATTATATGACTTATTACTCTTATTAGAAACTAAAACGTTAAACATTGTGTAATGTACGGAACCCGTGGAACGCGAGTACGTCTCGCACTTGGCCGTTTTTTTTGTTTGTCCCTTACGGTTGACTGTCTTTTGTGTCTTTTCTATGTGCAATAAAATTTAAAATATATATATGTCGGAGCGTGACTCCAGAAGGACACATTGCAGCGTTACATTTCATTTTTAGACGCCTGTATATATATCGATTAGCAAAGTGTTGCTATGTATTACTTAGTTGATAATGTAATTTATCGAGTTATGTAGAGAGTAACGCCATCTATTGGCATTCTTTTTGAAATAAGATTAGGTACAGGCTACGGAACGTCAAGTGGTTTAGCTTGCGTGAAGTTAGGTACGAGTTGGCAGTTTTGTTGGTAACTGGTCAAGCAAGTTGACCTACATTCACTTTGGCGGAAGCGGTGAGGCCGCCGCATTCATTCTCGATCGGACCGTGCTAGATATCGGACGTTAACCAACCTCGTGCCTAAACTCACTGCGTTCCTGAAGGCTTATACCTGAAGGATTATTTTGAAAGCTTATAGATTCCAACATTATTTAATCATTTAGCTAAGTGTTTTATTCCAAGTGTTAATTTGATTTCTTATGAGTCATTAGAGGTTTACTATTGTAAAATTAGAAAATAAGTGTTGTTTTGAAAAGATATGTCCCGCCGAGTTTGTTGCCGGTCCCATATAGGGTTAAATCTTCTCGGGTCAAGAGGTGTACGGTTGGAACCGGAATAGCTTTGTTTGACGTTCATATAATCGCATTGTAATATGCCTACCTACTTGAATAAAGATTTGAACGTCACAAGTGATTTTGTTATTTCAAATTAAATTGTCTTTCATTGCAAGCGTGACTAGTTATTTTTATCATTTAGTACGAAAGTATAGTAGGCACTAGGTTGATGAGTCCGTAGTATTATTTCATACACTGGTAGCAGTGGTAGCATACTATTTAGCTGTGTAGGCATACATCGATGTACTGCGCCCACTACCGCCACCGCTATAGGCCACCACCACACGCCCCCCCAATAGTCCACGACATCAGAAGTGGGATTGTTAAGAGCATCATGTATTGCTTGCACAGCCACGTGGAAGCGTGGTGTATGTCCTGGTTGTATTCGGGGACATACATGCCTAATCTCGACACGTGGTAATGGTAAGCTCACGTGTCTGACCTACATTGAAAGGTGAGTGAAGTTCTTTGTTATTTGGTGTGAATTATTGTGAATTATGATTAAGGCAGTCAACCAGAGCCGTCGTAACGTGACCCTATCTCTGATATCACCACGTTTCTTTGTTGTTGATTTGTAATCCGTTAAAATTAGAGCGATCAGGTGTTATTTTGTTGTAATATCATTACGTTTAATTACAATCAAGCATTAACTATTACGACATGTTATTATTTCTTCGCTCAATTGTGATTATTGTAAATCTACCCTCTAATTTTGATTTTCATGAAAATAAAATTGTGTCGATAGAAAGTAATCCTGCCGATTCGCCAATGCATAAAATTATGACATTCTAGTTCTGTAACGTTTTGTAGTTAATAAATTGCAACCAATTATTGCCCGTAATGCCGTGATAGACACAAATCGTGTAGATTATGAAAACATGAACTACGCGTTTGAAAATTAATGTTACAGTGTGGTGCAGCCTGAGCAGAGACAACTTACAGACGCCATCACGCCTGTAACACATGACTGAAGCTGCTGTGCAGTATCTTCTGTGCTGGAGTATTGGAAATAAAAGGACAGGTTTCGTTCCTATTCTTTATTGGTGGATTTTATTTTGAGTTTAATGGCTAAGGATAACAGTCGACCTTGACTAATTAGCTCTCTCTGTTCGAATTAGTATTCTTTTTAAAGCAGTTTTACTCATTTTGGAATGCGTGTTTGTTAATAAAACACATTCATTGAAGTTTAAATTTTAATCTGACATATAAAGTCCCGTATCCATTAGTAACTTGTCTATTGTTTCCGCTACTAGAGCATTTCACAAACCTTGGAGTTTAACCTGCATACACGATAAACCTGATACTGTGCTAATGATGATTTCAGTAACAGCCAGCTATGAAAAACCACATCGTGCATCTCGCCATCTGCCGCAGCAACGGCAACGGCAAGGCGGAGAGCATCGGCCTTCGTGCTTGGACCTTTGAGTTGGACGTGTGCATCATACCTACTGTATTAAGCTGGTGAGCAGTTCCCATTTCGTTGGGTTTATTATGTTAGAGAAGTTTTAATTCTGTTCAGAACTCATGTTCACCTTTTGTTAAAGCTAAAGTAAGAAGCGATCTTATGTGATTTTGATCAGTAATGTTCAGTTTCAGTCTGTAATTGGGTCAAAAATATACTGACACAGATTTGACTTTAATATACCCGCATAATCAGATTATAAAAATGCCTGAGCAACAGGTACAGGTTGCCATGAGTTGGATATTAATGACTCTGATAGTAGTACTAGTGATTCTGAGTAACATTATTGTAACGCTTGTTTTTATTTCCTTTTTTTGGGATTAACTGTTAACATGTTATTTTGCTTTCTACGGACTGAAAGCTTGTACTTTCGAAGGACTGAGAGTACGCCCGATGGACTGGGCACTAAACTGTTTTGCTTTCGATGGACTGAAAGCAGCCCGATGGACTGGGCACTCACTACTATTTTGCTTTCGATGGACTGAAAGCAGCCCGATGGACTGGGCACTACTGTTGTTTTGCTTTCGATGGACTGAAGGCAGCCCGATGGACTGGGTACTCACTTACTGTTTTGCTTTCGATAGACTGAAGGCAGCCCGATGGACTGGGCACTAGACTACTGTTGTTTTGCTTTCGATGGACTGAAGGCAGCCCGATGGACTGGGTACTCACTTACTGTTTTGCTTTCGATGGACTGAAGGCAGCCCGATGGACCGGGCACTTACTGTTTTGCTTTCGATGGACTGAAGGCATGCTCGATGGACTGGGCATTGTCTAGTAATGCATCAGAAGTTCCGGAGCATGTAAGAGGTGCAAGTGGTCTGCTTTTTATGTGCAGTATACTCTTTGCGAGGAGTAGCACTTACGCGGCTGAGATGGTTAACTTCTGATGAGTTGTTAGATTCTAGCAAGCCGATGGACTGGCGCATATCCGTATGAGAGTCATATGTAGAGTCACATGTAGAGTCACATGTAGAGTCACATGTAGAGTCACATGTAGTCATATGTAGAGTCATATGTAGAGTCATATGTAGAGTCATATGTAGAGTCATATGTAGAGTCATATGTAGAGTCATATGTAGAGTCATATGTAGAGTCATATGTAGAGTCATATGTAGAGTCATATGTAGAGTCATATGTAGAGTCATATGTAGAGTCATATGTAGAGTCATATGTAGAGTCATATGTAGAGTCATATGTAGAGTCATATGTAGAGTCATATGTAGAGTCATATGTAGAGTCATATGTAGAGTCATATGTAGAGTCATATGTAGAGTCATATGTAGAGTCATATGTAGAGTCATATGTAAGGGTCATATGTAGAGTCATAGCTTGATTTTGTTTGATGACAAATGAGACCGAAATTGTGGGTCAGGAATGACCGAGCGATTGAAATACTCTGCTGTGTTTTGTTTCAGAATCAAATGCATACACCCACACACGAGGACGTGTGTACCGCAGGATGGCCGTGTCGGAGCGTGACTCCAGAAGGACACATTGCAGCGTTACATTTCATTTTTAGACGCCTGTATATATATCGATTAGCAAAGTGTTGCTATGTATTACTTAGTTGATAATGTAATTTATCGAGTTATGTAGAGAGTAACGCCATCTATTGGCATTCTTTTTGAAATAAGATTAGGTACAGGCTACGGAACGTCAAGTGGTTTAGCTTGCGTGAAGTTAGGTACGAGTTGGCAGTTTTGTTGGTAACTGGTCAAGCAAGTTGACCTACATTCACTTTGGCGGAAGCGGTGAGGCCGCCGCATTCATTCTCGATCGGACCGTGCTAGATATCGGACGTTAACCAACCTCGTGCCTAAACTCACTGCGTTCCTGAAGGCTTATACCTGAAGGATTATTTTGAAAGCTTATAGATTCCAACATTATTTAATCATTTAGCTAAGTGTTTTATTCCAAGTGTTAATTTGATTTCTTATGAGTCATTAGAGGTTTACTATTGTAAAATTAGAAAATAAGTGTTGTTTTGAAAAGATATGTCCCGCCGAGTTTGTTGCCGGTCCCATATAGGGTTAAATCTTCTCGGGTCAAGAGGTGTACGGTTGGAACCGGAATAGCTTTGTTTGACGTTCATATAATCGCATTGTAATATGCCTACCTACTTGAATAAAGATTTGAACGTCACAAGTGATTTTGTTATTTCAAATTAAATTGTCTTTCATTGCAAGCGTGACTAGTTATTTTTATCATTTAGTACGAAAGTATAGTAGGCACTAGGTTGATGAGTCCGTAGTATTATTTCATACACTGGTAGCAGTGGTAGCATACTATTTAGCTGTGTAGGCATACATCGATGTACTGCGCCCACTACCGCCACCGCTATAGGCCACCACCACACGCCCCCCCAATAGTCCACGACATATATATAGATAAATAATAAATGTACTCAACATAACTTGATTATCTCTCTCAGTAAATAATATCAGTCCGGTAAAATAACACTTAAGACCATTAACTGTATCTAAATCTTTTCTTTTTTAACACGCCTAATTATCTGGTGACTTAATTGGACTAGTTCAAATATAAAGGTGACGTCCGGATGGCAAATGCAGCTGCATTACTGTTGCGACATTACAGCTGTATCTGTCAATTATCCTTGATAAGATGAATGACGTTCGCCGCCGTGTTACAGACACCTTAAGATATTGAGACCGGTCCTTCTGCTCTATTGACTGTCTGTAAGTGGAGTGTCGGCCCGATTCGAACAATGATTATAAGATGTCCTCCCCCCCCCTGACCCCTGAGACCCCTGGAATGTCTGTAACCTTTAGCCGAAATAAATTATCTTTATTCTATTTTATTCTATTCTATGTCACAGCGATTCGGTACTGATCTGTCAGTGTCAAAAGTGACATTTTCTCAACCAATCGCTGTGACATCTTATAAGCATTGTTCGAATCTGGCCGTATGTGTAAAGTAAAAATGCAAGAGTTAGATGCGACGGAAGAAGCTTGTAGACGATCTATGAAGACGGCTTTACCCACATTGACCTGTCTTTTATTCAGAATCCGTCAGTGTTAGCGCTATTTTCCTATTTAGTATTCCTACATACATCCCATTTGCGGCGTTGTAAAGTACCTACGTGCTTCAACTTGCTCGGAAGTCCCCATTTTTTCATACTAGCTATATCTGTTTTATCCTGCAAGAATCTTAATTAATAAATTAGCATTCTGATTAACGCTAAAGCTTAATCCATCGTTTACCTAATATTATGCAAAGCTGTGCGTTGCTGCGTAGGAAACAAATTGGGTTATATTATTGCTTCCCTTCCCGCCCGGTCTTCGCACGGGCGCAATGTGGGCGCAATGTAAATAGATACCTACGAATATCGACATACCTATTTCAGTTTTTTTTAATAGACTTAAGGAGTTCAATTAAATTTTTAATGCATTGTTATTATTGTGTATTGATCACTTGTGACAGTTAATTGTCACGTGGCATCAGTAAGACAGTGTGACGTTTTATATAAAACCCTGAGATAAAAACAAAGTACCTATAGTTTGTCAAAGGACTGTCTCATTTCAAACATGGACAGAGATAATCATACTATCTTTATCTTACACTAGTACTAGCACCCAAAAGAAAAGGATGAGTATAGTTTTTTTGTTCTTATTTACAGACAATTTGTTTTGACCAACTATAGTTACTCGTCGTGCTGAATTATTTTATAAGAAAATACTATTCCTACTGAAGCAACTAAGTTGTTAAGGACAAATATAAAACGTTAAAGGGCATGTTCTGATTATTTGGATCACCTTGGCCGCTCTGATACATCTGATGACGACTGTTCATTAGTTTTTGGAATTAATAGAATAGGAAAATGTTATGTGAATCTGGAAACCGTCGGCTTTCAAAAAGTTTTAATGGAACGAATGTCGTGAACAGAGAGAAGAGAATTTTACATACCAGTGGGGTGGCCGAACTGGCAGGTTACTTTTTCTTCATGTCCTCTCGGATATGGGTGAATATTATGGATGGTATAGTAAGGATGCCAATCTGTTATGGCAGAATTATTGCAAAAGTGACCGCTTTCAACTTTAAATAATAGTTCCTAATCTCTTCGGTGGCGCTAGTTAGGCTCTGGGACATGAGTATAACATGAACCATAATATAAGGCAACAAATAACCCGACCAAATTACGTAAGTTGTTTTTGGTAGTATTTCGGTGTATGGTGGCGCCGCCTAATTACTGTTTTTTGATGGACACTTTTCATACATAGAGATTTGGCTCCTTTATATAGTCTCCATGGGTGAATATGGTAATAATCTAGTGTCACTAATGAAAATATTATACCATCACTAATATTACCTTAAAGGAATAAGTTCGCCTCGTACTAATGACGATTATTTTTAACCGACTTCAAGATTTCAAAAGGAGGAGGTTATCAATTCGGTTTTTTTTTTTTAAATGTTTGTTACTCCATAACTCCGTCATTTCTGGACCGATTTTGAAAATTCTTTTTTTGATTGTAAGTATATACATACAGATTGGTCCCGTTTTGGTCAAAACGCAGTTCTGATGATGGGATCCATGAGGAATCGAGGGAACTCCTCAAATGTTAAAGGCATACATATAGTGATTTTAGTATTTTCATCAACAAATCAAGCATTTACATATAAAAAAGTGACATTTGATGAAGTGGAACTGCTGATGATGATCAGAACGGAACTCTTCAATGACGCATAGTTCACGTTTGGCGATTTGTCCTCTTCGTTATGATTGGTAAGCAAGTTAGGTTTTCAAGACACATTTTTGTCAAGCTCGAGTTCTGATGATGGGATCCATGAGGAATCGAGGGAACTCCTCAAATGTGAAAGGCATACATATAGTGATTTTTGTATTTTCATCAACAAATCCAGCATTTCCATTTAAAAAAGTGACATTTGATGAAGTGCAGCTGCTGATGATGATCAGAAATATCAGAATGGAACTCTTTAACGACGCATAGTTCACGTTTGGCGATTTGTCCTCTTCGTTATGATTGGTAAGCAAGTTAGGTTTTCAAGACACATTTTTGTCAAGCTCGAGTTCTGATGATGGGATCCATGAGGAATCGAGGGAACTCCTCAAATGAGAAAGGCATACATATAGTGATTTTTGTATTTTCATCAACAAATCCAGCTTTTACATAAAAAAGTGACATTTAATGAAGTGGAACTGCTGATGATGATCAGAATGGAACTCTTCAACGACACATAGTTCACGTTTGGCGATTTATTCTCTTCGTTATGGACCCAACCCCAAACTTGGACCTGGACTTTTTTTTGAACTGCGATCCTCACAGAACCGAACTGCTATCAGAAAAGTGGGTTAGGTTAGGTTAGAACTGTGACCCTTACAGAAACGAAATGCTATCAGAACATTGGGTTAGGTTAGGTTAGAACTATGACCCTTATAGAAACGAAATGCTACTAGAAACGTGGGTGGTTTTACCTCATTTTAGTTAGGCAAAAGATGCTGTCTTTTTCATTTCATTGTCTGGAGTGCACCATCAACAATAAGTAACCTTTCAACGGCATCCCCCATTGAAGTCGGTTTTTTTTTCTTAAAAATTATTCTTGTTTTGTTTTGATTTTTGTACAATAGTGTTTTACTACTGCTAAATAAATTTTACTACTGCTTAATATTCATTCGAATAGGGTATTCTCCTACTAGTCAAATCAGTTTCTTTTTAGGGTTCCGTACCCAAAGGGTAAAAACGGGACCCTATTACTAAGACTCCGCTGTCCGTATGTCCGACTCCGTCCGTCTGTCCATCTGTCACCGGGCTGTATCTCATGAACCGTGATAGATAGACAGTTGAAATTTTTACAGATGATGTATTTCTGTTGCCGCTATAACAACAAATACTAAAAACAGAATAATATAAATATTTAAATGGGGCTCCCATACAACAAACGTGATTTTTTTGCGGTTTTTTTCCGTAATGGTACGGAACCCTTCGCGAGGCCGACTCCGACGGCCGATTTTTTTTAGAAACGATTTGCTAGTATAGAATTTATATGAAACATTACACAATGACGTCACGGTCAACACACCTTACTTTTTATATTTCTATCCGATTTATTAAATAGAACTTGTGTTTAAAAATAACTGCTATCTATGTTTTTCTAATAAGTATCTGGTGCTTCATTTCATGCATGGTGTGTAATAATTTATTTTAATTATAGTCAAATACCCTATTATGGGATGGGAGAGGGCAATGGAGAGTACTCTCTCCAGCCGGGCTAGCACATGATTGGCGCGAGAGTATCTCGCCGCGACATAGACTACCCGTCCCTCTTTAATTCATACAGTTAGTAAAAGACAGGTAGTCTATCTCGCGGCGAGATACTGTCGCGTCAATCATGTGCTCGGCCTACAGGCGGGTGTATGGGAACGAACGCTAATGAGAGTTGGTTAGAAGTTGTATATATTGCAGCTGACATTCTAACCTTCGTAAGGGCGATGTAGGGAATGTATAGCGCTTCAATTAAGTAGGTTGCACTCTTTGTATGGAAGTAGTTGTACTAACGCCATCTGTGAGATCTTGTGACACAACGTTGACAGTGTGATAGAGGAGACCATGGAGACTATATAAAGGAGCCAAATCTCTATGTATGAAAAGTGTCCATCAAAAAACAGTAATTAGGCGGCGCCACCATACACCGAAATACTACCAAAAACAACTTACGTAATTTGGTCGGGTTATTTGTTGCCTTATATGGTTCATGTTATACTCATGTCCCAGAGCCTAACTAGCGCCACCGGAGAGATTAGGAACTATTATTTAAAGCTTAACGCGGTCACTTTTACAACAATTCTGCCATAAGAGATTGCGATCCTTTCTATACCATCCATAGTAAGCATGGAGATATCCGTAAGGGCGATGTAGGGAATGTATAGCGCTTCATTTAAGTATTAGGTTGCACTCTTTGTAAGGAAGTAGTTGTACTAACGCCATCTGTGAGATCTTGTGACACAACGTTGACAGTGTGATAGAGGAGACGCCACACATATTTTGTCATATCCTGTATTTCACCCATTACCAGTCCCTATTTAACTTGTCTCTATTTACTTTCCCGAGGTAGACTGCCTGCGGGCGTGCTGAAGACAGAATGTGAAGAGTTGTCCAAAGTTTGATGTAGTTCCCGATCGCTTTCAGAAACTTCGTACCTCTGAGCGAATACTTGCACTTAAGGAAGTTTTAGAAAAAGATTTCACCCCGTATTTTATGGTTACAAAAACGTTCGAATAACTATGTGCTATTTTATTTAACTTTTGTCCATTTCTTACAACTTATTAATACCTAACTCCTACGTATCGACATTTGGCAAGCAGTAAACGACCTTGAAGTTTTAAACTTCAAATTGAAATTTGATTTTATTTGCTGACCCAATATCCCGTCGGTGGGTACTAATACGACTTTAAGGCTGCCTATCTACTGACGCGGAGATGAGAGGAGTCGTGCGGGAATCAACCAATAGCTTTGGTTGTAATTGATATCTCTTCTCCGCTCCGCTTTATTACAACGAATGCTAATACTTGATTGTTGATTCCCGCACGACTCCTCTTATATCTCCGCTCAACTCCGCCTTATAAGAAGGCGGCCTAATTTTGCCCACGCATAACAACCACAGCAGCCTTTGGACAATTCATTCAATTTGTTTACCGTATGCCTACTCGCGCAATTAATTTTAAATTTACAGTATTTTGCCAATGCCTGTTACTTTAAAAAAAAAACGGCTAAGTGCGAGTCGGACTCGCTCACGAAGGTACACTCCGCGCTCGCGGTCACAGCAAAAAATCACGTTTGTTGTATGGGAGCCCAACTTAAATAATATAGCAGCAACAGAAATACATCATCTATTCTGTGAAAATTTTAACTGTCTGGCTATCACGGTTCATGAGAAAGCCTGCTGACAGACGGACAGCAGAGTCTTAGTATAATAGGGTGCCGTAAAATCGGGGTTGAGTACGGAACCCTATAAAATCAGCTTGAACTTTATGTACTGGCTATAAGAGGTCTCATCCAGGTAGATATATATAAAAATACAATGAAACATATTAATTTGTATATTCTCGTTTAATTTCTAGAACTCATGAGGTAAACAACACTAATCTATTTTTCATACCAATAGTTCTGTAATCTCAAACAAACTTCTAAACAAAGGTACAGATATTCGGAATACATTCGGATACTACACACAAATACACAAAATCAATTTTGTACGAAACTTTTATCAATTTAAATACTCTAGCAACACTCCTGTCTCGTTTTTGTGCAATAATATTTTAAAAGAAATAATATTTTTAAAGTATACTCACTAAATTTAAAGCTACGTATACTAAAATACATAAATACGCGATTAAATTATTTTTAAGTGTTTATAAGAGATGAAAAACTTAAAAGTGTCGAAATAAAACATTAAATGTAAAATTAGATAACAAAACAAGAAGAATAACAACCAATAATGTGAGAAATCATATTTTAATTGCAAATAATTGTGACTATTTAGCTGCCAATGCCAATAAAAATAAAAAAATACAAAAAGAAATCCAAATTAAAGTAATCAAAGTTTTACAATTGAAAGGTAACTTAAATATTTTTTGTCAAAGGTATTACGTAGTCATAAGTTTAAAACATGACTACTTATGTTATGGCACGGAATTGATAGACGTAACAGTTGATAAACTAAATGAAGGACATTTACAGTGATATATTTAATTAGGTAAAGAACACATAAAAATGAGTACAATTTGCAATAATGAAAATACCCATTTACACATTACATACAAAAAAACTTATTAATAAAACAATAAAATAAGGGCTGGTAGAATTTAGCGTACAGTCTCCATCAGATATATCCGAGCGCCCAAGGTGTTCACAATATCTGAACACGCTCTCTAACGCCCTGACAATAGGGGCGCGTTCAGATGAATTTCACAATATTTTTGGTAAAAATATAAATAAACAGGAAATGTAGTAGCATATGTTATGTTTATGCTTTAGAGCAGCTTTTAATATATATTATGAACAATATTTCAAAAGTGTTGTGTAAATGGGCAATGTGCGAAGAAATGACATAGGAACAACGTGAGAGCTTACACTAAAAAATACTGATACAAGCTAGGTATAGGATTCAAACTGGTTTGGTCTTAATACTGTCGTTAAAAAACGCAGTTTACACTTTTATTTGACTACTTTTCTTAACGACCGTTCTAATTCTACAAAGGAATGAATATTAAGGGACTTACGCAAAAGTTACTAAATGTTAAAGGCACCATTATAGCAGCAGCTGAACAGGATATAATGTCTATAGTTTTATAATTAAAATCAGCCTAATAACAGTCATAACAGGTTTAGAAATCTATTAAAATGTTGTAGGCGATCCTTGGTAGTTTATAATCACCACTGATGCTTATACTTTTGGTGTTGGTGCAGTAACTTTTGCGATATACACCTTTTAATACCGGGAATAATAAAGGAATGCAAAAGGTTCTCTGAAGGGCACTTCTGACTAATTTAATACTGATTTAAATTAATTTCAGCGATTATTACTAAAATATTTGTATGAATATGGCATTTTATGGCTACCTCACGAATCATAAACGTTAGCACTTGATTCATATCTGTACAGATCCTTTTTTTATACATACTATACCAATATATTTTCTATTAACAATGATTTTTTAATATACTCTAAATTCTTATTTACATTGTTTATAAAATTGACGATTTTCAAATATTTTTTGTTTAGTTATAATTTTCGAGTTAACCTATAGCGGTAATTTTGACAGGGAATTTTGTAATTTAGTACGTTTTGTACTCTGTCAGTTACCACGGTATTGTCACGTTAGGTCTCAGGCACAATGGCGTTCAACCAAAATTAATGCCTTACTTTAAAATTTTACGAAGCCTAAATTAATAATACTATTCGTAAAAATGTCTTTTCTTGGGATAGTAATAAATATATAATTTTATATAAACTATCATCTAAGATTGGTCGGGATTTAGGAAAATACACACTTTAAATATATCATGCAATTTTGTAACTATTTTATAATTTTATCTCCTCTTAAACCGTTTTTGCATACACATTTTGTAGAATATAATTTTAAATACGTGCCCTATTCCACAAAAAGGCGTGAATGCATAAAATGTGTCTAAAATGCAATTTTTCAGTTTAAATATACTAACTCAAATCTTCAAACCCTGTTCTATTATTTTAAATTGTTCTCGCACTACGATTTCTATTTAATAGAATAAATACAGTTAAATTAATAATATTATTTATATATTTACGCCTCTTCTGCTAGTGGAATAGGCTTTGCTTAAATTACAAAATCTAACAATCTGAATAGTGTTAATTTAATTTGGCACTTATTTGCCACTAAATCCGTTCAAAGCGTCTAAGGCACTATTTTGAGGGACAAACACACTTTACAATCAAACCTTTTCAAAATTATTGCTCTCGTTAGACAAAGTCAATCTTTAGGTATAAAATGTCAATTTTAGGTATATGCAACACACATGCAGTTTCCGTTAATGTCCATATCCAAAACACTAACACAGTTGTTAAGTATTTTGTTTACAAATCATGTTTGTAAGTCATATCAAATCCTTAGTCAAGTTTCACTATATTCGTTCAGTCCAATCTGGACTTTATCTTTTGAGCCATAAGGTCGCGATTCAGCTGGTTGTGCTGGTGCAAAGACCTCTGGATGCATATATGTATTTTTGAACACCTATATCCAGTTCACAACGCCCAGCCTGAATTAGACTTTATCCTCTTTGTCATAGGGTCGCTAGTCAGTTGGTGGCGCTGGTGGACGGGCCAAGGTTGGCCTCCTGGTGCTTGTACTTGTGTGACGTCATCTGGGACAGGCCTAACACGGCGAAGCCGCACTGCAGGCAGTGGTAGTGGGTTTGCTTCTTGCTGTGAATGCATTGGGGCTCGTAGCCGCATGCTGGAACGAAAAATTTAGTTTTGTTAGGAAGTTACTGCAATTTAAATACCTTGCTTTTCAAATTCAAAGGGAGCGCGTAAATTCTGTATTTCAATGATCTGATTGCAATAACGGACAAGGAGAATTCACACTTTTCATAATTTTCTGGCGATACTTTAAACATCAAAGTAAAGAAAAATATTAGAAGATTAAGTGCCAGTTGCACCATCCGCACTTGACAGACTGATCAACGTCACCCGGCGCGCCGCGGCGGTTCACTATAAAACTTTCCGTACAATAAAATTTAGCGAACTCTTTAACGATGACAAACAGTTTGGTGCAACCGACCCTAAGAAATAAGAAGGCAATTGTTGCTATTTTGTCTGTGCTTAACGGCAATGAGGATATTCTATTAACTATTATTAACTACAACATTACACAATAAATACGTCAGGTGAAATGATCTATATAAAATGTGTCAGAGGAAGCTATTTAATCTCTCTAAGGTTCGGTTGCACCAAACCATTTGCCACCGTTAAAGCGTTTGCAAAATTTTCTTGTATGGGAAGTTCACTGCTGAGTGACCTTAAACAGTCCGCTAATTGTGGTTGGTGCACAGGCCTTAAGTATAAAAAAAGGATGGATGAAACTTACCTTTACTGGGTGGGAATTTCTCGAAGCCAGCAGCCTGGATGCTGTCCAGCTTCTGGTGTTGCCGGCGATGAGCGACCACCTTGTTGGTGTCCGTGCACACGAACTCGCACTTGAGACAGTGGAAGTGGGAGGCCTTGTTCTGGCCTGTTCCTGACAGGAAACAAAGTCAGCATGAGACACAGCTTGAAAAAAGAACTGCTGGTATTTTATAACAAGCAATCGAGCACGATGCTGGTGAAAAACCAGCGTCATAAAATATGACGTGCATTATGCATAATCTTTGTTATTATATTAATACCCTATTTCTCTATACTACCCTCATATAGAGGAACGCAAAAAAGTGGTAATTACTAATTTTGAAATTACTTGAGGTGCCGTAATCCAGTAATCCAAATCAGATTTTACTTTCTCAAAACCCCTCATGTTGTTTTATTATAGGATGGTATATAATAGATTTTTTAAACTTTATTCTCATAAAATACCTAAACCTAAAAACTCGAAGTTTAACAAGTGTAACTACAGATGTACAAGTTGCGGAAAGTTTCCAAAGCGTTAGAAAAGTTTTCGAAAATTTCAGGAAAAATTTACAAGAAAAAAAAACGAATGTGGGAATGGACAATTTCGATCTCCATACAAATATATGAAAAAAAAAATAGATATAGATAATTAAAAATAAAAAAATATTACCGAAGGTAGACGCATGCGGACAGTCCGGCCGCTGGCAGTACACGTTGGCTCGGTATTGCTGGAAGTCTCCGCCCATCAACGTGTCCAGTCTGTAAAATACATCAACTATTAAAAAAAAGATTTTTTTTAAGTTGATTGCTGTTTCAAGCTTTGCGAGACTTGATAATTGATTTAAACAATAATATGACCCTAGTCAGCACATATGTACAGAAGAGAATACTTAAGACAATCACAACGGCACATTATTGAAGCCAAATAGAAAGAAATGTACAAAGAAGAATAGACCAAGGAAACGAGCTAATCCCTTTTATTTGTAAGTGGTGTGTGTCATATTAGTCTCACCACCACCTCCTATTCATAATTAAGTTGAATTAAGAGTAAGTACAGAGTTAGTACTCATTGTTATTTTGAAAATATCGATAGTTTCTACGAAGCTTACCTTTCATGTCGGGCGGTGTGTTGCACAAATCTGGTTTTATCACAGAATGAGTAGCCGCAGTCCTTGCGGGTGCAGTGGAAGTGGGTTTGGTGCTCCCTGAAAATTAAAATTAAACATAAGTTAGGTAATAACCCAAAAGTAATACATAAGTTCCCAATAAAAAGGTTGTTTGTCCTTTTAAAAATTGATTATCAATAAATTCTAAAGCTTAAAGAGAAATGTCCAAGAAAGATGTGTTAGGAAAATGTAAACACAAGAACATGTTAATGTTTGCAATCGTGACCGTGAGTCATGACCAGGGGCCGATTGCATAACAACTTGTATCTAATAATATTAGCGCAAGTCTCTTTCCAATTCCTTTGATTAGAAAGAGACTTTCGGTAATATAATTAGTTACAAGTTGTTATGCAATCGGTCCCAGATCTAACGGTTCAAATTGTTGAGGGTACAAATTGCGCTAAACCTGCTGAAAAAACAGAGGAAAAGGCCACAATATTGGGTCAGCCGCATTCGAGGGAAGCCAGTACTGTCAAGCTGGTTTAATTTGGCAGACATTCAGGCTGACTCTATGAGTAACCACAGTTGAAATAAAATGAAACCTTCACATACAACAAGCATAGAAGAAATTTGGCACAAACATTTGAAGAGAACCAACGCCAAATAATTATAATGAGAGAGGGGTAGAAGGAGGGATGGATAGATATATGGGAGTGTTAAGTACCTGTATCCACAATGCTGATATGCACAGTCTTCGTTGAATCTGAAGCGCAGGTAGCCCTCAGGAATGGGCTCGTCCTTCAGCACCCGCATGTGGGGCCCTCTGGTGGTGTGTGTACGTCTCCTGAAAAAATTTATCATTATTATTAAACAGAAAAAACCGGCCAAGTGCAAGTCAGACTCGCGCACGAAGGGTTACGTACCATTACGCAAAAAACGGCAAAAAAAATCACGTTTGTTGTATAGGACCCCCACTTAAATATTTATTTTATTCTGTTTTTAGTATGTGTTGTTATAGCGGCAACTGAAATACATTATCTGTGAAAATTTCAACTGTTTAGCTATCACGGTTCATGAGATACAGCCTGGTGACAGACAGATGGACAGCGGAAACTTAGTAATAGGGTCCTGTTTTTACCCTTTGGGTACGGAACCCTAAAATCAGCGAAAGATAAAATCGAAAGTAACTGTCTGATGCCTCTTCATGCTTGAACCGCCGGATCGAACTAATTTGGATAAAATTAGGTATGGAGATGGTTTAAGACCTGTTAAAGGACATAGAGTACTTAGTTTTTATCAATCATCATCATTCCACGCAGATAAAGACGCGGGCAGAAGCTAGCAGTACAAATAGGATAAAAGTCGTATATTGGATTAACACAATATATTGTATTTGTATGACTATAAAACTATATCATTAAGATTAAGCGTTGCTCAGAGAGAATTATGAATACTGCTTACGTTTTAGCAATCATCTCAGCCTCTTTGTCCATGCCTGGTGGCATGCCGTGACCTTGTAACAAGCTCTGCTCTAAGAGTAACTCTGGCGGGTACAGCATCGTTGGGTACAGTGGGAAGGGCGAGCCTCTGAAAAGGAAAATAAATAGATTTTTGTACTAATTTGGCATTTGTAGCTAATTCACAAATTTAATGTATAATCATAATGTTGACCTCCTCTTTCTAGTTCGCAATCCTTTTTATTAAGGAATAGCATTTTCATTGATTATGATTTACTGTAGGTAAACTACGTAGCCGTTCTTTTTCGTCCACGCAAAACAATTAGAACTTTTTCATTTATAGTCTGGCAAACACAACTTGTCAGTCAGTGCGAACCTGGAAAATTATAGGGATATACTCTTTTTGTGCTTGTACTAGTGATAACTATGGTTGTTAACAACTTTTGACTTCCATTTCCAGGTACTCACCCCTGCGAGAACAGCGCCACTTGCGCCAGCCCCGGCAGCCCGGCCAGCGAGGCGGTGTACTGCTGCTGCATCTTCAGCTGCTCCTGCAGGCTGCCCTTCCGGCCGCCGGAGAGATACTGCTGGAGGAGCAGGCTTTGGACGGCTTGAACCTGGAATTGAAGACCGAAATTATGTAAGAAGCTCCAAAAATTAAGAATCATGCACCAACCTAAAGGAAATGTTGTAGTCTTTGATTTCTGCAAAAGGTAATATGTAAACATTTTTTAACCTGACCAAGCTAACTCTGCATAGCATTTTCAATGACAAATTTTGGCAACGTCACCATTACTGTCAAATTTCTATGAAAATATGATAATTATTATCACACTAGATCCCTCACTTTGTTTTGTTTAAGTCGGGGCAAAGTTTGCCTAGACGCATTTTTACTCAATCGGTCAGCAAATAAAAAAAAAGTGTCAACACATGGTAGCCTTACTAAACTATGAAAAGGATAATTTAGATAGTCGCGTAGAGAGAGAGATATATACCTGTTCGGCTGGATTCGGTGGTCTGTGGCCAGGTGATGGTACTTGACTAGTTCCTGATGACGATGCCGTTGATGGCAAAATGGATATCTCGGGATATTCCCTTTCCAAGGTTTCCTGTTGAAGAAAATAATAACATTAGTGACGTGACACATAATATATTATAAACTGAATATTTTCTGAAAATAATTAATTTATTCTAATACTTCTAATAGTAGTGACAAATATTGTACAAGCTTTTAAGTTTATTTACGAGTTGTAGAAGGGTAAATGGTCGCCTGAAATTATTTGTGTAACGGTATCAGCTAGACACTGTCGAGTTTTTAGATTTCAGCTCGGGCTTTAAATTAATGCTATTTTTCTAGAAATGTTTAATTATTGGAAAATCCTTACTTTGCGTACCTTAGTAGCTGCTAATCCAGCAGGTCCACCGTCCATGGCGTTACTATGCTTCTTCACCATATGGCTGAACAGCACCTTCAAATCCACATATGGCTGATTGCAGTGAGGACAGTGATAATGCAGATTCATCACTCCAGCATTCTTGTTCAGAGGACAAGCTTGGTCATGACATGATGGCGGGATCGTTGGCCCAGACTTTGTGGCATCGAAAGGTTTCTTATCGTAGTCCATACGGAGCTTGAGATCTTTTGACGGGGAAGCGTCGTAGATGCTGCGCGGTGAAGACGTGTTGCTTCTGAGGTGAGACGACGGATAGAAGGTTCCCGTCGCTTTTACTACTGGAAACAATTAATTGTATATTACAATACTGTTAAGTACTCTGAGCGCTTAAATAAGATAAGATAATATTTATTCATTTAAAACTTAAATTAATTGGATTGATCCACTGGTAATTATACAATCCAAATGTATAAAATAAAACTTGCTATAAACAAGATTTTTTTTTTATTCAATTTATACTTAAATACCTGTACATTCATAGATTCAACTTAAAATAAGTGAAGGGCAAGTTAAAAACTAATACCGAACAAATTTGTAATTTCTGTCCCTAATGGAAATTTGATAACAATACCTAAACTAAGTAAACATATACTTGTATCTTAGGTACAAAAAATAGTGTAATACTATTTTAATTGTTTAACTTTTATTTTAAGTCCTTTGTTTTTAGTTAAGTATTCCTTTTGGCATTGTAACTTTTAAATTGTATGTTGATATTGGTGTACAACTGTACACGTGTTGCCTGAAATAAAACTTTATTTATTTATTTTATTTTATTTTATTTTAGGTATGCATTTTTTGTAGGCCAATGTATAAGTGGGTAAATTCTTACCGAACAAAATAATTATTTATAATAACAATAAACTAAATGACTATGACTATCTTCTACGCTTTAATGGTGACATAACTCAACAATTTGTTTGTACAGTCAGCAGCAGAAGTTGCTAAGCGGGCGAGGTGTTCAAATTACCTTGACACGCTCTTATTCTCTTAACAATAAAGTCGCGTCAAGATCATTTTGAACATCTGGCCCGCTTAATAACTTCTGCTGTTGACTGTACATATAAATCTCTCCTACTTTTCTTAATTTCTATGTAACTACTTCTAGTAGCCTTTCTGTGTCCTCGTGCCAACGCATCAGTCGTGCAAATCGTGCTAACAAGTGCAAAATTTTATGTAATATTTAAAAAACCCAAAAAGTTTATTCGAATCTTAATTAGGAAGGGTGAATTAATATCAATTTAAAATGATAAGTTTAAGGACGAACACTCACCCGACATGTTATCTTGTTCTCTATCAAATTCACTCTTAATCGAGAAATTTGTGGGAGTATACGATTCATTAGGCTCTTTCATAGAAACGACGCTGTCTACGGAAGCTCGTTCTTTTAAAGAATAATCTTTCACTTCCTCAAAAGGTCTGTCCTGTTCTGTTTCACTCTTGATGACCGGAGTTCCTCTTCCGTGTTTATGAGTAGCCAAGGCCGAGTATTGAGTCAAAATTGCAGGGCAATTGTTCCCTTGAGCACAATGGAAGTGATTGCGAAGTTGGTTCTTAAAGCAGCTCTTTCCACCACAATGGTCGAAGGAAGCGAAGTAGTCAAACCCTTCTAATAGAGGACTGATAGAGTGAGATTCTCTCATATGCGTTTCCATAATGATATGTGTTTCACCAGCAAAACTGCAGTTGAAGCAGTGGAGATGCAGTCTCGCCATTCTTAGTTGACAGTTAGGATATGAATGCGAGCAGGCATCGGGTGTTGTGAAGACTTCGAAATGTTGGAATTTGATGCGCTAAAATAAAGAAATCACAAGTTAGGATCACCTTTAGAAATGTATTAAAATATGAAATAATTTGATTTGTTCCCTTAAATAAGGACACTAAGGACGCCTGCGGTCAAGGCCACTGTGCGAGCGAGACAGCAATATAACTATGATCGTGCGATAGAGATAGGAAATGGCGGGTGAATGTACGAAATTCGTGCTTAGCGCCCTTCCTTTAGTTGTACACTTTTGGTTGTTTAAGTACTTAATACTTACAGGAAACTCTTCAATTGTAGTTATAACAGGAGGTTGAGGGACGGGTGGTAGAGGTAGTTGATTGCTCTTTGGCAGTTTGAATGATGTAAATATCGCTTGAGGAGTCACCTGAAAAAACATAAATATAATATTTAATATAGTTATGGAACACAATAGTTGTTTTCGCCACATATAAAACCTTTATTATTAAGTATATGCTGACCTCCTTGTCGGGGTTTCAACTAGATACGGCAAGGCGAAAAAAGAAGTGTGACACATGTCAATAAGATAAATATTCTAATACGATCGCGTGAATGCAAAACGATAAGAATATTAAAGAAAACCAAAAGGGATCCCTAAGTGCCGCCGCACGCCGTTCAGTGGACGCTCCACAAGGAGAAGCCCATCAGAACCGGTGAAAATATATTGTGGTAAGTTTTTCCTGCACCCCCAGTAGTTTTGTTTTTTTTTTTCCAGGTTTCAGTAACAAAATAGCTTGTTCCAACACTTACATTGTCAGTCCAAACTTCAACCACCCTATTCTTAGGTGGCCTTCCCCGCTTCCTACTGAACATCTCATCCAATGAGCTTGACGGATTAACTTGTTGAGGAACTAGTCCGTGATTAGGTCCAAGATTAAGCTGAGCTTGCAAGTTCGGCGTCAATTGCGAGGTCAGACTTGGCGTCATTTGAGCCAGCTGCGCCAAGTTTGGAGGAAGATTTGGTATGTTTGGGACTTGGCCGAGCTGAGCAGCCATATTCGGGTGCAGCTGGGCTGAAAGCTGCGGTGTGAAGTTGGGAGCGAATCTGGCCGCTAAATTAGGAGACATAGGGCTTAGGATTGCGTGCTGACGATGGTGCTCCAGACGTCTGAATGGATGTTCTTCTGATGAGAGAATAACTGCTCCGCAATTTTCCTGAAAAATAAACATATGTCTTGACTCTTGGAATTTCTTGTGACACTAATTTTACAGCATTTTCTGTTTATTATTAGAACTGATAGCTAATGTAAATGTATAGGTAGCTTACCCAAGTGCAATGATAGTGTGTAATGTCCCTGATATGTTGGCAGGCGGAGTTGGAGCAAGGATTATTCCGCGAGTAGGTCATGAAGTAGGCTTCAGTCACTTGGTTCTGTTGTTCATGTTCCATTGCGTGTTTCACCATAGTATTATGACAGCTGTGAAGAAGATTGCTATATTAATAATTGAATTCTAAGACAAGTATAATCTAATTATTTCCGATTTTGTGCAATATAATCCAAATCTTTTTTTACTCCTATTCTCTTTTGGATGGCCATACTCGTAAATGCGTGTCTTCGTGTGTTTTAGTTTTGAAACATAAATAAACAAACCTGTGAGCCATCTTGCAGTTTTCTGCCAAGCAATGATAGTGCTTGTTAAAGGCACTGCACTTGCCGCATTTGTCTTCAGCTTCCGTTGCCCCGTTGAAAGTTTCTATATATTTACGAGAAACCTCTTCCACTAAAGCTGGGTTCTGTAGAAAGAAACAATAGATCTAATTATATAGAACTCGGTATCATAAAATTGTAGATCGTCTTCCCTACCTCTACGCAAAAAAATCTGATGATTTTGGTGATTACAATCGATTTGTGAGGCTAGGAACGTATAGTGACTAAATGTTTTGAGGATACTTACGAATGGATAGGAATAGTCTGAGTCCACCATTGAGTTGGACATATCATCGTCAATATGCAGATTAGTCCCAGGTGAGTACATGCTGAGGTCGGCCCCTTGCTGCATTAGCGCGCTTTGAATCACGGATGTCGGTAGCCTGTGGAAAGCAACATAATTTATGATTGGCTGCTCAGCTCAGTTATTGTCATTAATTTGCGGTTTATGTTGATTTCGAGTGAAATTCTGTTAAGGTATCTGTCGCTAATGTGTAAAATGCCATCGATAGTCAAAATATTTGAAAAGCTAAAAGTACTTTTAGCTAAAAGTTTAAAACTCACCCGAAACTCATCTCCTGCTCTTTTCGCTCATGCTTCCTCTTATGTGTGAAGATCTGACTGCTGGAGTGCAGCACGTAGTTGCAGTGCGGCCGTATGCAGTGGATGTGGTTGCAGGTGCGGCTGAAGCGACAGTCGCGGTACGGGCAGGCCTCGTTCTTCATGTACTTCTTGAAGCCGTCTTTTGAGAGAGCTTCGTCTTTAATGTGGTAGGTTTTGTGTTTTTCTGCAAAAAATTTTTTTGCTCGACTTAATATTTTATTCGATACACATATACTATGATGAATGACTTCGTATTTAGATTTTTATATTTAGTCTAAGTTTCTCGTCGTTTCTTTTTATTTAGGTTTTAATACGCTATTGATACAAATCAATTAGGCCTACAGAAGCATGTGTGTGACCCGGCTTAATAATTAAATATGTCTGGATACATTTTTTAATACAGCCTCCATGTAGATATTAAGATCCATAATTTGAAAGCTGTAAATAGAAAAACGAGAAACACTTTTGTCTCACACCACTTACCCATATCAGCTTTATTCTTGAAAGTATACGTGCAGCCAGGCCGCCGGCAGTGGAAGTGCGTGGTCCTCTGGCCAGCGAATACGCAGTGGGGAGCCGCGCAGCTCTCAGTGGCTCTGAACCGCTGGAAACCTTCCTGTAGGATGGCAGAGTCCTTGCGGTGATAGTTGGCATGCATTTGTACATCTGAGGTGGAGATGTACACCTGGAATGGATAATAATGGATATAGATTAGATTTTGAAGTACTTCAAATTCCGTCAGACAGTTGAAACTCCTGACTTGTCTTTCTAAGATGCTTAATAGAGTTCCTTCTTTTGGTAGATATGTGATAAAGCAGACGAAAATTGTTACGGTTTATAATGAGCATGTTCAACCATTAATACGGCGTTTAAATGTGATAGTGTATCGATGTCATTGTTGTCTCATTATGTCATTGTGACCTTTAAATTTATTGGGATAATAGCAACTTGGTGTTAGTTAGTTGTGTCATCATCCTCAATTAATATGAGACAAGCAATTATACAGCTTTCTAGCTATAATTACAACATAATAAGTAGGTACATCAAGACAATAAAAAAACCTACTACAACGAAGATAGGTTCAATTTAGGTCACGCAATCCCGTTAACTATCGATATTCTTCTCTATACCACTATAGAGAAGAATATCGATAGTTAACGGGATTGTGTATAGCTCTTCAATACTTTATTGTCCTTTCTCCTACCTTATCACAGCCATCCTGGATACAGTGGTAGTGCGTCTGGCTACGGTTGTGAGGGCAGTCGCTGAACCGCTCCGAGCAGTCGTCCAGGGGAGAGTAACGCATGAAGCCGTGCGCGAGCGACTCGTCGCGTTTCTTGTGCCACTGTTAATAACAAGATTATTGTATTAATTATTTTATTTTATCAAAAGGTTATTATTTCGCGTTGGTCTCGTAACAATAGCTAACTAACTTTGAAGGAGGAAAGTAAGCTGCTGGTGGCTGAGAGGAAGATTCTCCGCAAAATCCTCGGTCCAACGCAGAGACCCGATGGCAGTTGGAGAATCCGCAAAAACGCCGAAATTGAGCAATTAGTTGCTGAACCAAACATCATTGGTGTAACAAAGGCGCAAAGGCTTCGGTGGCTCGGCCATCTGGAGCGAATGGGAGACGATCGGGCCGTGAAAAGAGCGTTTGAGGGAAAACCGACAGCACGCCGCCCGGTCGGGCGACCTAGGTACCGATGGGCGGATGTGGTGGACGCTGATCTGCGCGAGCTCCAGGTCCAAGACTGGCGAGAAACTGCACAGGACCGGGATCAGTGGCGAACTGTCGTGTTGGAGGCCAAGACACACTTTGGGTCGCTGCGCCAGAAGAGTAAGTAAGTATCAAAAGGTGCTTATAGAATCGGCCCACGCTGAGTTTTCATGCCAAGTGCTATTACGACAACTATGGCGCTTATAGGGATATGTAGGTATGCATTCTTACTGCCAATTTTTTTAACGCAAAGTTAACGTGGTCAGAGAATAGAAAATTTCAAACCTAAAAGGCTTTTAACTATACTATTACAGGCTACACACAACATGCAGCATTGTAAAATTTTACTATGATGCTCGTGTACTGCGTTTTTTTTATAACTATGGCGTGTCTTTGCTATGTTTTTTTAATTACCAAAAGTCAGTCTGCAAAATAGTCATCAATTTGAGGTCACCTTTTAATTGTACATATATATGTAGTGGATTAATGTCGGGCACAATTGTCGAAATATCAACGTTTGTATAAAATCTTGATACTTACCTTAAAATGTCTGATCATCTCTTCTTTCTTGCAGAACACTCTGGCGGGACAATCCATGCAGTGGAAGTGCTCTCTGTAGCCCAGATCCTTGCAGTATGAGGAACCACATTCCAAGGTCGAGCTATACCTGTACATAGAAAAACAACACTGGTTATTATCTTAGTTTAAATTCTTATTGTTTGAAACCAGTAGGTAAAGCTCATGTATTAACAGAACGCAAGATATAGGGTGTTATTTCTACTTTTACTACGCTCGTAAATAGTTACCTAAGCACTTTTTCGGGTGGTAGTTCGCCCTTTTCTCGTTGTTGTTGTAATAGATCATATTTTGACTGGTTTCGATATTAAATAGGCTATTTTAGATTTAAGCTAGTTATTAATTTACACTGTAGTTATTTGCACTGTAGTTCCTCTGTATATATATATGATTTTACACATTAGTAGTATAGTATAATACTGATATTGAGTGACCATAATTCTCATACTAGCCTACAAAAATATGTAATCATATAGTAAAATTCATAGAATGTATTTTGACTAAGAATCTGTTTAAGTTAATATTTATATTTAAAAGTATATCTATCATCATTCTCTCTCCCATTTCAGCCCCAAGTGATCTTTATCTAAAGAATAAACGCAATGTAAATTTTCTTTTCATAAAGTACAATATTTATGACGTGGGTACGCCTAAATCGAGTCCATCAACAATTCCTTCCTCAATGTTGCTTACGCAATTGGTGTCACTTATAAAGAGTGACATAAAAAATGATGTTCTTTAAATGGATGATTCAATACAATACAAATTATGATTCCAAGTATAAAGACCCTATTAGATACGACGCTTGCTCAATATATTTAAAGTATATAGGAAAATACTAAAAAGAATTAAGATGATACTTGTGATGCTAATGATCATTAAACTGTTGCACCTGATGATTGTTATATAAATTCAGACTGTTGTGAAATCAAATCTTAAGTTGCCGAACCTGAATTTGAATGCAAAACAATGACATTCATTGTATTGCGCTGGTATATTATTAATATTATCTATTTTGAAACTGCTAGTCTAAATTAGCGTAGGTCGTATGGATGTTTAAAAATGACTTTTACAAATACCTTTTGACATATCTAGAGTAATCCACCGTCGTTTGCAAAGAATTCTTCCGCGCCTGATCCAAATGATTCAAAGCCGACAGCAAACCTAAAAAAATATCAAAAAAACATATGCTAATATCCTTGGAAACAATCATAACTAACGATACATTCAAGCATTCCTTTTCCGTCAAACTTATTCTTTTGTTTGGAACAGGCAAATCACCTCGATGCATCATATTCAAACGAACAATGTACTGTTTTCATCGTGTTGGAAATATTAACGTCACGCCATACGTTTACGTTATAGTTTCTATCGTTAAGAGGTTTAGGTCGAGAAAAAACCAAAACTTTGTTGGTTGTGTAACCGGCCCCTCCCCGTATCAAGTTTTGGAGTATCAAATAAATTATTATGGTAATTAATCAATGTTTTCTCCGAGTCACTCTAGAGCGGGCATTGTGAGTGATCGTTGACTCTGCTCTAGTCTGTACATTGTAACTCGAAAGCGTTTTTGTGTTGCTCTTTACAAGTCGCTAAGACGCCGTTTTAAAGAAACAATTGTAATGATTTAATACCAATATTTTATCAACTTCATTCAACTTATGAATCGTTTAAGAAACATAATTGTTACAAATTCTGGCCGCATTGTTAATTAACTTTATCTGTAGTATCCTCAGTGTTTTCTCACGTGAAACACTTTTGCGCACGTCATTACATCATCCACACAAGTACCCACATTGTATTGAAAATTCGGATTATTCTCCAAGAGATTAAACTGGTGTTTGTGCTCCGGTGTCGACACTCCACCTCTGCCTTTTTTTTACAAATTCGTTTTGAAACTCGAATTAATACCTATACTTATGTAGATTAGCGTTCAACACAATGGATGTTAACATACGGCTTGATAATTTGGCCGGTTACATAAGTCGTGCATGAATACTCGTGATTGTAACCAGTATTAGAGAGCAGGTTATTATTAATGAAACAGATCACCGGTTTCCGAGATCTTTCTTCACGTTAATGGCTCACGATTTTGTAACACTGCCAAATTGATAGAGAAAAATAAGTATTGTTACACGTCAATAAGTGTTAAGAATCAAATTTATTGCCTTTAATTTATGGAGATTAAAGATTAAGTGATGCGATAACGACGATATTTGACGAAACGTTGAAGTGAGATCGTGAAACTTTGGCCGGAATTGAATTTTCGATTCGTTGCGAGTACATGATCAAAAATAAAAAGACAATGGACCGATCCGGCAGCAGATAATGCCCGTTCGACATAATAAACATTTATAATACGAAGGTGGTTTTTAGGAAATTTCGTAAGATATTGTATTGGCTCATTCAGCCGAAACAATGGGGTCCTCATAATGTTCTACATAATGGGTTTTTGAGCTCACTCAATGGAACCTCGCGGTGATCGACGAAAGTTGGGATTTATGATTCAAGAGAAAAGGGTGCGTGACTTCCTTCCTTCTTTATATCCACGGTTTGATACACATATCCAGTGAACAAATTTATAAATTGCTAATTTCTATATCACTTACAGCTATAAACTAATAGCATTCTTAAATTCGCAATAACCTACGAAATTACTAATCTTCTTAATTACTTCCTCGTTAATATCCTTTAATAAAAAGTTGATCTCGTTCACACGACTATTACAAAAACATCTACTCTTCAACCGTTAATACCGAAAACTAAACCATGGTTCTGTTATAATCCCTCACTGGCATTTACTTAAGTGAAAAATGTTCAAATGTCACTCCGCTTGTACGGCTTTACAATTCTGTCACTAATTGAAGTAAAATGTCATCCGAGATTTAGATAAATGCTCGAAAATGTTTGGTCTGGAGCCGCGTGGGTTTTGAAAGCGTCTTTGTTAATTCAGTCTTTCTTTTGTTAATTTAAACTTTTTTACTTTGTTCCTTTATATAATTAATCTCATACCAATACACAAACTCCATTCAATAGATAGTCAATTTTGAGTATTATTTACTTATACAATCAGTTGTAAAATAAACATCTCTTCTATATTTGTACTTTTTCTTACTATAAATAGATCCCTCTTTAAACGACTCCATATTCTGCGGTCCAGCCGTCAACAATCAGGTCATCACGAGTTCAATAACTGCGTCTTCAATTCCTCGTTCGTCTCTCAATTGACATTTTATTCTCTGCAACTATCTCTAAAATGTAAATGCGGTCTAGAGACATCTACAACATTACAAACTACGTATCCGTTTGCATCGCTGTTCAATTCTGAATCTTATTCATCGACAAGAAGATTCAGATCAAATTTACGACAGCAAAGTTATTGTTGTCTTCAAACTTACACGTCCGGTCTCACTTGAGACTTTTTGCCGACTTGTTGACGGGTAATTTTATTGAATGCAAGAGGCCATTTTACGTTGGTAGATGTTCAGTATAATAGTACATTTTATAAGGCTGTGTATCGTATAGAGGAGGTAATGAGGCGGGGCCATGGGTGTATGTACGGACAAAGATATGGCTATTGACATGCTGTAAGATCATCTACGTATGTATCTTTAAGCACCTTTAAGCTTATTAACTACTCTTGTAACGAGTTTTGTGGACTTAATAAACTATTGTCTTTAACTCTTAAGTTTTTATAGGTCTTTAAATTCCTCATCAACTCGCATATTTCTGATCAATGTATTTTACTCAAAGTGTCTTAACATGACGGGTTGTTTAGAACACAATTCTGTATAAAAACTGGTACCTACTTTGAATACAGCACACAAAAGGAGCTTCGTATATCTAATTCAATTAAACATGAATCTCGTATCCCTATTTGTAGTTACTCCAAAACGAGATGAATCATGCGATCCTCGGAATATCACGTCAATATATGTGATCGATGACCAAGCTACAAATACACTCATACAACCTGATAATCATATCAAAACTTCTTTATCCCAAGGTAATAAGACTGTAAATGGTAAAGCAGATAATACAGCTGCAAGTAATGATAAAGATTGTGGTAACAACGTACTTTTTATAACAATATTTCGGTTTGGAGATACTCCGATAAGGACAGACACGTCTAGTTTAATTTTTCCATATATCGATTAATGTATTGTGTCTTCGAGATTGGAAGTATCTTTAACGTTTTCCTGTGCAGATAATTTTTGTACTATTGTTATTTCCATCTTCGCGTGGGATCTTTTTGTGTGTTTTAGAATACCAGTTATGAACGTTTACATGTTTGGTTTTTTTGACGTCTTTAGATTCTAATCTATATTTTTCCAAGAATTCGTATCTATATTATTTTTGCTTATGCTAAAACATAATTTAACGCCAAGCTTTGGTGGATAACAATTTGTAAATCAATCCTTATCTAAATAAACAATGGAAAATGCTCTAAGGCACATACTTTCTTCTGAGCAAGCACATCAACTAACTCTCTAGTCGATGAATGGCCGACGTTAAACTTTAATTAGACAATAATTACAGCATTGTGTACACCATAGTTAATTATACATAAGAAACGATCCATTAGCCAGTTGCCAATATGATTTGAGACATTTACACGGGTTGGAGATCCATAAAGTGAGTCGGCGGATGAAAGAGCCTGATAATTATGAACGTACGCATGCGTAGATCAAATCGGGTCCGTCGATAGATAAAGGATCTAGATGTGTTGCGCCGGCGATCGGGCGGTATTACGTGTCATGCTCATGGCGATGTGGAGCTTCATTGCTATTCCTATGGGTGCTACTTATTCCTATATAGGTATGGTTCAAACGAACTAAGAAGAGATTGAAAAAAATGCATAATTTTTATTTTTGTGATAGTCTATTCAGTATATGACTTATTTTAACGTATTTTTTAAATATACACAAGTACCTATTGTGACGTCTATTCTATATCCGGTCTATAGTTCGTGGGTGATATTTTCATTGACCAACCAACCGAATATTCTTATACCACGTCGGTGGCAAACAAACGTATAGCCCGCCTGATGGTAAAAGAAAACCCTGCAAATCCAGGGGTGTTATGTGCGCTTTACCGACCCTTATTCCCAAATCCATATTTAAAACTTGACATTCTCAAAACTACATTTTGTGATTGTTTCTATAATGATGTCTTGGAGCGTGGTCAGGCCTTAATGAAAAATAAAACATGTTAAGTACAAACAGCCAGTATTTTTTTTGTACTAAGTGAATCGCATTGAATGTTTACAAACACTGCTTTATTAATTTTCGAAATTTTCCATTTAATGATCACGTATCGCCATCGCAATTGCCAAAACACCGAATCCCCATCTGTCCTGCGCTCGGCTTTGTTCGGCCGTCTCCGTCGGCCGTCGTGCAGCGCTCAGCGCTGATTGGACTACGCAAATGATTCCGCATGATCTTGTTTAGTTTTTGTTCTGTTTACGCTGTCTCACTTGAGAAACCTTTTAGTTTGTTTTAGACTGGTTAGTAGTCAATTAGAGTTTTGCTGAGCTTTTTTATGCTCGTTAGTTTCCGCGGGTGTCCGCAAATGTGTTATTACGGATACTTTTACTTTCGTTTTTGCGATAATCAAATTTCTCTGAGCAATAACTTGTTTGTTACAGTTATTTTGGGTTTTAATACCGATCAAAGCTATTTGGTCTTATTTATTAGACCGCCGTTTTTTATCAAAATGTAGTTGTTGTTGAGTATGATTTCGATCATAGTCATTAGATTAGTCGAAAGGTGTCCATTGCTACTTGCTACACAAGGCTTTCCCGTGATCTTGCACAAATCTTCAAAATTTCATTCATCTTTAAAAAGGGGCATTAGACAAAAAGGCCTACGTTGTATGGGACATGACGCGTATGGCAGCTACGAGTACCTTAATAACCTGCAGAAATCTGTATTAAGTACTTATTATACTGTTGAATTTAAACCTAAATTATTAAACTTTATCATGCCAAATATCGGCTTGTTAGTTTTATCCTAAGTGTTAAAAAAATCTAGAATGCCCTAAAAGTTGATATTTTCCAAAAAATGCGTTTGCGAAGCATCTCTGCAATTCAACATTGTAAATGTGACTACATATATACAATCGCTTTACGCTCACATCATTAACCTGGGGCTTAATTACCATTTCTGAACCAACTTATTGTTCAGGTCCTTAATAAAATAAAGGTAAGCGCACAATGATGGATAGACGGCGCAGATCGCATCGATACGACTGAATCGATTATGTGGATTAATGTGGCGATAATCGAGAACTTTGCGAGTCGAGGACGATATTTGGAAATGACAATGTAATACCAATGTAATAGAAAATTAAAATTAATAAATATTGAAGCGTAGTGCTTGTACAAACGTGTGTGCTGTTAAACCTTTTTTTAAATTGTTTTGCTCGTTAGCAAAATAGTGAAGTTACAGGTATGGCTTTTAAACAGCTCAAAAATGAAGTATGTAACCCAAGTCTAAATACAAATTGATTAAATAATAAAATTATGGTGGTATGGGATGACTTGTTTGTCTAGAAATGACATTTAACTATATATATTCCTCTAAATTCTAAAATAAATAAATCACGTGAAAAATAATTTAAGATTTGATAAAGTTTTACAAAATGTTTTGCTAAATATCGGTTGTAAATAGCACAACACGTAAGAAATGCAGCATTTTGCGTTTAGCTTGCAAAATATCACTTACTTGCAGATTTTCGAGCGGCCGCGCGCACGTAATCAATACGTTTTCAATGTAATTTTGATACGTCAAAAGCACGTTGCGGTATAAAGCGTTGTACTTTTCTTTTTACACAGCAGATGTACGAACGAATGTGGTTTTGTTTTAATTTCAATAAGTTTAAAGAATTATCTTGATGCTGCAAAGTCGGCCGGTAACGTCATTATGAATTGTTTGTTTTGTTCAAGAATAACTGCTGTAATTTAAAGAAAAAAAGCCTGAATAATGGAATTGAACGGTATACTCGTGGGACATCTATGTCAAATTGACATTAATTGTATTCGATATGTTCTTCGACACTATCAACGAGACGCTTGTAATTATAAACAAGAACCTCTTGATCGTTTTTACATTTACGCAAAATTCAATTTCTAGCATTCTTCAACGAAAATAATATATATTATAATTATTCAGCCCATATACGTCCCACTGCTGGGCACAGGTCTCCTCTCATGCGCGAGAGGGCTTGGGCTTTTTGTATTTTTTTATTATTTATATTTTTTAAGTTTCCAATTTATTGTGATAAATTGCTCATTTCCTATCTATTTAAGTAGTTGTAAAATGCAACATGTGTCAAATACTCTATTAAGCACATTTTACGGTATAGGCAGTTCTTAAATCGTGACAAAGCAATAAACACATACTTTTCTTTCTCATAATTTTATTGAAACGCGATTGATAACCCTAATCAAGCGTTGTCATAACATACGGCTGGCATGACCATAAATATAATTCCGTGACACGTATAAAATATAAAATCAGCATAATATGCTATTAACATTCTACGCATATAGGCGACAAATGAAGGGGTCACATGACTATTACGAATGTCTATTACTAGAGATCTGTATTAATATAGACTGACAATGTCTCAATGTCTGCAGTCGCGTCTACTTACTGTTCCGATGCGCGGTCAAATCCAATTACTCGAATAAATGGATTTTTGAAATTAGAACTATTGGTGACATGCGTAGATTTATTACGCATTTAAATGAAAATTTATCTCAATTTATCGGGTTTGACCGCTCACCCCTCGTATTATTATGCACTCTTTACATATATTTTTGTGAGGTCACGACAATTTTTTGTATTATTTTTGGAGAAAATGCGACCCTATGCAACTGAAACTTCACTAATGTGGCGCTACCTTCAAAAAGCCAAAGCGACATAACTTTGTATGTATAACGGACTTATGGAAAATGAAGACGGTTAATCGATTACCCGTCTTCATTTTCCATAAGTCTCTACTATTACATTTTGCTATTATTATGAATTGGAAAGTAAGATACGACTTTTGTATGACTGAATGGTAATTGAATTAAGTTTTAGGGGCGTTACCGTTGCGAATGCTCGTCGGATTGTTTGTTTTTTCTGAGTTTTCGAGGCGTTTCTTCTTAAAAAAAACCGGACAAGTGCGAGTCGCTCTCGCCCACCGAGGGTTCCGTACTTTTTAGAATTTGTTATTGTAGCGGCAACAGAAATACATCTGAGAAAATTTCAACTGTGTCTAGCTATCACGGTTCATGACATACAGCCTGGTGACAGACAGACGGACAGACGGACAGCGGAGTCTTAGTAATAGGGTCCCGTTTTTACCCTTTGGATACGGAACCCTAAAAATAATTATTTTTACATAAAATTGGAAGGTGTGGTTTTCTATTGTTTTCCAGTTAGATGGTTTTTAGTATGCAGTTACGCCCAGTTAGGCAATTCTTAGATTTTAGGTTAGGCTGCCTATGAAGCCGATGGTCCTGGGTTCGAATCCCGATAAGGGCATTTATTTGTGTGATTAGCACAGATATTTATTTTGCTCCTGAGTCATGGATGTTTTCTATGTATGTATTTAAGTATTTGTATATTATATATATTGTTGTCTGAGTACCCATAACACAAGCCTCATGAGCTTACCGTGGGACTTAGTCAACTTGTGTACGAATGTCTTTATAATATTTGTTATATTAAAATTATTTGTTATTTGTGGGTTAAATAAAATCAAAGAATATATTACGCACAAGTTTTTATGTGTACCTAGGAATTTAAGGTGTATGGTTTCATTATTATGTACTAATTGACTAATTTCCCTAAGATAAAAGTATAATTGTAGTTATAAATCTAAGTTTCAGGGTCATTTTTGCAATTTTGAATTTGGGACCTTCATTAATTCCATAAGTGTCCATAATTTGATTTGAACTTCTTTTAAAAGTTCATCAGATCAAATAAAACTATTTTTGATTTCTGTTTTTTTGTAGACACTACTGTTTATATAATTTATAAACTAAAATACATGTCATAATATCCTAAAGAAAAAACCGGCCAAGTGCGAGTCGGACTCGCGCACGAAGGGTTCCGTACCATTACGCAAAAAAACGGCAAAAAGAACTCGTTTGTTGTATGGGAGCCCCAATTAAATATTTATTTTATTCTGTTTTTAGAATTGTTGTTATAGAGGCAACAGAAGTACATCATCTGTGAAAATTTCAACTGCCTAGCTATCACGATTCATGAGATACAGCCTGCTGACAGACAGACGGCCAGGCTGACAGACCGACAGACAGACAAACGGACAGACGAACAGACAGTGTAGTAAACCCTTCCCCGGGTTCCGTTTTTACCCTTTGGGTAGGTACGGAACCCTTCAGTGGCGGAGGCCGGAAGAACCAGCGTCTTCGCCTTACGCGGCTAAGATTAAAAGATTATCGCAACTAAATAATAAATATAAATATTAAATAAATATTAGGGGACATCTAGCTTACACAGATCAACCTAGCCCCAAACTAAGCAAAGGTTGTACTATGGGTGCTAGGCGACGATATACATACTTATATAGGTATGTAAATACTTACTTATATCCATAGAAAACACCCATGACACAGGAACAAATATATGTTTTCATCACACAAATAAATGCCCTTACCGGGATTCGAACCCACTAGGCCAGACCGGTCGTCAAAATAATTATAAGTGTAACATTACAAGCAAGAAAAATGCTGGGCTTATGCCTTTTTTAGAAACAATCCATTCTGGTTTAACACGCGCGCAAAAAGGTAAAATTAAAGCATCGAAGAATGCTAGTATATGCCTTTTATAACGTAAAACGAAGAAGACGCTCCGGGTCACATAATGCATTATAATTTTATACAAAGATACAAACTGCAACTCTCAAATGAATATGCAAAAGCGTTGAGAGTGTATTGCGATTGAGTTATTGTGATCGTACGTATGTGTGCGTGGCTGATCGCTTACACACGCCAGATAGAGCGTATAAGACAACTGGGGCATTTTACAAAAAGGTGTACTTTGTCGGGAACGTATAACAGCTACCTTAATAACCCGCAGAAATCTGTATTATATACCGTTGAATTTAAAGTTAAGTTATCAAACGTTATCATGCCAAATATTGGCTTATTAGCTTCATCTATAGCGTCACGTAGGTACCCGACACTTTTCTGGAATGTTCCAACTCTAGATACCTACATGCATATCTATTGGTGCTCATATATTTTAGTACGAAAGCGTCCGTATAATTGAGCTACTCGTACAACTGCAAATATTAATTTTGTTTAAGAAGAAACAATGAGTTTTTGTAGTGAGAAATGATGCAGGATGCAATTGAGTAATGCGGCTTATGGAGGTAGTAGTAGACCACAAGTGTTCATATAACATGCTGTCTATGGTGAGGTAATCCATGCCCCTTCGCAAGCGTTTATACGTAGGATAATTTACGTATGTGTGCGTGAGCGCGGTTGTGTGCAAGCAACGCGTACGCATCCAAAGAAATGCATATTTTATGACGTCTGTTCACATTCTGCGCGGTGCCACAAAGAAATTATACGCGCATTAAATCCATGGAGGTGTGTTTTTTTTTTATATATTTTCCCTACACGCTCTTTAGTATATTTATGGAAGAGAAAAGTCGGCGGATCTCCAGGCTTTATTGCGAATTGATAGAACCTTTGAATATTAATAGCTTTTTCCTAGACTGGCTGGCTCTTGTATAAAATAACTTAAGTCTGTCTGCCTGAGGTGTGGAGTCGTTATTAATTACATAGTTTTTTTTTGTTTTATGTTATTATTTATAATACGTAATTACTATGATAGTTAAAAAGCCAAAAGTTGCCTGAAAATAAAGATGTTTCATTTCATTTCATAACTTTGATTACAAATACAAATGAGTCATGAGTTCACACGCATTCGTTTTACAAATCTTGTCGATTAACATCGTCCATTATTTTAAATGCGTTTTGGTAAACGAGTTTCATGGTCGGTACACATTCGTTCAACTGCAAAAATCTTTTATTTTGTTTAAAGTTAGCTATTGTTGGGATAAATTATGATAAGCGATTGATTTCAAATTACGTAATAAATACCAGGTGATAAAAAGGAAATGAGAATTCAACAATAACTAGAAAAAATTAAGGCGGTTCCCTGAGCCAGAAGGCGAAAAACCTCCTTATATGATCATGTTTTTCTAATATTGTCTTCGGTTACCGCGATAGTTACTCTTATTACTATGAAAACGGATTATATATTATCGCGTATATTGAATTTATAATACATCCCGATGTTTCAAACCCTTTACAGCGTTCGTGGTCAACGGGTGACTGAGGAAAATTAAGAGTAATTAAATTAGTCTTGTGTAAATAGAAAATGGAGACATTTTATTAGTAATACAACTAGAAAAAACATTAGTTACATCCTATAGGTACAGAAGTAAAGCTACGTTTTATTATTCGAATGTATATTTTGCTCCTATTCTCATATTTTATTCTGTGACTAAGTATTATTATTATAATCGAATGTTTAAATATTTTTAGTAATAAAGTAACCTTTCGACTCCACACCGCCTCTGTCTCGCCGACAGGATATGCAGCTCTAAGTTAATTAACAAAAGGGCTCGCATCCACAGTTCTACAACACTATATCTATACAACATTATGGAGGCCGATTCTAACGTAACAATTTGTTATAGTTTTGATCTTGTTACGATTCGACCTTGACACGCAGTGCATCTCATGCGCACCGACAAGTGCGAGCAAAATGCCTAATGACACGACTCTATCCTCGTAAGGCCCACTATACAAACTTTTCCTATTTTTAATACTTAATACATTTATTGCACAAAATGGTCGTATATACATAGAATTATAGATCACATTATGTACTCTGTTGGGCGCAGCAAAATATAAGGAGAGAGGCACTTATATAATTATAATTTGGACCTAGTTGAATAAGTAAATTGGGATGAATATCAATTGTTTGAAAATCATGAAACAAAAGAAATTTAAGAAATTTAATGCGACTATTTGGTTCATGAAACGTTCGAATTAGATTGTTACAAATATGTACATAAGGCTATAACGCGAGCACGCAGGGACCAATCTTCATCAGCGATTGTCATAGTCGTATCAAAACAAGCTTAAAACCTTATCAAATTTTAAAATCAGAATCAACCTTTTCTAGCTGGAGGCCCCGTATTAACTAAGTGCCAATGTGTAACAAACCCTTGAAATTTACGATTAAATCGATCCGAGTTTAATTATAGCCGATAGAATAGTTCGCGACACGATTGTACGTCTAATAAGATCGAAGGTATATTAATGCTACTTTATTTTCATTAGTACTTGTTGCTGATCAGGATACCGACTTAAATTAGCAATGGGTGATTAGATTGAGTTGGAAAACTGCCTGCAGTCTAGTCGGTAGTGACTGCCTACGAAGCAAGCCGAAGTTATGCTCTCATTTTAAAATGACACGTGAAAATATAGACCGAGTAGGAGTTTTGTATGCAAAATTTTTAATCGCTCTAATTTCTTCGTATTACAATTTATAGCAACGAAATATAGTACCATTAATCTTATTTGAGTCTCGAGTACTGAAAAAATGTATCCCTTCTAATATGTAAGGGTGCAGTGCAGATTTTGAATTGGTTAACTTTGCGATATCTTCAGGAAAGACAGTAATTAATGAATATTTTTATTTCGTGTAACACAGGACACATATTTTTATTAGTAGAACTTACAAACTAAGGACTTAGTATATACATCGAATTTAAATTTAAAAGCAATCCCTCCAGTGCGATAAGTAGGGACAGTCAACCCTGTCCGCTATCATTCGTAGGATGCTGTTGGGACTGCCACGCACCCGACGCACCAGGGATGCTGCGCGTGCACATGGTAGTATAGAAACAGTCCACGCGCGCCGTCGCGAACATCCCTGATGTGCTACAGAAACGAGGCAGCCCCATCAACACCCAATAAGCATAAAATAATGTGTTCCTTTTGCCTAGCGTACCTACAGCAAGTTAGCAGCTACACATTCACAAATCACAGCACCGCACCACCAGAGGAATAATTGTCAATAAAATCCCAATTTAACCGGCCGTTATTTTCCGTGATATCCTGTGGGGGCCGCAATAGGCGAATCAGGCGGTTTCCCATTTACTGGGCATCTAGGTTCGCGTCCGGTGGGTGCTTATTGCCGTGAGAGCGCGTCGCCTTGCCTCTCGTGTAAGTTTATATGTGTAATAATAATTCGTTATGTAGCTCTTACTAATATTATATTTGGTAATGTAAATGTTAAATTTTGTTTGTGACGATATTTAGATGTTTCGATCACCTAAAAACAACATTACGGATTTTAATATAATTTAACACACAGATAGTCTGGAAAAGGACATAGGGTTATGTTAAATGTTTTTTTATGTCGGAATGATTACCCTAAGAGGGTGTGAAAAATGTGAATAAAATTATTTATTCATGGATTATGATGATATTTTATTGCAATTAAATTAACCATTATTTTTTCTAAAATAGGAGCTGCATAGAGTAAGAACCTCTCTACGCTCACTCTTCATTATTATTTTGCTATCGGTTATTCAACAACATCACTCGAATAACCGTTTTTAGTACTCTAAGTCTCGTAACTGATTTAGTTTTTGATAATAAATACTATAATTAGGTAGGATACTTTACCATGCCCAAAAGTACAGTCACGAATTTCTGTGAAACAATATTTCTTGTAGTTTTATTTTATTATAGTTATTGAGATTAAAATCTGACGAAATCGAGTAAATTATGAATATATTGACCTCAAAATGCTATAAAAACTATATATTTGGCGGAATAAAAGAGGTAATAATAGAATTCAACCAGTTATTAATGCTAAAGCACAAATTAGAAAATCAAACGCTGCCGCCGGCGAACTCACTGCCTAGATATCGTATGACAAATCGATTGTTTGATAAAATCATCGATTATCGACTCGCAACCTCCCACCGGTCCCAACGTTCCCAATGTCCCTGTCCCTTTTACTTTAAACAACTTTATATTCCCATCCTTTTCTATAAATTATTATACCGTGCGCTCCTAAGGCGATGGAGATATAATTTATTAAGAATTAGTTAATTATAGCAATTAAAAACACGGCTTCTTCTATATTTCTGATGTTTATTGTGTTAGGGTATTTATCAATATTACAACGTTTTACACTTACATACAGAACGGTTTATGAATTAGTTTCTAATTCGGTTGTGCTTGTAATCGAATAATTAATCGATTAGGTTGTTGTACTTTTAATTCGATTTTGGAATGATTTCTTTATTACGACTCAATTTGGATTGTACGAAGCAAACAGTAAAACTGGTTGCTGTTGTTTTTTTTTTGTAAAATTAGACAGTACTTACACGGTTGTCATTAAAAGTTAATGTGAGTTAAGTAATTTTGTCCTTATTTTTATGCTAATTTGATTTTGTGTATGGGCATTCCGATAGCAAATTTCTTAAAGTTTCGTTTGATTAATGTAAATGCTTCCAAAAACACTATGTAATAATTTTAGTTTTAATGTATCTTTAATGAAATACATAGTACCTATCTATATACATACTTATAGGAATTAGTATCTCTTCAAAAAAGGAGTGTACAGGTTTTTAACCTTTGGTATGCTTGAGTATATTCAACTTAAACATGAAGTTGAAATCTAGACTAATTAAATAGCAATTTTTTGACAGGAGCATACGAAACGTTAAACTTTAAAGGGTCGGCAACGCGCATGTAATATCTCTGGTGTTGCAGGCGTCCATAGGCTACGGTGACTGCTCACCATCAGGCGGGCTGTATGCTTGTTTGCCACTGACGTGGTATAAAAAAACAGTATCTTAGAGACTGTTACCGAATACCTAGTTTCAAGGTTCACTTTATATAGGTATTTCTCTGTTTTTTTTTTTTTTATATATGCTTCATAATTAATGTAATATTGACATACTCGTACCTGGTCATTTTAAGTTAAATAAGATACAAATTTTTACTTTAGAATACGTGAAATAAGTCTGATTATTACTCGATATCCTCATAATGAAGCTAAAAATTGTCTACCAAATAAAATAAACCGTTACTGATAATGATACTTTCCTATATATAAAAACCCGGGCATGTCGTTCACGGTTCATCGCGGCGTATGTCGAAACGCAAACAGATCATGTAGCCCATTAGCTCCAATTGGGTGAACTAGCTCGATTGAGCAGATTAGTGTTGCTCGCCGAGGTTTCTAAGACTATTAGGGGCCGGGAGGAAACGCCTAAAAATACGGACTACCTGATTTGAGGAAGGACAAATTAAATTAAAGGCCAAAATTATCTTGAAAGATTTGCCCTCTATTCTTACTTGGCGGATGAATTGAAAATTACAAAGATTTCGAGGTTAACTTTCGACAAAATGAATACAAAAGAGTCCAAAGGTTCGACTTTAGTGTCTGAAACTCTGAAGGTTCTTTTCTCCGTCATTTACCAACATTTTGTGAGATAAATTATCTATATACACTCATAGACAAATTTAGAGGAACGTAAAAAAAAGTTTTAATTACTAATTTTGAAATTACTGGTGCTGTAATCCTGTAACTAAACCTTTTTTGCGTTCCTCTAAATTTGTCCATGAGTATAGAAACACGGCACAAGTTTTTGTGGAAGTTTAAAAAAAGAATTTGTTATTTTCGACTTTTGTGTGTTTTAGCTACATCTTACACATGAGAGTAAGACATGCTCGTATACAAAAAGTAAACAAGACCAGCTAAATGAGACTAATGAGACAATTTGAAAATACTCATTACTCTCACCGGGTTCAACGTACAAAACCAATATTTGTGTGGAATCGATAATTATGCGGAAACAACAGAAATGGTTGATCAGGGAATAAATTAGACGGTCGTCACTTTTCACGGCAATGTGTTAAAGAATGTACAGTTTTGTGGAGAACTTAGATCTTATACAGCGAAGAAATTTTGTTGTTTCTTCTACATTATTGTTGTTAACTATCAAACATAATGTATAAACGAATGGACCTGCGGAGTACTGGAGATACTGCGGAGTGCGGAATCCCATCTTAGCGTGAATAAAACGCGTTTTTTAGTTTTAGTTTTTATGCGATACTAACACTAGTAATAAGATTGTAATATTTGCTAACCATTTTTGGACCTTTTAATAGTCTGAAATAAATAATTTTTATTTATTTAAAACCATTTCTTGTAAAACGCCTCGAGTTCGAAAAACAAATGTATGGTTTGGCCCAGGACTGTCACATTTCAAATATAGACAAGAGATAATTATACTGTCTTTGTCTTACGCAAGTACTAGCATCCAAAAGAAAGGGATGAGTATAATTTTCCTGGTTCTTACTGACTGACAACTTATTTGCCAGACTATATTTTATTAAAACCTTGTAAAATTTTGACTTTAAATATCAGTTTGAGTCCTTATTTCAAACACATTGGGTTGTGTATGTAATATTTCATATTTGGAATTATTCTTACAATCTCACCACATAGTATAAAACAAAGTCGCTTTCCGCTGTCTGTCCGTTCGTCTGTCCCTATGTAGGCTTAGATCTTTAAAACTACGCAACGGATTTTGATGCGGTTTTTAGGGTTCCGTACCTCAAAAGGAAAAAACGTTATAGGATCACTCGTGCGTCTGTCTGTCTGTCTGTCTGTCTGTCCGTCTGTCTATCTGTCTGTCACAGCCTATTTTCTCCGAAACTACTTGACCAATTAAGTTGAAATTTGGTACACATATGTAAGTTTGTGACCCAAAGATGGATGTAACGTAAACAAATTAATTTTATACACGGGGCCACTTTTGGGGGGTAAATGAGAAAATTAAAAAATAAAGTTTGTCAAACTATATCGTGTTACATATCAAATGAAAGAGCTCTTTGTGAGAATCTCAAATATATTTTTTGTATAATTTTAAAGTAAATAGTTTAGAAATTATTCAAGAAAATAGGCAAAAAATGACCATTCCCCCTTTATCTCCGAAACTACTGGGTCAAAAATTTTGAAAAAAATACACATAATAGATCTTTACCTACAGATCACCGGAAAACCTATTAGAAATGTGCAGTCAAGCGTGAGTCGGACTTAATTACTTAGTTTTTGATCCGACCCCTACGGGTTTTTTAAAGACATTTCACATAAAAAATACATTGTTTAAATTGTGTAATGTATGGAACCATTGGAACGCGAGTCCGACTCGCACTTGGCCGGTTTTTTTTAAATAGATAGTGATTCAAGAGGAAGGTTTATATATATAATTTGTAAAGGTTTTGTGTAAATAATTTGAACTACCCGTGCGAAGCCGGGGCGGGTCGCTGGTAATAATATAAAACCGGTAATGTCTCGTCATCATTTAAGATAATCGATCGTGTTCAAAAGATTGGTAATATTTAAATCGTGTGTAATTTGAGCGCATATCATTACTGATACAGTTATGCGTCGGTTTAGTACGTTAACTGATAATAAAATCGGCCAAGTGCGAGTCGGACTCGCGCACGAAGGGTTCCGTGCCACGCAAAAAGGGCAAAAAAATTACGTTTGTTGTATGGGAGCCCCACATAAATATTTATTTTATTCTGTTTTAAGTATTTGTTGAGTGGCAACAGATATACATCATCTGTGAAAATTTCAACTGTCTAGCTATCACGGTTCATGAGATACAGCCTGGTGATAGACACGTAGACAGACAGACAGACAGATGGACAGACGGACAGACGGACAGTGTAGTCTTAGTAATAGGATCCCGTTTTTACCCATTGATTACGGAACCCTAAAAACCAGTAAATATGTTTGATTAAACAAGCTTCTAGGCATGGATTTTTAGGGTTGCGTACCCAAAGGGTAAAAAAGGGACCCTATTACTAAGACTCCGCTGTCCGTCTGTCCGTCTGTCTGTCTGTCACCAGGCTGTATCTCATGAACCGTGATAGCTAGACAGTTGAAATTTTCACAGATGATGTATTTCTGTTGCCGCTATAACAACAAATACTAAAAAGTACGGAACCCTCGGTGCGCGAATCCGACTCGCACTTGGCCGGTTTTTTTAAATATAGGAGGCAATCGAGCAGACGATTTGCCTGATGGTAAAAGTAAGCAATATGGACACCTGCAATACCAGAGAGGTTGCAAGTACGATGCCGGCTTTGAAGATGGGAGTACGCTTTTTTCTTAAAGGTTTGTCAAGGTCGTATCGGCATGGATATACAGTTGTGTAGCGTAAAAGTGGCGGTATATTCCCGATTTTTTCGATAATCATTTAGATTCTCGATAACTATTAGTATAGAGTAGATTTCGTTTATCCCCTCAGGACTATTTTTTTAGTTACATTTAAATTTTAAGTAAAATCAATCAATAATTATGTGACCCGTAAAGAGCTTTGCAGGTAATTTTTTCATTTTAAGAAAACTTTTTTCGACATTTTGTAAAACTTTTTCAATTGCGTTTTAGCCACGTTCTGGCTGGTTCGAATTGCAAGGCTGCAGTTCCAGTGACACATAAACACAGTTTCGCCGTTAAAAGACACTAACGAGAAGAAACTGAGAGCACGCGCTAATTCGCTCGCACCTGGACTTAGCGGGTACAGAACTACAGGCGGACACGAGGCGTTACGACATAAATGGAAAATTACATTTTATGGGCAGATTTTTATTTTATTGAGGATTTTTTCGTCAGATTGTGATAAAGTTTGGTAAATAGTAGAGTAAAGTTGCCTATTCTGTACAATATCAGCGCAATTTCACGGTATGTCTTAAAAATGTTCCTCTTACGAAAACGTAGGAAATTTACGTAATTCAACCAAGTTTAGCCGTGACAAAAAAGCGGTTTTTGCATATAAAATTACTAGCTGTTGCCCGCGACTTCGTACGCGTGGATTAACCCTTTTAGGGGATGAATATTTAAAAACGCTTAAATTACTTTTCTTGTATTCTAATAATATGCCTTTATACAAAGAATTAAGTCCCGCACTCAAAGAAATATTTGATCTCCATTCAAACAAATTATAACAAACATATAAAGTATGAATGGATTTATCTCATGAAGCAAAAAAAATGGCTTAACATGAACGATGAGCGTCTTTGGCAGTTTACAAGCAAATATTTTGATAGATCAAGTAAATGTGTGACCATATAATTATCTAACGGTGGTCTAGTTTGATAAATATTTACTAGCATCATCATCTGTTTAAAATCATTTTTTTTATATTGAGGTAATGCAACAATTTGGTGGGAAAATGAAGGCATTGTTGAATTAGATTAATCGTGCCAATTAATGTATTTTATAAATTTCTAATTCTTATGGCATAACTTTAATATTTCCACTGATACCAAGGCATTAATAGTCGATATTTGTGTCAGTGTTTTATACACTGTAAATTTACTAATCAAGTAATCATCATTAAATGTCAGTATTTAATACAATTTTATTGCAATTGAATTTAGCACTTACCGCTCGCTTGCAGTTTTCTTTCTTGTGAATCGTCGGCATCAGTCATTGGTTTTGGATAGAAGCCCTGGAACGAATTATATAATTTTATTGATTTGTCTATTTAATACTATCTATCTAATACTTATCTGTATAAAATTCAAATTTTTCTATAAATTGTACATACAGATGTCAATCACAATGAAAAAATCAACGATGATCAAACTCTGGTCATCGTGGGAATCGAACCCACATCCTTGGATTGTCGGTCCAATGCGTTACCAATTGCGCCAGCTGACCATCCGTCAATCAACGCGAATTTAGTAATTGCAACTGTGACGACGTCACTAGCGACATCTGCATATTAAGATTCATAACCTTGACATTTTTCATTGTGATTGTCATCTGTATATACAATTTATAGATTGTAATAATGTGGTACGTCCTAGGAGGATATAACCAAACGGAGCCGCCACGTCTGTAATTTGCTGTACAAAAAAGTCTGCCAATTTTTGCGGGGGAGGGGAAAGTATACATAACGTCAAAATAGCCATATCAGATAAACGTCAGTCCATACATTGTGTATTGGCGGACTATTTTCTACAGAAGGGAATGCCTTTTAATGGCTACTCCGTTTGGTTATATCCTCCTAGGGTACGTCCCACAATAAAAATAGGAAAAAATATATTAACATTTAAATTGTAATTCTTATTAAACAAAGTAGTCTTCTTCAGTACAAATCTCAGAAAGCACTTAAATGAAAGGTTTTACTTTTATTTTTGTAAATTAGAATAAAATAGAATAGAATAGAATAATATTTATTCAGGCAACACATCATTATTACATTACAGATACATTAACAACAACAAGAAAGAAAAAAACAAAGGTGAAAAATACAAAATTCAAGTTAAATTGTAAGTTACGACCTTATTTACAGAAGTAAAATCCTTGCTCTCATTATTATTGTTGTTGGTAGGTATCTCTTGGCGTTATTCATAAACTTTGTCAAATCTTATAAACCGTTGATAATCGTTTGTCCCTATCCGTCATTTTGACATTTCTGTTTGTTGGAAGGAGACCAAAATTTAACAGAGGTTTGTAAGAGGTTGCTAAGTTTTATGAATAAGGGGGTTATACACACCTGCATCTGCAGATTCGCTAAGTCCTCGAGATTCTTGCGCATGAGTAAGCTCTGCTGTTCGAACTCCGATACGCTGTTGCCGGCGCTAGATGTCGTTGACTGTTCCTGTGCAAATCAATAGACACTGTCAAACTAATAAGTAATAGATAGGTCGGATCAATAAAGGAATATATAATAATAAGCTAGTTCTGACCGCGACTTCATCTGCGTGGATGATAATGATGATTGATAAAACTATCCTGTCCTTCTTCGGGCCTCAAACTCTCTCCATACCACATCGATATCTGTTCAGTGGTTTAAGACAGACAGATAGACAGAGTTACTTGCGTATTATAATATTATAGTAGGGACTAGCTTCCGCTCGCGACATTGCCCGTGTACCGTTTAAAAACTTTCAATCCCATTATGTTTCTCAGGAACGAGACTGATTCATTTACGTAGAAAATATAAATGGTTATCTGATTAAACTCCACGCAACGGACCGACTGTGGTCTGACAATAAATGTTTTCATTTCATTTCATTTCAAAGTTTTACCTGTCCGTCGGTGTCCCTTGACACGCTCAAGTCCAAGGTTTGTTCTCCATCATCAGAACCGCTCCCTTCTTCTTCGGGAGCCCTGCCAAACAGCCGCATTGACTGCTGGTTGATTATTTGAAGCGCTCTTTGTCTGTGAAAGGAATTCTTGTTAGTATCATAGTCAGGAAACTAAATTGAAAAGGTTTTTTATGATGTAGGAGGCAAATGAGCAGACGATCGAATCGCCTGATGGTAAGCAATTACATCGCCAGTGAACACCAGAGGAATTGCAAGTCCGTTGCCGCCATTTAAGATGAGAGTACGCTCTTTTTTTAAAGGTTACAGATTCATGAATAAAAATCTATGAGTATTCAGAAAAGGAATAAAGTGATCCGAAACTACTTTTGCGGGTAAAAATCTAGAGAAGACGATGATTTTTCTACTTCTAGGCCACTTTATTTTATGCAAGTCCACGAGGGAAAGTATTATAGTACCTACCATCCCCTGCTGATTGAATTATTCAGTTAAGCACAGGTGGTTAACATTAACAAACCAATAAAAAGGAAATGAAGTAATGAATGATGATACCTTTGAGCCTCCATGTCATTGTCAGGTGTCTTCGGTGGGGTTATATTAGTCGAGCCTTCATCCTCAGTCGCTGACGAAGACCTTCTACGGATTTTTTCGCCGTCTCCAGAATCGTGCCTTCGTTTCAGACTCAGAGGCAGTTGAGTAAAGGGTTTACCTGAAACATTATTGGTTAATATTTTTTTCACAGGTAAATGGTTTTCGAAGTTAATCGGTTTTAAAGGATTACCTTGGAGTGCTTCCAAAGCTCTGATCTGTCCGCTTATAGCATCAGCTACTTCATTGGAAGACAATCCATAAATTCCTAGCAGTTCCTTCATAGTGTTCATTGCATAGTCCCGTAACATTTTATTAGTAGCGTTTGACCCATCTCCATTCTGCTGGGTTTCACTAACCTCCATTTGTTCTTGGTTCTCTCCTAACCTATCATTTGCATTTATATCTTGACCTTTATTATCATCATCAGATTCCGACTCCCTTCTTCTAGGAGGCGAGTTTGTCTTAATTAACTGAGATATTGCAAAAGGATTTTTGGCACAGAAAGATTTATTTTGTAAATTACTAAAATTTAGGACGGTCCGATCCCTTTGACCGTCTTGGCTTATTTGTAAGCTATCTATATACGAGCGCTGGAACGACTCAATCTTTTTGTCATCGGGTAACCTATTTTGGTAATTTGAATCTATGTTTTCATTGGAGTCGGTGCTTAGTCTCCTACTTAGGTCGACAGCGACTCCTTTGAGAAAATTAAAATTGGTTACTCCTATTTTAGGATAATCATCTTCTGTGTGTTCGGGTGTGGTTCTTTCGTTGCCATTGACGGGGCTTTGGTTGCCATTGGCTCCGTTAGAATCGTCCGAGAAGGTCGTGGCGTTGGGGGCGCATCGCGGTTTGAAGTTCTTTCTCTTGTTTCTTTTTGGCATGTTGTAGTAGGGGGAGGCGTCGATGCTGTGCTCGTCTTGCTGGTCGGCGGTCTCGGGCCAGGGCGCGCCATGGTGAAGGTACAGGGGTTCTTCTACCGGCTGCAGCCTCTCGTGCAACGATTCCTGGTGGGCCGCCATCGCAGTCATCGCAGAGCGTAAACTCTAACGCCTTCAATCGGAAACGACCTGCGAACAAGTCAGTTTGTCCAGTTTGTCATAAACAATCGAATTAAATTGAATACATTTTAGCGGCAATCATAACAGTGATTCATTTCGGTTCGATGTAAATGAAACAATGTGTCCAGTGAACAATAGGTCTTTGTTGACAGTCAGATTAGCTGAATGCTGTGGAATGTTTTGAATTTAAACTTTAACTCTCGGGGATGTTTTTATATGGCTGCCGATTTTTTCATATTAGGGTTGTCGATGTTTTTATACAATTGAAGTGATTCTAGCAAAATTGCAAATGAGTTTAGTAAATAGTTACCTGTGATTTCGCTTCATGGATCACTCATTTCCTGACTAGTTGGCTTCATATATAGTAAAACTAATCAGTCTTCAAGATCAGCCAACAATTGTAACATCTGAAACAAGCAAAATTTTAAATTAAATAGTCTCCTTGATTTGTTAAATTGATCCATTTGAAATAGTTAATGAAGTACAACCGTAGTAACCGACAACAAACAAAATAATTACACGTGTGTTCCAACGAAACCAGAGCATATGTAAAGTTAACTAATTCAAAACAAGGTAAACAGAAATCGAGCAACCTTAGATTGATAGTCAACCCGAAGGCGGACGAAGGCCAAGTCGTATTAATTTTAATAAGTAATTGTACCTCCACGTTACCAATTTCGACATACACTCGTGGCGTTTTTTGCTTCGCTCAATCTCGTTTTCTCGAAAATAGATCTAATACTTTGAATATAATTAATTTTACCGACCAACTTGATCGATGCGTGATACCCCGCTTTTTTAGAATCATTATTCTTAAATTACAGTAGATTACCTACGTCAATTCGTCTAGGTATCTAGTTTTTTGCGAGATATCCGTTTACGCGATTCTTGCGTTTGGCCGGTTTTTTGGTTCGACCATTTCATTATAAAAGTAATTTCGTGTAATGACATAGAACCCGACGTTTGGTCATTAGACATAGCTGTGATTTTGTATAAATAAGATATTAGATACAGTTACAAATTTAAAGTTTCGCTTAAGCGAATTCGTGAGATTAATTTTATGCACAAACTATATAATAATTTTCTGTAATTAGATACTTGTTCGGTAGTTATTATTTTAATATTATATTGGGAGTGTTAATGAACTCTAGTGTAAGATTGTATTAAGTAGACGAAACTTATCCACGTGGAAAGCTTTATTGAAAACTAGTTCCGGAATTGAATGTCGACACATCCATACCAACTAGAGTTCCGTTGGAGTTTTTATATGGTAACACAACTACTTCAAACTCTTCAAAGTAATATTTTATGTACAGTTAGCATTAATAGTACCGTATAGAACGAGGTGCCAAAAGTATCTGCCATACTCTAATAGATGTACAAATGGAAATAAATAAGTAAATAATAGAACAATTTTACACAGATCCACCTAGTCCCACAGTAAGCTCAGTAAGGCTTTCCAAACTTTTCACCGCCAACAAACTGTTTCACAGTTTGGCGAACATTAGATTAAGGTACTTATAATGTTATAATTTTTGTTAAATATTCAAAAAAAAAAAAAAAAACATCAACAAATCTAAAGTAGGTACTGTCTGCCACTTGAAGAGATATATAGTTACATAAATCGGCCATGGAAGGGCCCCTGAACACATTTGCTAGAATGACCTCCAACCGCGGAAAATGGCGAGAAATCGTACGGCAAGCAACGTCTGTGCCTGATGTCAGCAGTTGACCACGACACTGCAAAGAGTACAACGACAAAGAAGAAGAAATAAACACATCCATAACTTAGGAACAAATATTTGTGATAAACACACAAATAAATGCCCTCACCTGGATTCGAACCCGGGACCTTCTGTTTCGTAGGCAGGGTCATTACCGACTTTTTCTGGCTTCCACGGATCTCTAAGAAGGGCGTAAATATGTTATTAATGATATTATCAATTATTATCCGGTTTTGACATTTCGATGAATGATCTAATACAGGGCAGAGCAAAAAAACTCTGATTCATAATATGTAGGCAAATGGAAATAATATATTAAAATATACAATTAGTCCATGTGGATGCCTATTGGGCGTCCGTAGAGATTTCAATTGCTGGTTTCGTAGTAAGTAGACATATCGATATTTTTAGTATTAAGATGCTTAAATACATTTACCTACTATGATTGAATATCGTAGCTAAGCTCATTTAAGGATTTCACACACAACTTTAAATTTCTAGATATATGCAGCAATGGCTACATGACGGTGGTTCAAATCCTGGCTTGTACAGTCGTATAAATATATTTACGGGGTCCCTTTGTTTGCCATAATTATTGAAAGTCATAATGTAATGATTGTCATATTATCGTTAGTCATAATTCTGTAACCGTTAACTTTTCAGGATTTTCCTCAGGTTATCCTATAGATAGGTTAGGTTAGGTTTGTTTTATGGCAATCCTGAAAAGTTACGCGTTTCTGAGAAAAACTAACGATAAAGTGGACAAACAATACATTATGACTTAAAACTATATGGGAAAGAATAGAGACCCTATGTTTATTTTTTTGCACCTTACTCCTTTGTAATAAGGCGAAAAATGTAAACATAGGTATCTTGACGTCGGCTGTACCTACCCAATCACTTTTCGGAAGTAAGTAATATGTAAAGGAAAACCTAATATCATAAAAATCAAACGACAAAATGTCATGCACGTATTTCCGCTCCGCGAATTTATAAAATATTGCATTTGAAATATTTTATTCTTAAATACGCTTTATCCTTCATTTCGACAAGGAAGGTTAATTTGAAACTAACGATACCCAACTTCACATTTGAGGAAAAAACCTAATCCAACATTAACCTAAACCAAATTGACATTTGAGACGTTCGTGGTTACCGATGCGGTCTCAGATTTAGACTTGTTTTTGTTCAGAAAAACGAGGTTTAGGCACTGATTCATTTCCAATTAAAAAAAGAATTAGTATTGACTGACATTAAAACCTTTTAAATTTAATCTGCCATCTAAAGTCATTCTTTCAAAGTCATTCTTAAAAATGTTTCTAACATTTCGTAATTGCTTTCTTTGAAACTATGTCTAAACAATACACTCGTGCCGATCGACACATCGATAATGTATGTGTCACATCACTATTGACATCTCCGAGAAGTTGTCAACATGTCACGTCACTAAGCGTAAATACGTGGAAATTATTTATTCTAAATTTAAAGTCTATGAAAAATAAATCTGAATTTTTTAAATATTGATTGCAATTCATAATATTTAATTTTTACGGTTCCGTAAATCCGTACCCAAAGGGTAAAAACGGGACCCTAATATTACTAAGACTCCGCTGTCTGTCTGTCTGTCCGTCTGTCTCCAGGCTATATCTCATGAACCGTGATAGATAGACAGTTGAAATTTATACAGATGATGTATTTCTGTTGCCGCTATAACAACAAATACTAGAAATAGAATAAAATAAAAAATTTAGTGGGACTTTTGAGTGGTACAACAACCGTGATTTTTTTGCCGTTTCTTTGCCGTAATGGTACGAAACCCTTCGTGCGCGAATCCTTCGGTTTTTGTTCTTATTTACGTTGCGAGTCATAAGTTATATTCAATCAATTCTCATTTTAGTAGTTAACGAAACTAAAGGAAGTAAACTAATTTCTAATATAACTCATTATTAACAATACGCCATTGTAATTTAAAATTGGATCTATTCTACATTGAAACACAAAGTTAACGTTTAAAATTACTTCGGCCACCTTGAATTTAATGAAAGTCCTACACCATTCATTGTTACATTCGTAGATAAAATTTGTTATTAAAAACTTTTGTTTACTACTTAGTCAACTAATTGACTTTTGACTCTAAAAGGTCGTCTAATTAAAGCATAGGTTAGTTACAAAACTTTTGTAAAGCTCGAAGTGTGATTAAAGATAAACATTTACTGGTAATAATAAGGCCAATAGCTTTTGTTAAAAGTTATTTAGTCGCCATAAGATATATCGGAGCGGCCGAGGTGTTCACAAATATCTGAACAAGCACTCTAAAGCCTTGACAATAGAGGCGTGTTTAGATATTTGTGAGCGCCTTGACCGCTCCGATATATTTGATGGCGAGTGTCCAGCCGGACCTAGTTTTGAATTACTTAGTTTGTTATATTATCATTACGTTTCGATTTGGAATTCGACGGCAATTTAGAGGCAAAAAAATTTGCTTTGAACCAAATGACTTGGAATTATTTTAAACTTTGACAGCTCTAAAAAGGGAGCATTGAATACGAAGCGGATGTTAAAACTTAGTGAACACACAAAAAAAGGATTGACATTTCTATTCAATGACAAAATTTTAAGTATTTTTTTGAAAAATATTATTAATTTTTACTAACGCAATCTAGTCATGTCTGATCATTATCTTCAAATGCCTAGGCACAGTTTTTATACATATTGGTATCTTTTAGTCTATAAGGCTCTGGACTATATTGGTTTGGTGTTTAAGGCCGTTCCATCGATTTGCCGCTGTCACTGTCACATTTCGCAAGAAAGAACGGGAAAGATCATGCGCGCCAAGTGTCAAATTTGATCGAATTTTGTCGATTTTTATTTATTTTAAAATGCTACCTTACAATATCGAAATTTGAAAGCTATGAAATTACTATTCAAGTTAAGATTGTTTTTTCTTATTTTTTTGTTTATAGTATCACATAATAAATAACCGAGTAAAGTTGCATTAAAAGTCCGAGTTAGAGGTTACTTTGGGAATTAATTGTATCGAGCGAAGTGTCATAATTCGTGTATCGGAAGCTATGTTATTATAGATAATATAGTCAATAACTAGATATATCTTTTCCACGTCTACGAATATCAACGCCTCTTAGAAAAACATGATCATATAAGGATATTTTTCGCCTTCTGGCTCAGGGAACCGCCTTAAGGGAGCCTAGCCAAGATCGTTGGTAGAAGAGGCCAATCGAAATATGGAAATAATCATGTGACTTTTTGTAGCATTTATCGACCCGATACATTTGTTTCTCTTCGTTTGTAGTTTGTTTATGTACGATTATCATCTTAGCTAGGCCCGCGGGTGTATGTATAATATAATATTTACAGACATATATCACCGACGACCGCTCTGGCCTAGTGGGTAGTGACCCTGCCTGTGAAGCCGATGGTCCTGGGTTCGAATCCCGGTAAGGGCATTTATTTGTGTGATGAGCACAGATATTTATTCCTGAGTCACGGGTGTTTTCTATGTATTTAAGTATTTATATATTATATATATCGTTGTCTGAGTACCCATAACACAAGCCTCCTTGGGCTTACCATGGGACTTAGTTAATCTGTGTATTTAAGAATGTCCTAAAATATGTATTTATTTATTTATATACGAGTACACCCTTAAAAGTTCTATAGAATCTTTAAACGCAGAATACAATTTGCAATCAGAACCTTATCAATCTTAATGGATTATAAAATTAAAATGTAAATGAGCCGTTATAACAAGGCGTAATATAATGAGTCATTACAGATCATTATTAATTTTTATCACACCCGTGCTCAAATCGGCGTGATTATAGAATCGTTTCCGTCGTCCTTCGCATATTTTTGCCGAAGCGGGCGGGTTCTGCGTATTACTCGGAAACTATAATTTTCCTTAATTTTTTTGAAAATGTGAGACGTCAGGATATATAGTTTGTCAAAGGACTGTCTTATTTCAAACATAGAGAGAGAATAATAATATCTTTGTCTTACACTAGTGCTAGCACCCAAAAGAAAAGGATGAGTATATTTTTTTTTGTTCTTATTTACTGACAATTTGGTTTGACCAACTATATATATTATTTTAAGTATTGTTCGTATACTCAGACACACCCACTCTGTCAGTAGAAAAAGGCGCAAAATTCAAATTTCCATGAGAAGTCAACTCTTTGCGCCTAAAGTTTTTAAATTTGTGGCCTTTTTCTACAGACAAGGTCGCTGTCAAAGAAACCGGTGTTCTAATTAACTCCGTTTTGGAGATAATTAATGATTTTTTTTTCTAACCAGGCCCCTACACTTGCCTTAGGGCTTCTTTACATATTGATTACTGTTTAGTATGAGTTTATACATTTGCTACTAAACGCAAGTACTATCTCGGACGATCAATATTCGAAATGTCATTGATGTGTCATAGTTTTCAATTGTTTGGTGGATTTAAATATAATGTCCGTGTCGCAACAACGCTATATATGACTATTTATGAAAAATACAATAATATATATATATATATATGTATATGCCATTCAGTTTCCTTATATGTACTTAGCCATACCCCGAAATTAACAAAGTTTAAAAAAACACCCTGTATATTCGCAAACCTTTAAAATATTAATCACGCTTAATAAAAAAATCGTTAATAAAATCTCTGGTAGAAGGGAGGGAAAATTACACAAATCGATGTAATTTTATGACATAATCTAGTTAAATAAGTAAAAGTATAGCAATATATCGTTATCAATTGAAAATAACAAATGTGGCAAATAACTTTGTTAATAAATAAAAAAGGCCGCATATTTGAGAAATGTATTCGCAAAGGGTCTATCTTCTTACATTTTTTAACTACATATATACATAGTATCCAGTGGCGTAACTGGGGGGGGCAGAGGGGGCAAGAGGGGGCAAGTGCCCCGGGCGCCATCCAAGGGGGGCGCCAAAATGGGCAAAAGGCAGCAGCAGGGAAACTTTTGTCAGTCGTCAGGGGGCGCAAATTTGGCGACTGCCCCGGGCACCATATCCTCTAGCTACGCCCCTGATAGTATCACTTGGACTCCTTTTTGAGAGACTGGCCAAAATTAGCATCAAACCGAGACGAGTAGAAAAAGAGAGGGGGAGGCCTTAACCCAGCAGTGGGACACAGTGGGCTCTTAATTAATAAATAATAACTATGTAAGTAGGTAGAGTTAGCACTGACATGCGTGATCAATCCGTGCGTACGCGCAGGTAATGGGACTGTTTTATTGTTATTATTCGATATTGTCCTCGGTGTAAAAGGCACAGACAGACATACATACGTGTACAAGGATAATGGGCCGATTGGCATTCGGAGATTACTATTTACAGTGTCGGGCAAACAAGTTTTGTCAGTAATAGTAGAATAAAAAGCTACTCATCCCTCTTTTAGAGCGTTTTTACATTGTCAGATCCGATACCTATCGGATGTAGGATCCTACGACCGCGTAGTCGGCCCGCGGGGGCGCCGTCTTTAGCGGTTACGCACATTATGTCTACACATACGGACACAAACAAATAGTATCGGTCCGACAGCAGACGGGGGGCTCCGACATGGCTGAAATGATCGGCAGCGCCTTACCGACATCGGATGTCGGAAGGCGCCTATGAGAAAAACAGCTGCAGGAGACTGCGATACGGCATCAAGTCCGCCTTTTTTGCGTTATATATCGTTTTTTAGTATTAATTAATAATAAATAAATACAGAAAAACACATATGTCTATTTTACTTCCATCCGACATCCGATATCGGATCGGGTAATGTGAAAACGCTCTTAGGGTAGTAATAAAAAGACAGGATGATTCTTTCTGCCTATGTTTCACGGACACACATCCCTTGCTAAATTATAATATCTCATAAATCTGTCTTTTTTAAACCACAGTATGCAGCCTTCGTAGCCAATGGATGGTTGTGTTAAGAAAGCAGTATGAAGAACTTAGATAGTCATCTTCAACTTCAATTTAGTATGACATCTTTAATAATTATACGTACTATCTTCGATCTTAAGTGAGACCGTCCCCATATCTTTCATCTTTATAATTATAATTAGTTATGTATCGCGATCTTTGAATATCTCTCAAAATCATTTGCGACACAGTTTATACTAATGCAGCTGATTATAACAAATAGTTATAATGCGAGCTGTACGTGTACACACCCGTCGCGTCGAGAGACCCCGAGACAGGCCGAGAACGAGTGTGTACATGCTGTTCCTTTCTGACCGGCTAGCATGAGTTGCGTTCTCGTCGCGCTAGAACTAGATGTATGGAGTCGCGCTGAGAACGCAACTCATGCTAGCAGGTCTGGGGCCCGTTTTTTAAAAGCTTGTAGCTTGTAATACAAGTGGAAGTCTCTTTCTAACAAAAGCTGTCAAGAAGTGACATCAGGGGCCCGTTCAAGTAGAGTTGGCTTCAATAGTATTTGTGGTACTTAGTTGCAAATTTTTGATTATAGCTATTGGCAGCAAATTTTAAAATGTTAACGACAGACGCATTTTATCCGGATTGGCGGGACACTACAAACGACAGGGTCGAGTGGAGGAAACGAGGGGAGGCCTTTGCCCAGCAGTGGGACACTAAATTAGGCTAGTAAAAAAAAAAAAAAACAATTTTTTTTATAAATAGTAAATATGAGTAAGTTTTTAGCACTAGTTCAATTTCATTAGTTTTTTTTTATTATTTTATTTTAAAGTATTGATAAATATAGCTTTTCTAAAATCATGATATTAATCCCTATCTTAAGGTTTCATTAATTTACACTGTACTAGTATTATAAATCATAACCGATTTTTTAACCAACTTCAATATTTCAAAATGATGAGACAAATACATCGAACCTATCCTTATTTATATGATAACAAACATGTGTTACGATATATTTGACAGCTTTGTTTGTCACTATTTCATGCTGACGGTACAGTATAAACAGTTACCTAATCCATCTTGCCCACATTGCCCGGAACACCTTAAGAGTAAACGCCTAGGGCAACCAATAAATTATGGTAAAAACTCGCCAATTGAGCATTCACCCGGATTCCACGGCTTATATAAAATACCGGCCAAGTGCGAGTCGGACTCGCGCACGAAGGGTTCCGTACCATTACGAAAAAAAACAGCAAAAAAAATCACGTTTGTTGTATGGGAGCCCCATTTAAATATTTATATTATTCTGTTTTTAGTATTTGTTGTTATAGCGGCAAAAGAAATACATCATCTGTGAAAATTTCAACTGTCTAGCTATCACGGTTCATGAGATATAGCCTGGTGACAGACAGACAGAAGTACAGACGGACGGACAGACGGACAGCGAAGTCTTAGTAATAGGGTCCCGTTTTTACCCTTTGGGTACGGAACCCTAAAAAGGTGTTCTTTTTATAAACTTTATACGGAGATTTTGTCCGTTATTTGGTGGCAAAAAACATAGATGCCAAAGCATCATTTACAGCAAATTGCGCGCGGAAAACCAAACGGTTCCATAGATTGAAAGGAGTTCTAAAGGACTCATCTTTTCTATTCCAGCAACATAGGGTAAACTAGCATTATTTGGTGGCACGCCTAATTCGGTGATATAAGTTTTGAAGCATAACACCCAGGAAAGCTAGTGAATTAAAAAGCTAGTGAATTAGGGCCTCTTAAATGGAACCTCATAGCCTCACGGCTTCGGCGGCTTTGCCGTGAGGCCCATTTAAAAGGCCCTAATTCACTAGCTTTCCTCGGTGTCCTGCTTCAAAACTTGTATCACCGAATGAGGGCTAACGCGTATGAATTCGCCGCTAGGGGCGCTAGTGTAGATGGTGGTCTTTTCCATAGTTCGAAATGTCAAATGTCACTTGTCACTTCAATGACTGACAGCTTTTCTATAGTCTTTTGGACCACCATCAACAGAGGCGCCAACTGGTGAGCAAAAAAACGATAGCCCTCATTAGGCGTGTCACCAAATAATGCGAGTTTACCCTAATACTTATTATATTAGATAATACTTATTTCATAATATTTTAGAACTCATAATATTAGACATAACTTAAAATAAGCCAAAAAGTTTTTCTCGCGGTCTTTGACCCCTTAGTTCTAATATGGTCATCAACTCGTTAAATTCGTGATCATTCTACGGATAAACACATTTTTTCATCGATAGCACCCAAGTACTCGATACAAACACCCACGCTAACTAATAAAATTATGTATCGATTCCGAATCGATGTAGTCACTCGATTACGGTCTAATCGATTGGGATAGTCACTTTATTAATTAAGCCAGTTTCTGTCACTGTAGGTGGAAAGCGTAGCGTTTTATGTATATTTCATTATGTTAATTATTTTATTGGGATTAGTTTTAATTTAAATAATAACTACATCTTTTTAAATTTGTAGCGAGTTATCGGCGTGTATTTTAGGTTGTCATTTATCATGTTGAGGTTTTTAATTGATTAAAGCTTTCAAAGATAAGGCGATTTCAAAACAAACTGAATAATATTTAATTAGGGCCTTGTAGGCAGTAGGTATGTAGGACATTATACCAAGATCATGTATTTTTCACACCTTATTAAGATTGATTTTTTGTTTTTATAATTTTGAACAATTGTGTTTTTTGACTAATCCCAACAAGGCCTAGTTTCCCCTCTGGGTTGGAAGGTCAGATGGTAGTCGGTTTCGTAAAAACTAGTGCCTACGCCAATTCTCGGGATTAGTTTCCAAGTGGACCCTAGGCTTCTGTGAGCCGTGGCAAAAAGCCGGGACAACGCGAGGAAGATGATGATGATGAATTTTGAACAATTGTGGTTTTTTATTGAATCGTTACACGTTTACACAAAGGCGAATGCCATGAAAGTTATTGAGGTAAAACGTTAAAACCCGCGCGATTACCAAATCTTTTGTGACAAGTTTCGCGCGATGCGCCATATCTTTTGTCCCTTTCTAACTTACTGGCTTTACGCCCCTTGTTAAAAACCTTAAAAAATACTGCTTTTTTTAAGTAGTGTTCAAATAAAGAAGCAATCGTTCGATTTGAAATGTTTGAATATTCGAATGACGTTAATCGTTTTTACGGCGCCTTTATGGCCAATAATGAACGCCTTGGCTTATTTCCCCGGAACTCGAACGTTTTTAGGGTTCCGTACCTCAAAAGGAAAAAAACGGAACCCTTATAGGATCACTCGTGCGTCTGTCTGTCCGTCTGTCACAGCCTATTTTCTCCGAAACTACTGGACCAATTAAGTTGAAATTTGGTGTACAAATGTAAGTTTGCGACCCAAAGACGGATATGTAACGTGAACAAATAAATTTTAAACATGGGGGCCACTTTTGATGGGCAAATGAGAAAATTAAAAAATTAAGTTTTTTAAACTATATCGTGTTATATACCAAATGAAAGAGCTCATTGTGATAATCTCAAATATATATTTTTTATAATTTTAGGATAACCAGTTTAGAAGTTATTGAGGGAAATAGGAAAGAAAATACTATTCCCCCCCTTTATCTCCGGAACTACTAGGTCTAAATTTTTTTTTTAAATACACAAAATAGATCTTTACCTATAGATTACAGGAAAAGCTATTAGGAATTGCAGTCAAGCCTGAGTCGGACTTAATTACTTAGTTTTTAATCCGACCCCTACGGGTTTTTTAAAGACATTTCACTCACGTTTCACATAAAAAATACATTGTTTAAATTGTGTAATGTACGGAACCCTTGGAACGCGAGTCCGACTCGCACTTGGCCGGTTTTTTTACAATGTTCCAATTTTGTATTAATCGATGCTGCTGACTGCCAGAGAACACAGAAGTTTTACAAGTAAATTTTCTTAACCAATAAGTTGTTTTTTTAGGGTTCCGTACCCAAAGGGTAACAACGGGACCCTATTACTAACACTCCGCTGTCCGTCTGTCCGTCTGTCTGTCTGTCTGTCTGTCACCAGGCTGTATCTCATGAACCGTAATAGCTAGACAGTTGAAATTTTCACAGATGATGTATTTCTGTTGCCGCTATAACAACAAATACTGAAAACAGAATAATATAAATATTTAAATGGGGCCCATACAACCAACGTGATTTTTTTGCTTTTTTTTCCGTAATGGTACGGAACCCTTCGTGCGCGAGTTCGACTCGCACTTGGCCGGTTTTTTTTAACCAGTTTGCCTGGTGGATGCGAGTCATTTAAGCCAAGTTGTTGGTGACATAATGAGAGTGTTTTTTTAAGGATACGGCACTTTTAAGCATAATTCGCATCAAAAGAGATAAGGAAGGAAGGATAAGGACGTAGGGAAAAAACAGCGAGCGTATTTCAAGTATTTCTTTTAAACATATTTTGTTACAAAGGCAAATGTAGGTGTTTTCTTTGTAATTTATAAATATTTACTGACAAGGTGACACCATAATTACGTCATTTAAATTTGATACTTAAAATTGTAATTGTATTCAAATTTTTCTTTATCAAATACTTTTTTTTTTTTTTTTTTTTTTACCATTTGCACGTGTCTTTTTATTGACAAGTTTTTTTTATAAATATAGCAATATTTTACTTATGAAAGCAAAAGAAAAACATAAAATGCTTTACAAAAGGTATTAATAATAAATAACAATAATTAAAACTAATAATCAAATACTTATATCTAAATTTGTTTGCAATAACACGTTCGTTTTTATTACAGTTTGTCTTCAATTACCATAATTTATTTAGCATTACCTTGTTTTGTGTGACCTTTGGCAATAATTGAATATTCAGTAAATTACATGTTTGCGTGGAGTAATATATTTTGAAGTTTTTATAAAAACATTTATTTGCCATGTTTCATTTACATGTTAACTCGTTGGATACCTATTGAAGTGTAATAACCTCTAACCGTCCAGAGACCTATAAAAAGTCCTCCTATTCTATTCTATTTTGAATCTTATTTTGACGTATCAAAATTGCATTTGTCTTGACAAGTTTTGATGTCTGGGCGGATAGAGGATAAATAAATGTATTATAGTTTGTGTCTCATTTCAAACATAGACAGAGAGAATCATACTATCTTTGTCTTACACTAGTAATAGCACCCAAAAGAAAAGGACGAGTATAGTTTTTTTTGTTCCTATTTACTGACAATTTGGTTTGACCAACTATATATCTGAATTCGTAGCATCTACGAGATTCGTAGCTCTACGCGAATTAACCGCCATTTCGGTAATTCCAAATTCAAACCGCCCAGATTCTTATCGGCCAATTCCATCATTACTCGTATTTATATCACTAAAGTTAGACCAAGTCAAGTGTGCAACGATGTTCATAGTACACGTAGTGCAAGTGTTATTTTAAACGTCAAACTTCTATGAAATTATGACATGCACTGCGTGTGCTATCAAAATCATTGCAGACTTTTCTTGGTCTAACTCTGTTTAGTTAGGGTCCTCAAATGATTAATAAAGGTTGTTGGTCTTAATACATATACTAGTATTTTGTTTCCAAGGGTCACGCATGCTATATACGAAAATACCTCATTCCCTACAATTATCATTGTATAACGTCTAAGTAATAACAGTCATTACAAAGTTTTTCATCTACTCTAATTGGCTAACTGTCCGTTCTCGAGCAAGCGGTATTAATCTCTTAAAAGCTGTCAACCCGAAAAACGGAGAATTTGAAAACCAGTAGTTATACCTATTTGTTATACGGTAATGGCAGAAAAAAAACACATTCGAAGTCCACAAAAAACTTAAGTCAACGTTCTAAATTCAAAAACGGCGTTCGAATTATGATTTAAAACGTGTTCCGGAGAAACTCGACGTTTCTAAAAACGAGCATCTAGCCGCCGTCATTATACATATGGGTAATGAGAGCTGACACACGAGTAAGGCGGACAAAGATATTGGTTGAACTATGGAATAGATTGCTACCTTTTCGTAGCATTTTCTGGTTTAGGTTTTTATATGTTACGGGGGCAAAAATAAGTAAGTGCTCCATTGATTGTAATAAAATATTATATGATATTATAAGTCACACGGTGTTTTGTGAAAAATCCTATAAGTAGGTAAGTACCAAAGTCCCTTAGTAAAAAAATAACTGCTTTGAGGGAGTTAAACAATTTGAAGATTACAACTTTAAACAATTTATGAAAAAGACATCATAGGTAGTTAATCAATATAACTATTAGGAAAAAACGTTTGTCATCGGCCAAGTTCTAAAAAACGTAATATCTATTTGAAGCCTACGTGTAACCTAATGAACAGTTATTAATTAAGTACCTAAGTGTATAATCAAAAAATGATATCTCTTAAAAAGATGAATACCTACAACTGCGACTTATTAACTATCTGCCACGAGAACGATTATCTGGTACAAAATCGTAGAAAGCTAAAGTTCACAAAAGTCACTAACTCATCCACTTTAAATATAATAATTAAATGACCGCTTTACTCTTAAGCTAAACGAAGATAGTGTACTTTATAATAATATAATGTTTCAAATATTTCAAGGCTAACCGTTCTCAGCTGTCAATCATAATAAGCTATCCATCTTTGTCTTATTTACATGAACGTTCGGACCTCTCGCTCGCTCGAGCTTACGCGCCCGATCGACTCGGAGTTCTTTATTTGAAAATTTGATTTTAAATGTGGAATGAATAAGCATTATCTTAAGGAATCCGTCTTTTATTTGAATTTTAATTTCTTTTTTCGGCCCCACTACCGGCTTTGTGATTTTTTCGTTTTAATTTTCGTTCGGGATTTTGTTTTCGAGATTTATTAAGAGATGTAAATGTGTTCGGAGGTTGAACTTGTAGTTTTTATTGGTTTTCAATTGAGCCGGGCGGGCTGTTTAGCGTTAAGTGCGGCGTGTTATTTTTTTATATTTACAAAGTATTTTTTGTTTATGTAAAACGATACGTATGACACCTTATACAGATTCATGTTAGAGGAATTCGCCTTTGTTTTTATAAAGCGACAATGCAACGCGTGTCTCGGTATTTATTGCTAATATTGCTATACTAAGTGCTTAAACCAAACCACTATAGTTTTGTACTAGACATCAGTTACATTTCTGAGATTGAAGCGCAAAATTATACTGGTTTAGAATTACTCGTTAAATGATGTGAATACGTGTAAAGTCAGCGTCTATCCGCCCACGCTTATTTGCAACAGTTATGCTTATTAGGATATATCTTAATTACTTTTTCTTGTAATAAGACATTTAAATTTGCAAGAAATCTGTAGCAGCTGCTACGTCATGCTACGCCGTAGCTATATACCTCCTAAGTCCCATTCATTTTTGCAGGATTGAATTTAGAACCTTTTATTTTATTATAGTTCAAAATTCGATTTCATTATTTAAATGTGTGAAATGTGTCCTTTTAAAAGGACACCGGGACTTGGGAGGCTATAGTTCACGCACGAAATCGTTGATCAGCTCCACTGCCTGTTACCACTTTGCCCTCTTTCTTGTAATTTGCGCGAATATTAGTGATAATTTCGTTGTTAAATTTTCGTTATAAAAATGGAACTTTAAGAACAATTTAGGCTGAAGACCACCATGTACAGACCTACCGGTATTTCTACTAAAGTCCTACGCACTATCGTACCAGCAATGTGGTAACCCAACACCCAGACATAAACACAGCGCAAAAATGTTATTGTTAATCCAAGAGGACCTTAAGTTTCTTCTGAGAACCATTCTTCATATCAAAACATTAATTAACTAACTACAATATGCTCACATTCGTATGTTACGCCGAACTCAACTTTAACATAATGCAATAAGATATGTAACGGTTTTTCGGAACGCATAATTATAATTGTCGCAATAAAGATTTGAATTTAAGTGGAAATAGTTTGAAATTGGAACGAGTGCGACGAATGAGATGCGATTGTGCTGTTTATTTTATTTACTGCTTATCTTCTTACCTTACAATTAAGGCTATTTTTGAACAGTAGTAAGTTCTAGAATCTGATAAGGTTATATAGTTGGTCAAGCAAATCTTGTCAGTAGAAAAAGGCGGCACACTTAAAACTAGGCGCGAAGGGATATCGTCCAATAGAATTCGCGCCTTTTTCTACTGACAAGATTTGCTTGACCAACTATAGTTTTCTGTTGCTGAAAAGATAAACAACCGCGTTTTTTTTAATTCCTGTTATCTAACCAGCCAGTAAAAATTATGTTCTGCGTATAAACTAAAATAGTGCGAAACTATAGCCGGAAAAACCAATTTCTCAGTAGAAAAAGGCGCGAAATTTAAATTTTCTATGGGACAATTTTTTAAATTTGCCGCTCCTTCCTACTGACGGAAATTACTTAACAGAGTATAAAAATGTCGTATTGATGACCAACATTCCGCGCGTTTTATTTTTAATTCTCCTCCTTTTTAATTTTTAAACACCAGATGGCGCATTTATAAATGTAGTTGGTGTTTAAATTTAGAATTATTTTAGAAATGGAAACATTAGGCTAGAATATCTGGGCTTTTTCTAAAATAAATATTGAAAACCTGATTCTTTCAAATCTGGACATTATTGGGCTCATTCTACTCAGAATCGACAGCATTCTTCATTCTGCCATTAAAACAAGATGTCCCAAATGTCCATTCCATTACGTCACGTTTGTGTGAAAATTCACTTGTATGTGCGTGACGTAGTGGAATGGAATGTACAATTTTCATAGAAATTTTTGGGACATTTTTTTTATCGTCAGGATTGAATGTGCTAGTGATTCTGAGTCCAGGATCTGTGAGAATCAGGTTTTCAATATTTATTTTAGAAAACGCCCATCTGATTTGTTTAAAACATAATCCTTACGGTTATTGAATGACACACACACACACACATGCATGCAATATTAAAATCTTTACCGTTTGCTATTTTCCTGTCAACGTAGGACAGAAAGGCGTACATTTATAATGCATTTGACTATTGCATATGGCGACTAGAATATTAAACGTGACACCATAACATTTATTATCGAGTTTTATTGGAATTTGCATTTACTAGTAGGCATTATGTCTACAGGTTTTATAATATCAATGTTGTCTTGAATAAACGAAGTTTATTAGAGGATATATATTCCATACAAAACTTTTCTTTCATATGAAGTACTCTATTGTAAATTTTATTTCAGCTTGTAGTTTTATAGACATATAGATACATATAAAAGCGTTTTTAATCGATAATAACGATTTAATACTAACTGGAAAGATCTAGAAACCTACTCTGACTGAATGGCAATTTTTACAACAAAATTCCTTTGGATATTCAAAGTTTGCCATTAAATGAATTTAAATCGGTCATTAAACGAAAGTTGTGCAAAAATGGATATTATAAAATATCAGACTATTTAGAAGACGTTAACCCTTGGAGTTAATAAGTATGTGCATAGTGTAACATAGATAATGTTATTTAATATTTAATTTTTAAGTAAATACAATTGTTTGACGTCATAAAGAGATTGTAAAATCCTATTATGAAAATAAACGATATGATATGATATGATATGAATAACAATGAAAAGGTAACCAATTTTCATTGCACTTGAGTTTAGATACATAAACAAAGTATATTTACGCAATCGCATCAATATCAACAAAACCGCCACATTAAACCCTATCAAAATCAGGTTTGCACTTACGCAAGAGTTATGTAAGGCAATGTCACCAAATCACGGTATTAGGCTGACAATGAGCGGCATTAGTAACTGTCAGGGGAACTGTCACGGTTCTGTCAGGCTTTAGATGTTGCACAAAGCTTTTCCGAATTTCTTAATCTACTTAACTTGATTTAACAATTGATTGGTGCGAGTACAGCTGTGGAGTACAGTCGTCGGTAGTTTTTTTCTACTTTATAAGTATAAGTAAACATTATTATTTATCTCCACGGGACTTAATCGCGTAAAATAGTTTTGAATTTACCTCCGACGTTTCGAGGACGGCGTTGTCCCCGTGGTCTCGGAGAAGACTGGCTAAAGTTGACATCAACATCTTCTAGGCGCGCGAGTTTTTCGAACTACCCGCACTTGGTCTTGTTTATTAACTTGAACGTTTTGCGCACTAGGGATGCTACCGGGTCGACACACAACACTCACAATATTCGATTTTTCAACTTTCGATATTTGGTTTCGCTTACACTTACTAATGACTGGGTTCCATGTGGATGAGATCTTAAAACCTTCGTCTCGATTGAAATTTCTATGTTTCTTGATTTCAATGGCTTCACGGATTTTTCTACTATAAAACCCACGATCTGTAGAAAGTATTCTAGGGTTGTGAGTAAAAATCGTGAAAGTTTAAATCAGTGTATAAGTAAACAAGCGTAATTGTAAGCAAAAGCGTAGCCCATAAACATCCATGTAATTTCATCCATGTAATTTTTATCCTGAAATAAATAAATCTAAATCATCAAAGAGCCTAGCCAAGATGATATATTTGACAAACCACAAACGAAAGATAAATCGTGTATCGACCGACCAAACACCATATGCCATTTTTAGGACCCAAATCATGGCCGTCTTAAAAGGGGGCATTAAATTTATTGGTTACGCTCAAACCTAGTAGTTTCAGGGCCCGCGCAATATTCGTTCGCGACCCATAGTTTGGGAAATGCTGGTGTATCGGGATGACAGATGCTACGAAACGTCACGTGACCGTTCCCATACATTATTTAAGGTGCGTCCGTTTTCTATCAATGATTGTCATTTTGGCCAGGCCCCCAGAAGCTTTAGTTGTTTTACCAAATCTGGGAGGAGTAGCAATGTTATCAGCTTCAGAGACAAATGTTGGTCCCATAGCGGGAACACAAAATTCTTGGAACCTAAATCATAAGTGTGTACTTATCTACTCAATTAATTTAAGAAGTGGGGATTTTCTTATGTTACACACTATGTTATAGACAAAGAATAAGTTAGTTCCTTATGTTTAGTGCAATAATAGTATTTTTAATGAAACCAATACCATTAGTTCCCTAAATATTCTTTCTTACCTTCAGTACAGTTTGAAAATAGCACAGGACACTTTACGCACAGGCCACAAAGTGACCAGCTTTTATTTCTATTAAGTGTAATCAATTAATCGCACTTAAACTATCGTGAGACATATTTCAAAATATTAGTAAAATAATAGTGAGTAAAAACCGTACTGATAAATATTTTGTAATCAATTAATTATACGTATCTTAGTAGATCTCGTAAGACGCGTGCCTTGCCTATTGTTTTATCAACGTCCAATCCGACCGGTTTTTTATTTATATTGCTTAATTTCATCGCGATTTAAATAAATTAGGTGACTCATTACTACTGAATAAGATACCTACGAGTACTTATGTCATAGCGGAATTTGTGTTGAGTTTTGAATATTGAGAACTTACACCCCAAAAAGGAAAGAATACAGAGAATACAGGAAATTAAACTTAAGGTAAACAAAGGTGATTATTACAAACATTTAGCAGCTTAAATACGTTGTCTTATAATATATATAGTTGGTCAAGCAAATCTTGTCAGTAGAAAAAGCTGCAAAATTAAAATTTTCTTTGATACGATATCCTTTCGCGCCTACATTTTTAAAGTTTGCCACCTTTTTCTACTGACAAGATTTGTTTGACCAACTATGCATATTTTTTTTATATTCTATTCGAAATAAAATTAATCTAATGAAATAAAAGAAACAAAGCACTTAAATTGTCTCTGCCATGATACAACTGAAAACCACACTAGACCAGAGAAGAAAAACCCCATACAAATCAAACTAAAACATTTATCAGTTTGTGTATGTCAAAATTACCAGTTATAATGTTAGACAACGGGATTTACTAATTAATAGGTTGCTATAATCCGATTTGTGTTTTTAACGATCTACCAAGTATATTGAATCAATTTGGCTTGCCCGAAAAGGTTAAGCCCGCTATGGTAAACTTTATGTCTTATATAATTGATAGCAAACCACAATCAATCACTGTTGATTACTTGAATAAATATTTAACCCTTTATGTTTGAGAAATTTCATTACATTTTGAATAAAAAATATATATATATATATAAATTTTTTGAAGTGGTTGGATTTTATGTTGCGGTCGTTTATAAAAGTTTTTGTTTCGGAAGTGGTAAAATTGTCAAAATTTCGTTGTGACTTTTTCGTTACTCATTTTCAAGCAACAAAATGTGAACATTTTACAGTCGATAACTGTATAAATTGTTATTTAGCTATTCTATGGTTACTTCTACTATATGTACTATACCTTGCTCTGGGGTGGTTCTGCTGGTGATCAATTTTTTCTTTAACTGACCTGAAAAAAAAAAACAAATGATCGATTAAAACAGTCACCTGAATTATATATGCTAAGTAATATCAATTTTATAGTATATTTATAGAATTACATACTATATCTACAAATAAACCGTGTATTTAAAGTCCAATAACACTCGAAATACTCCGTACCGAGTAATAATGCCGTAAACGAGGGTATTTTCTCCCCCCCCCCCCCCCCACCCCTGCCGCCACCGGCGCCCGGTGCGGGGGCTGCGGCCCGCAGTCTGCGCCGGTCCGTCACCGTCAACGGAAGCTCCTGATGACACTCCTTGATACGGAGTGAAACATGTCGAGCGTTTTTCGACTTAAAATACGTGAGTGACCCGTTCTTAATATGTCTGTGTCTCACGGAAGTTTTGTTATTAAAATAAACCGTATATTATTCTTCAATGTTGTCTTTATGATTTTGTCCGTGTACAGAATTTAATTAATTTCTTTCTTCCGCCTTTCTATATTTCACAGATACCATCCACAATTCCTTCGAAAACAAAACAAAGGCGAACACAACAGATGTAGAAATTCCAACCAAGTTATAAGATTACAATTTCGTTGGCTAGATAATTCGAATTAGCATACAAAGGAGAATTACCGTCTGTGCGTCCGCGTGTCACGTATATATAGGTATATATGGCACACACGGCCACGCCTTGTAGCCGTCATGTGTAGCCCAATTAGGTACGCTTGCCCAACTATTTATTAAAAAAATTGCCGCGGCAAGACCATCAAAATTCAAAATGGCAATATTTTTTGCGATAACTCGAAGTACCAACGCACAGTTAAACGAGTTTTAATAAATATCGTTTGAGTAATGCCCAGTTAGGTATATAGTTTTTGTCTTTAATATCATCTAAATTTGCCGTTTTTTTCCCTTGCTCTTTATGCATAAAGAGTCTTATTAACTGTGACATTTGCAAAGTAATATTTGTACACTATAAAGTAATATATTAATTAAAATATCTTTAATACATAATCAAATATCCATTCTGAAATCTAGTAAATATTATTGTCTTATTACACTTAGTACCTTTATACTTATAATGATAAACCAACAATCAAAATCCCATTCAAGATAACATCATCAGCACCTCCCTTTCCCAATAGTCCGTCAAAACACGAAGAAAACTCCAGCAGACCGCATCCGAAAACAATAAGTCAATCGGAATTAACATAAAACCATTCAATATTTATGTAACTGGGCATCAGGAAGAGCCTTACCTCGAACTGCTGTCATTAAATTCCTAACACTTTCTCATTTAAATTCATAAATTTCCGGTGTAAGTGACTTCTGATTGGTATTCGCCTCACGTACAGATATTGCACACATACATACGCATTCCTATACGTACATCACATCAAACGTCATAAGTTTCGATTCGCGGAAACTTTTTTGTCTAATTTTGCATACGTATCTTTCGTAACCTCTTATCTTAATAAACAATATTATCTGAAAATAAATCTTATGCCATTGAAGATACAACACATAAAACAACGGAAAATTATCAGTCGTCAATAAAATTATTTTCGTGTGTTATTTTTAAAAAGCATGAAACGTACTGGCTGATAATCAATTGGACGGACATCAAATTCAAATTTGGAATTTGCAACGAGATATCACTTAGTCAGTCACCGTTTGTATTAAGCGTCCATTTAAAAATACGCTCTTTACATCCCCTTGCATAGACATTAAGGGTCACGTTACACTGGCAACACTGAATAGGTCAACGCATAGTGCACGTATTGCAATGAATTCCATTTACCAACAATACAATAGAGCACACACGATTCTGAATTCAAATTTTAATTTAAAAAACGAACAACGCTTGCATAGGCGGTTGCGAATTTCAAATATGGAACACATTATACTGATTTCGTTGTTAAAATTCCGTTTTGAAACTGTTTCAATTGCCGTGGGTAGTGATATTGAAATTGGTATTGTTATTCTTAAAATAATTAATAATTGTTCTTGTTTTTTGTGTAATTTTTAATTCTGTTATTTTTTTGTAGTACTGATGTATTTTGTAAATCATCCGTCAATTCTAGTTTCCATAAATTGTAACTGTTGTAGGCGTAAATTGATGAGTCTAAATATTGAAGACAGATATTACATGAAGTCATCTTAACTTTGGCACTATTTCGAATCACACTAATGGAGATTAAATTAAAATCATATTGGTTAATGTACCTTTAGATTGAAATCATATTTTCTAGAGCTGAATGTAAGGCTTTATAGCTGATTCTCTAACGTTGCATAGGTACCTCTTCGCTTCGGTTGCATACATTAAAGTATGTTAGGTATTTCCCAGTTTATAACCTACAACGCCTCAAGCCCTACAAATACCCAAACATGACACTTGAAATATCTACTATAATTAGAGTGTAAACAATTAAACACAATGACGTCATCGGTCCACTTTCGAGTACATTTTTCAAACCAAACGGACAGTTTTGGATCAGCGAAGATTAACGAGCTTGGTAAACGACGGTTAATATTAGAATGTGTAAAAACGGCTTAAGCGCCAAAATAATGGAATACATTTAATACCTTTTATGGGATAAAAAAATTAGACAAATGTTAAAAGTCTTACGTGCTTTAGTAAAACGAAAAATTCACAACCTTTTTGCGAAATGAAAATTTCACAACTTGCTATTAATTTTATTATTTGGTAATAGAACTAATAGACAGTTTGTGTCATTCTACATAAAAGGAACTTCACGGCGATTGGCGCTTACGGCACAAGGCGTCGAATTTGTATTGAAGTATCTTCAGTAATGGCGTAAGTTCCAATATCTGTAAGGTTCCTTTTTAAACGGAACGATACATTTGTCGTGTTTTGAATATATGCAATATGCAACCCTTTGGAAATTACGAAATTTTTACTATTGACAATTGCAATTTTACTTTAGCTTTAAATATGTACCTTTAGATACCTACGCCATAATCGTAGCACGGCTTTAAAAATATCATGCATATTTCAATGAGGGCTATCGTTTTTGTGCTTACCAGTTGGCGCCACTGTAGATGTAGGTCCAGAAAAACAGATCTCAAAATTCTTCTATGCTTATTTTTATAAACATTTTTAGAACGTATTGATTCTAATATATACAAAGGTATTTTAACGTCTAAATGTGCAATTTTTTCAACCTGTTTAATTTTGCATATATTTTAGTTGGCACTTTTTTAAACTTTTAATGTGTGTGTCCGGTGTATATGAGTATTAGGTCCTGGCATAACATTGACAACCGCCGTTTTATGCGTAGCTCTTCCAATATGGACTGATTATTACGGATCTTAAACGCGTTGAATATTTAAAAGGTAATAAATACAACAACGCCTAAAAACTGAACTAAAAGCTTCATAAAATTCGAATCCTTCAAGAAAGCTACGAACAGACTCTCAGTAAACAGAGCTGTTATTATAACACAAGGGAAAAAACTAGGGGTCAACGCCCTTCGAGTGTTCCCAGCCACTCGACGGTTTTATAGAGAAAACACTTCAAAATGAATATTACTATTTCCATACTTTAATTACGCACTCACACACCCACATACGGGGCTAATAAGATAAACATATGGCATTTTAAGTGAGCCAGCAGTCTTGGGTCGAAACATGTGAGGAATATTGTATTACTTTCCTGTGTTCATCTTTTACTTTTGTATATGAAGCGATGAAATACGAGTATGGCAGATTTTACTTCACTTGTAGTCGTCATCCACTCATCAGATATATCGGCGCGGCCGACGTGTTCACAAATATCTGAACAGGCACTCTCCTTGATAATAGAGGCGTGCTCAGATATTTGTGAGCACCATGGCAGCTCCGATATATCTGATGGCGACTGTACTTAATAACAAGTTGGTTCATTAGCAAGACAGCATAACGGATTTTAAGGACATTTAACACACATAATGATATATCATCCAAAGATAAAACGGGGTAGAAGTATTTATAAGAGTTAAACAATAACTTTTGCTCAGTCTGAAGTTACGGACAGAAGCTAGTTCTAATGAAATGATGTTGTAAAACTTCTTAGTGTCAGAGTTATACCTAATACAATCAATGTATAAGGATTTACAAGTATAAAATAGACGCTCTAAGTTTATTCGGATGTAAAGAATCGAACAATAAAAACACCGTGCGCAAGAAAATTGTTTATTAATATAATTGCTTATTGTTGTTACAGTCTATGGAAACGTTACGTATGCGTACAGGAAAAAGAACTCGTTCGATATTCAAATTTGAATATGCGATTGTCATTGGTTGACAATCAATCATTATAGTTTTTGAATTTCGAATTCCGATCCGAACGAGGTTTTGATTTAATCAGAAACTAGAGTGGCCAGTTTTTGTGAGTCTGCGCAACCATTGTTTTAGATAGCGATAAAAGAATTTGTGTTAATTATAATTTGTGGTGGACATTTAAAAAGATGTCAGATACTTGAGTATGTGAAATGCAAATAGCTACTTTTTTCGAAAGCACTCGTTAATGTTGTTTTTAAAATCAATGTTGGAATATTTGTTTCGGTGCTTGAAGCGTAAAAACGTAAGTGTACACACTAGAAGCAGAGGTGACGAAAAATTTAAATTTTCTCCGTTTGATCGTATTGACTCAAAGATTTAGAAATGCTGAGCGTTCTTCAACGATCTTATATGACTTAGTTAAGTTGTCTTACGAACTTAAAATTTTATGATGTTTACATACGGCTACAAGTATACGTTTTTAGTTTGTTTTAAAGATTATTGACACTATAAAGTTGGAATGGTTAGCCAGAAGCCATGAGCAGTGGCAAATATACCACTTTTTTACAAATATGATCAGTAAATATAACTTATTACTCTGAATAAGCATCTAAAACCATATTACACTATTAAGTAATTACAAATAAATTAGTTTTTATTCCACACAAGGCAAAAAATACCATATAATTGCGATATTAATGGCTAAATTCGGGTCAGATACGTTAATATAGCGCAGAGATTTTTTACCAATTATTTATTCACAATCTCACGCATTCCTCTATAATCTAACCCCAATTTTCGTATCATTCAAAAACAATGCATGTTTTGAATGACAGCTAACTGTTTCCATCAAAGCATAGTTTCTTAACTCATATGTAGAGCGGCGTACCGTAACCGCCTGAGGGCCTATACGTATCACAATAAAGAAACATTCAGAAACCAGCTTTAATTCCAATTTGATAGGTACTAATAAATAATTGCATTGCACTCACACGCATGTGTTCTGCTCTAAGGCGAACGAGCGCTCTCAAATCGTCAAAATGTTATCGATAATATTTTCGATACGTCAAATTTGCATTTGAGAATAGACTCAAAGTTGATAGAAGGCACGTAAGTCTGTACACTCAATTCCAAAGACATTTAAACATATTTATACCTTATTGCGTTGGAATACGATTCCAAATGTATACATAATTTTGAGGTCGATGCCAATTTTACTGCATTTGTATTCCGAACGATGACTGATGCGTGTAATGAGTACTGGCCAATTGTAATGGTATTTGATATGACGAATATGAAATAGTAGATTGTTAACCAAGGGATGAAAGGCACTCATTTCTGCCGAGGTATTTTGGTGCTCGAACGCAGTGAGAGCGCCAATAGTCCGAGGCAGAAATGATGCCTTTCACCCGAGTTAAACACTCTACTTTTCATTTCGAATACAAGGAAAGTAAAATGCATGTGTTTTTTTTAAAACATGACAAGTATACATTTTTATAGTATTTCTTGAGGGTACTTTCAATTAACAATTCAGGCAAAAGTATCGTTATTTATGGAATGGAGAGTCAAATATTAGAATGGAAATTGTATAACAAATCCATTTAAACTCAAATTTCAATTGCGTATCGTAAAAAAATTAAAAAAATCGTACTTCGAACGTAAAATGCTCTAGTGCAGACACGTATCATTTTCTGCACACCTTTTAGAACAACAATGACCCTCTTTCAGAGCATGAGAAATGAAAAATAAATAACGTATGCTTTTACATTACACTGAATGACTACCTATTCCAGAAGTAAATCGATTCAAATTCTTAATTTGAATTTGACGTGTTTATTATCAGCCAGTATCCGTTCCAAATTATTAAAATCGAACGATGTTGGTCATCAGCGCATTCATTCAATTTCATTCAAGCCAATTCCGTCAGTAAAAGGCGGCAAATTTAAAAAAATTAGGCGCGAAGGGTTGGTTCTTCGTTCCCATTTTGAATTTACGACTTTTTCTTTTGCGACTTTTTCTACTGACAAAGTGGGTTTGCCAGAGTATAGTATATATGTAAATATTATGGGGACGACGTTTGTTTAGAGAGGCGGTCATTCACTTACCCTTAGAGCGTTTTTACATTGTCCGATCCGATATCGGATTTCGGAAGGAAGTAAATTGTTAGATATGTGTTTCTCTGTATTTATTTATGCATTTAATAAATCGTTATTACTAAAAAAACCGGCCAAGTGCTAGTCTGACTCGCGCACGAAGGGTTCCGTACCATTACGGATAAAAACAGCAAAAAAATCACGTATGTTGTATGGGAGCCCCATTTAAATATTTGTATTATTCTGTTTTTAGTATTTGTTGTTATAGCGGCAACAGAAATACATCACCTGTGAAAATTTCAACTGTCTAGCTATCACGGTTCATGAGATACAGCCTGGTGACAGACAGACAGACGGACAGACGGACGGACAGACGGACAGCGGAGTCTTAGTAATAGGGTCCCGTTTTTACCCTTTGGGTACGGAACCCTAAAAACGGACTTATTGCCAGCACTCTCCTGCAGCTGTTTTTGTCAATGCCACCTTCCGACATCCGATATCGGAAAGGCCCTTCCGATAATTTTAGCCATGTCGGAGTCCCCGACCGCTGTCGGACGATAATATCTGTTTGTGTGCGTAAGTGTAGGCATAATGTATATTGTAGTTTGCGTGACCGCTAAAGAGGGCGCCCGGGCGCGCCCCCGCGGCCTGCCGGGCTAGCACATGATTGGCGCGAGAGTATGTCGCCGCGACATAGACTACCCGTCCCCCTTTAATTCATACAGTTAGTAGAAGACGGGTAGTCTATCTCGCGGCGAGATACTGTCGCGCCAATCATGTGCTCGGCTCACTGACTACGTGTATGTAGGATCCTACATCAGATATCGGATTGGAAAATGTGAACACGCTCTTAAGAGTCTTAAGCTTTATTTAATTTAAAACGCGTAAAATAATATGGTCAGGTTTTATCTCAGCTCTAAAGATTACTGTTAGATGTAGCTCCAACTTCGCAAGTAATACCACTTCAGCATTTTACAAACACTGTACGTACGATAAACAATTTTTATTATACAATCACATATTTCCATGAACATTCTTAGCCATAAATTTAACTTGTTTAGTAAACTTTACTATAGTCTAAATTGTTTTCTATTCCGTTAACATAATACTTTTTGCTTTCTGAATGTTACTCATGTTGCAGTTCTTATTATTTTATTTTTATTGCAGATAATTATTTACGACGTAGAAAAGGTGTGAGGATTTTTAGTAAGTTACACTGACACCTATAACCTTTAAATGTAAGTAGATTTTGATACAAAAAAAATGCCAGTTGAATTTGAAATCAATGGTGATGGAAATATGGTTGACGTTCTTTTGTTTTGAAAGCGAACGAAACAAAAGAAAAGCAACTCTATTCCTATTGAAAATGGTCTATATTACATTGAAGTAAATACTACGGGTAGGGCCGTGTGGTTACGTGGATATGACGTTTGCACTTTAATCGTCTATCGTGCGTGCCTCGTGCCACGCGCTCTCACACTTACCTGTTAGTCCTGTTACAAACCGACTTCTACGACGGCAGACGATTAAAGCGCGCCCATCATAGGCCTACAGTAATAGTACTATTGTTAAACACTATGCTTATTGTTGACTTGTAAGTTTTATAGTTCTCAGCTTCATAACATCGCGTTTATCATTTATCGCTGTGTATAAAAAATAACACTAAAGTTTTGCTTGTTAGAACGGGACGTATTATCGATTGTTTTAGTATGTATGTAATTTCGCCTTTTCTGGCTAAAGAATGAAGTTAGGTTTTATCTAAAAAATAGTAATTAATTATAGTAAATTCTGATAAAGCTCATTACACAAAGATAAACGATATCTCACTTGACAAAAATCGCAGTTCTAAATGGAGTGGCCCAAGTAGGCTTTTCCTGTAAGTACTGTTCGCAAAACAACTTTTGAAATTCAAATTAGTATTAGAATTCGTTGTTCAAAATTGTTATGATTTTCTAAGTTTCTGAACTAGACATTTGCAATGACAAAGTGTGTCAATGTCATCATGAATGTCAAATTTCTATGAAAATGTAAATTGATGTTTTTATTTTTAAAAGTAAAAAATGTTTTTTTTGGTGCAATTTTTACTTAAACAGACTACAAAATATTTATACATGGTTATTTCCCGTTCCATATAATAATAATATAGTTATAGTTACGAAATTTAGCGGAAGTAATATTCCTAAGCCGATCTTTCTTAAGCTTCAGTAATCCAACCAGTTTTGTCATTAATATAACCTTTCATACATCAAAAGGCTGCAAATACAAACCGAGGCCAAATTTCTATTGACTCCAGATCGTATATACCGATAAAAATTTAATCAACATTACAATATATTCCGGTTTCTACGTAACGGCTTATTATTTTAAACCATTGATAAAGGTTTCACAATCACAATATGCAGAATTTGCCTAATTAGCTTTGACAAACATGAAACATGTTACCATTCATCTTGAACTAAGACAGTCCCTCTACAACCAAAACATCTTAACTCCATCACCAAACACATTCTAAAATAAACCATAATAAGCTAAGTATTAATTCCAAATTAGTGACATTCCGCGTCGCGTACTTACTCTTTTCGATAATAGCTTTAAAAGCGTAACGTCGTAACAGTCAAAACAATGCCGTTCAAAAATGAACTTTAAAACAGCTACTCTAAATTCATAATTGTTTATTGTTTATCGTTTTTGTTTTCTAACCGTGTGTACAAACATTACGTGCGTGTCAAGTCAACAATAAAGATCTTTGATCTGCCGCACGGATCACACGTGATTGATATAGACGCATGAAATTAATTAAATGATGCAATTCTCGAATTTAAATCCGGAGGTACAAATCTCTACATATTTGTACGATATACATGTGACGGTGCAAAATAAAATAATACTATTTAAGTTTCAAATTCAATCATTAGAAAAATCTATATGACTTTAGCCCTATTGATAGTTTTACGATTTTTACCCCGATCAAAGAAATAAGTTTGTACTTATTAAATTTATCTATGCTCCAATGGAATGGAGATCGTATACTAATGCCTTTGGTGTGATATGAGAGGTTGTTTGTATATTTGTTTGTGTGTACACAAATCTCCAAAATGGATCGACCGATTTAGTTGCATTTTTATATGTATTTGTAATACGTCCCCTTTAACTTTAACTTTGTAGGAGTTTTAAATTACTAATTAACAGCAACTTGTAAACTTTCCAAATTGTTTACACAGTTCATAATTTAAATCCCATTCTCAAATAAACTTTTTAGTGTTCCGTACCCTAAGGGTAAAAATGGGACCCTATTACTAAGACTCCGCTGTCCGTCTGTCTGTATGTCCGTCTGTCTGTCTGTCTGTCCGTCTGTCTGTCAGCAGGCTGTATCTCATTAACCGTGATAGCTACACAGTTGAAATTTTCACAGATTATGTATTTCTGTCGCCGCTATAACAACAAATACTAAAAAGTACGGTACCCTCGGTGGGCGAGTCCGAATCGCACTTGGCCGGTTTTTTATCTTGTTAAACTTCTGTTGTCATCATGTACCATACGTATTCTGTCAAATCTATGTATTCTATTCTATTTTAAACGGTCAGGTGTGAATCATACTTTCAAAATACGAATCACAATGTACCAAACCCATTCAGCCCTCCTTTGCCGACGCTACTCCTATCAGAATCGTGCATCTGTGGTATTATTTGAGAAGTAATTATTAATGTAGGTAGTCACCGAATTTCGGTCGGCGCAGTACGGTCGGCATGGCCAGCTAATGAATAATAGAAAACTGGACCTGTCTAGTAGCTGATGTCGATATCGATAAATGATGAATGCGTTTTCGGTGGAGATTTTTTTGAAGTAATTAGATATGGTATGCGTTTTTTTTATTGTGGAGTAGCTGTTTTTTTAGATAAGAGATAAAGCGTGTTCTGGGAAAAGGAAGCCCTTTAGAATGATTTCTATTTGAACTAGTGAAGATGTCATTTTAGGCTGCCTTTCCACTGAGGCGGAGACGAGTGATGAGAGGAATGGTTGTAAGTACCTAATCCAGCGGAGCGGAGAAAACATGTGTGGATTACGACTAATGCTATTGGTTTATACCTCTCATCTCCGCTCCTCTCCATCTCAGTGGAAAGGCAGCCTTAGTTTTGTTAAGATCACAGAGAAGCATTGGATGAAGGTAGCGCGTTCTGGAAATTCATTGGATGTTATTAGGTTTATATGATGATGATAAGTATGATCAAAATCAATCCATCTTTAATCTATGAAAAAATAGGGTGCGTTGGGGTAACTTTGAACGGGTTTTTCATGCGGGGTAATGATGAAAAGCCGCCCGTAATGCTTCGGCATATGGACAATTTTTTGTATTATCCTTCATAAAAAACCCGTTCAATCTTACCCCAACGCACCCTATCCAATTTTTGTAATGAAAATAGCAAGTGATACCATAAAAATTATCCATCCCATTTAAAAAGCAGTAACATTTAATACGTAATGTAATTATTATTTTATTAATACAGCTTAAAACCCAGCCAACATTCGTCGGAGGCAAAGACAAATGAATAATAAAGAACATCAAACTCGATACACAATTGCTTTCTTCAACAGGTAAGTCGAGGTGTCAGAGTCATGTTTTATTACGAATTAGATATTCTACCCACATACCGTAGTGTAATAACTGATTTTAAAATGTCATTCAATGTAACTCCTTGTTCTCGTAAGATAGGCCACACTATTGCCTACGCTATGCACAAAAATTAAGGAGAAATGTACAAAAAAGACGTAGTTCCTTTTGTAAAGTCCGCATCAAAAATAACGAATAAGTAGCTTCTCTAATAGCTTAACAAAAAGTACTTGTAAGTAAAACCATTATACTGTAATATATCCTTAAAACGTGAACTGAAGATATACATCGAATCTATTTAGAAAAAAAACCAGGATGGCAGATACCTTAGGAGCGTTGTTACATCCACTACTATTTGATACTGTATTTTTTTTATACCACATCGATGGCAAACAAGTAGCAGTAAGCAGTCACCGTAGCCTATGGACGCCTGTAACACCAGAGATATTACATGCGCGTTGCCGACCCTTCGTGACATTTGGCAGCTTTTATTAATTACCGGTCTCCGTTCAGGACATAATAACCAGCAGAAAAACACACAAATACACAGTAGACGATGGTTTCGGCAAAGAATCCCCCACCACTTTATAAGGAACTCGGTAAATTTGACACAAGAATTTTATGAAGGCATAAATTCGACCGCCGATACACTTAATACTTCCAGTTCGCAGAAACATCTTTTTGCCAGACTTTCAATTACTTACAGACGAAATTAATGATTGAACACATTTATGTGCACACACACAAACGCATACGTAGTGATGTGGAGTGTGGGTATACTTTTGTGTTTTCGTGAATTTCGGAACATAGAATTAGTATCGTATAAACCCTATTTAGTGCAAAAGCTCACAACGATGATCAAAAATTAACTCGAATATCTTCGTCCAGGTGTGACTATTATTTAAATGTCGTAGTTTTAAGGCTAAATATAAACGACGCAAACAAAACCAATACTTCCGGTTCGAAGTACCAACCATGAAATAGAAATGATATAAGGCATAAATGATAAATGATGAGCACTTGAATTTTTTGTAAAAGCTAAAAACCAAATAACTGCAAAATGAGCAACACGCTGCAGGTCAGAATTGTCCAAAAACGAGAAGTACCTAAGAAGGACAATGGATATTCCCAAATATTTCAATAAGTTCCTAATATTCCCGGGAATATGGGAGTAGGCCCATCACTACACACACGTCTCACAATAGGATTACATTGCCATAAACGGATCGGAATAACCAGTTATGACCGCTTATGATTCTTCTATAGTAGCTGCTTTACATTTTTGTAGCTTTTGTTTTGTATAGAACTGTGCTCTTGCATTTTAATTCGGGCTTAGGCTACATGAATCATATATTATTAATGTCAGCGTCATTTTTATGTCTTATTTGTCACCAAGGAATCCAAATATGGACGCGTTTTAACGTAAGTTTTTGCGATAGATTTATGAGCGCACTATTAGACTGTAGATTTAAAAATTATACGTACCTAGTTTCGAAATGAGAGTAGAATTGGAATCATACGTTTTTACATTTTTATCAAGCCGATGGCAATCAATCTTACAGTTCAATGAATGGAAAGCGAACAACTTTACTTTTACTCGAAACTCTAGAGGTATCACATGTGCGTTTCCGTTCCTTCACACGGGTCTTCATTGCGTTGACATCCGGTACGAATGTGGATATTTAATAATTTTAATTTAGATTACCTAAGTCCTTACCTATTTATTATTTAAAAAACTAAAACGAGTCAAATGCTCTAAACATATATACTATTAAAACAGTGGAGTAAAGATTGACCAACTCAAAACAGGACTAACGCAGCAATTACAAATATTAATCTTACTAAAGACATAAAATCGTTTAACGATTTTTTACGTAAATCTATTCAAATTTTATGTACAAACCGATCAGTAAGACATCAAACGGAAGCAAACTCGAATCAAAACTAACATAAAACCGATTTGAATTTGGAATCAACCGTTAACATCATGTTAACAGCGAGTCCTGGCCGAACGCAATATTTCAAATTAGGAACAATTCAAATCAAAATCGAATTCTTGTTAGAGGACGCCCGTAGGGTTGATGACCTGTTGATATGTCAGCACATGGCTGTCTCTTTCGTTCTTGTGAGTTGTGTAATAGTTTGTTTCTTTCTTTCTATGAGATGTTGATCTTGATACGTCACATTTTTAATAAACGAATGAGCGACATGGTGCACGGAAATTCGAATGATTAATACGGCCGGTTCGAAACTAATTATGCTTTGTTTTTGAAAGTTATTAGAAATATTGATAGTTTCATGTCATTGCTCGTGTTTTTGATTTCTCGATAAACGTTTTGGAGATAGAAAGTTGTTTGAAACAATCGAGTTGAGAGGTTATGTGTATTGTGTGGGCAGATAAGAAAAATGTTATAGTACCCTCGTTAAGTTTAAATAATGATTACTTATAATCGCGCTTCAATCAAATTACTTTTAAAATTAGCAAATAATGATTTTGAATAGGTTCAAAGGTTAAAAAATCATTATTGAAAATAATTCTGTCGATCCATTTGTTATAGACGTATTAATAAACGATGTTGGTGGAAAACATGTGCCCCGTTCACCTGACCGCAGCGCAGGCTATGGAGCTTTGGAACATAAGGAAGGAAAGGATGTGTGTACATTTGTTATATTAGAATTATTAGATATTCTTCAACTGTCAATTATCAGATCATTTATCTAGCATGTAGCCCATTCATAATATTTATCAGTACGGTTTTTACTCACTATTATTTTTTATGTAGCCCATTGGTTAAATATATTCACTCTTGTTTTAAAGACCTAGAACAGATATTATCAGTGTGCTCCGCGGACCCCCCCCCCTAGGGCTCCACAAAGCATCTGTGGGGACTCTGTGAGAAAAAGCGAAAACAAATCAATAACCAGCTCTCCTAATCTCTGGTCCACAGTTAATTTGACGAAGGATTTTTTTTAATTTGGGGCTCCGTCAAATATTTTGCTCGCCAATAGAGTTTGAGAACCGTTGACTTAGAAGATATTCTAATTCCGACATTAATACGCAAGTCAAATAAATGAAAAACGACTGACGCGCCACAAAAAGCGCTCAAACGTGTACTAGACATCATACTGAGTCCGTTTCATTACAACCGAAATAAAAAACCTCATATTTGACGTTTAACAAATTGTTCCTTTTTCAAATCGACCAATGAGACCATTGTGTTCTCTCCTAATGGCGTTCTATTTTCAAATCTCATTCTCTTTTCAAATCTCGTGCTCGAATTCGGAATGCGTTGGTACGTTACATTTTTCCCACACGTTCTTTTTTCAAAGTTTGTCTTTTAAACGTTGCTATTAATCAACGTTTAAAAGACAAACTTTTTTCGTTCTCTTTATTGTTGATGTTTGCGACACAGATCTAATAGTACGAGATAACTTGTCAACTGTTTAAACGCGACAAAATACTCAAAAGACAAATTCGTTCTAGATAAGTGGTCCATAATTTTCCCAATTCATTTCCTTTTTATGGTTCCGTACCCAAAGGGTAAAAACGGGACCCTATTACTAAGACTCCGCTGTCCGTCTGTCCGTTTGTCACCAGGCTGTATCTCATGAACCGTGATACCTAGACAGTGGAAATTTTCACAGATGATGTATTTCTGTTGCCGCTATAACAACAAATACTAAAAACAGAATAATATAAATATTTAAATGGGGCTCCCATACAACAAACGTGATTTTATTGCTGTTTTTTTTCCGTAATGGTACGGAATCCTTCGTGCGCGAGTCCGACTCGCACTTGGTCAGTTTTTTAACACTACATCAATGCTGCTTCCTGTGTTTTCCAGTCCGATTAAGCGATAAAGCCAAAAAAACAAATGTTGCGTCTCTTTCGCACTCGTAAAATATTCTTAAGTGATGATATCTCTTTTGCTCGCTAAGTTCCTCATAAGTGTTAGCGAGATTCTACCTCTATGGTTAGCGGGTCGTGTACCCGTCAAAAGCTGCTACAAGGCTAGAGACATCCTTAACTACACGAGTACTCGCGTACCTACACATGTAAATGACTGTACCTATGTATGATAGATCGGGGTCTATAACAAAAGCGAAATACAATGATTTATCGACTCAAAATAATTGGCAGCGACGCATTATCGCTTGGGTGGGCGGCTGACATTAAATTTTAATCTAAAATATGCATCTGTAAAATCCTCGAAACGGCCAAATGTCGCATCTAGCCAGATATTGCCAAAATGCATAAACATCAAAGGGGTTTTTGTTAAAAAAAGATTTAAAATTTGAAGGGCGCGTCCCCTAGTCCGAGATTATAATAACGATTTTCAAAAGTCCCCCTGCGTTCTTTTATTTTTATATTTTTGGAAGGGTACAGTAAGTGGACGCGGGGAGGTTAAAATTTGACACTAACACTTTTAAAAAATGGGGAGAGTATGCATGTTTGTGTCCGAATAGTTCGATCGATGCGGATTACGAGCGATTTACCCTACGGGGTGAAAACGGGAGTCTGCCCCTTTTTGCTACATTTTCCAGTAGATATACCTATTGAGCGAAGTTTTGCTACATATGCCTAATGAATGAAATTGACATAGAACAAGTTTGAATACGAGCCGTAATTACATAACACTAATAGTTGAATTAATATATTGTTTCTTACTTTACAATGCTTACAAGATTGGTTTGTGTTTGTGTCGTTATTTCAAAGTTTTTGATTAGAATTTCTTTATAAAATAGAAAATAACTAATTTCGAAGTACTTCCAAAACTTATTTACTTAGCCGTTAATATTGTATAAAACATAATATGAATGAGTCTCTGCTTGAGCAAGCGTCTCTGTTTGGGCCTTTAGTGAACTGGCAGAGAATGTCTGAGATAAAACCTCCGTTTACATAATTATTGGTATTACATTTATTATAGTTATAATAAGTTAGAAGATGAAACATAAACTGGGTCCTTATAAGCTGTAAAATATCAACATTCCGTACTTCATACAAATCGAGGTCGCTTGCTCCGTGATTCGACCAATTTAACAGCAAATCCGTACCAATTGTGCGCCCAGCGCTTTTATCAATAAAAATAAAAATCTCCGAGGAAGTGACCACTTTAACAATGTTTGATGGAGAGACCTAACGCACCCATCCCATTCCAAACCTTAACAATAAGAGCCCAAGGTTCAAAATAAGATACCACAGACGTCAAGACCCTTAAATTGATTGTACAATAATTGTGAAACCAATTAAACCTACCTATTCTGATTCCGAACGCGTTCGATATTCGAAATCGCAATAACGGACGATTAAATTGTGTAATAAATAGACAGTTATTTTAAGGAGTTGCACCAAAAATGTCGTAGAAAGTAGTAATAATACGTTTGACGTACGCACGTATTTTCACCGAGCCGGCGCGTTCGATTTGTGCATACTGATGACTGAGTTATTGCGACTTTTCTTTGGACTGAGAAGGTTCTAGTTTTGTCAGAGTTTCATATGTAGTTAGAACCTTTTTCTTTCAATAGTTCATTTCCCTGCTAACTCGCAGGGACGTATTATTGGAGTGTCGCTATTTTACGCGCGGACGGACGGATAAATATCGGGTAGACTACGGGAAACGATTTACTGAATTGTAGATAAAATTTTATTTTGCGTGCGAGAAAATTATTGCAAGATAGAATATTCGCAAAAGCGGAATTCATGAGTGTAGTTTGATAAACTATAATCTGTCAAACTACATAATTATAAGTAGGTAGGTACTACACAATGTGTTGTGCACAAATTTGTCACTTACTGTTATTACAATTAAATAAATAAAAAGAGTTTTCCAATAATGGAATTATTGACTACGATTGTCGAGCAGAATTATAAAAAATCTAGACAAGCGGTAAGGCATTTTTTTGACATTAAATTTACAGAAATTGATTCAAAAATGCGAACGTGTTCCTATGATTTGTCATATAAAATTAGAAGGCTCCACGATATCCATTGTGAAACCAATATCGTACGCGTAACCCGCATATTAAAACTAAACGAGCGAAAACGGGAAACAGTGCCATTCCATATTTGAAATCAGAATGTGATTCCAATCCCTTGCAAAGGGATGGCGAGCCGATAGCTCACGGTAACCAATATAAGTGCAGTTTCTGTAATGCTGGTATGGAGAGGTCACAGTTATACTAGTTTGCCCGAGCAATAGACTCGTTTAGTGAGAAGTGATAAAAACAAATTAGTTTGAATTGAATATGGAACTATTTAAAATTTCGAATCCGTTGCGTTATCGCTGCGACGTGCAAGCGTTTCCGATTGTTCTTTATTTCTGAATTAGGACACGATTCGTATATCCGCGGCCGGCTTTGTAACGGTCGAATTTCGAACGAAATATGAATAATTATGCGATTTCGTGCTTATAAGGTAGGGTTGAAGGGGGGTCCCTTTGTGTAACATAATTATTGAGTCATATAGTAAATATTGTCAGGATATCATCAGTCATAATTCTGAAACCGTTAACTTTTTAGGGACTGAGAAAAACCAAATTATGACTAACAAAAATGTGGACAAACAATACATTATGACTTAAAGCTTTATGGGAAACAATAGAGACCTAAAGTTGAAGACGTATGTATAAATGTATGGTAGTCTATAGTCCGACAAGAAATTGTAGAAAATTATTGAGGTTGCACTTCCTACGTAACTGTCACATTTTTGACGTAAAATGCTTAAACATGGGCACAATTTAGTATGTAATTTGTTTTAGATCCATTTTACAGACAGCAGTTTCTTTTAGACACAATTTCTAACCCGTATAAAACTATAAAAAATAGGTAATTTGATCGTGACGTCACATGCTAGTGTTTCATATAAACTCCATAAGTCCATAGAAGCAAAATCGTTTTGACAGTTTGAACAATTTTATTAAAGAAACTGATTTTACTAGTAGTCAAATAATAGAGTATGTATATATTAGAAAGATTATGATTATGATAGATATTTTCGGTGTGAACTTCTTATTCCCACAATTATTATTTCATTCTCCTGTTTTATCCCAACACCAATAAAATGAAAATCACCTTTAATTTCGCTTTAATTATCAGTCGAAACTGCATCATTAACACAGCCTAAAACGTCAGTAACACTTAAAATCAACTTTTTTACAACATAAGTGACAACCCAGGGGGCTCGCAAATGTTGGCCTTCATGTACATAATACCAGACCAGACATATTCCGATCGCATACTAATCTTGCATTTGTAAAAAAACAGTATAAATACTTCTCACATTGCGCATAATTGCTACGGATCTCGAGCCTTTAGACGCATAATGCCAAAAACGCAAAACGCCATTCATACGCGAAACGCCAAAGACGTGTATTGCCAAATTCTGTTAATGCCAAACACGTGGAATGCCAAAGCTGTATAAAAACCAAATACGCATAATGCCAAAAGCTAATGACACCCAGTAAATAATTTGATATCATCCAAACCTTGTTTTCGTTTTTGTACGAAACCCCTCGACCCGTTCTAGACGGAGCACCGCTTCGCGGGGCTCCTGTTTCGGGGCGGTTTGCCCTTCGGGCATCTGAAGCTACCTAACGAACCTGACCTACCTACCTACCTACCTACGCTTTTTTCCACAAAGTGTAATGTTTTCACGGATGTCACACTAATTCAATAGGTAGGTAGGTTAGGCTCGTTAGGTAGCTTCAGATGCCCGAAGGGCAAACCGCCCAGAAATACGTTGCGAAGGATATGTACTCATACAAAAATTGAAAAATCTTGGAAACGGATTGATCTGAACTCTGACAGTGATCTGGCGTTATGCGTTTTTGGCATTATGCGTTTTTTTGGCATTCTGCGTTTATGGCATAAAGCGTATTTGGCGTTATGCGTATTTTTTTTAAATTACGCGAAACGACAAAATGGCGTTTTGCGTTTTTGGCATTATGCGTCTAAAGGATCTCGAGGTCTCACTACATTGGTTAGGCCAAACGCTCGACTCGCCTACGATCGGTGGGTGACCAATAAGAATACATCCACAATAGTAAAAAGGTCGTAAACGCTACCGTAATTTAAATACTTATACGCCTTTTTTATTTTATTGCCATTGACATTGTTGTCTCACCAACCAATCATCGGATGATTTTAGGTTGTTTCAAACTTTGCCCGTTTTTGTTTATCCGAATATGGAATTCACGAAATCGAGTTCGGATATTTTTGGAATGTGATAAATCAAGTTTTACAAAGAAGTATATTACCAAGTTTAATAAATACAAACAAGATGTTTAATTGAGCTTAAAGTTCATTTTCTATTTCTTGTTAAAAATATTTTTAAATAATAGTTAGCACAAAGAACTAAAAAAAATTGCAGGTACATATGTACCTACTACCTAGTCAATATCATTACTATAAGTCATGTTATTTAATGATAAAAAATTGTGAAAAACTAAGTTTAAAAACAATAAACTGAAATAATTTTTTACGTCGATAAATATCGCCCTCTAATTTCAAACAATAGGAAACTTTCAACCGTCCTTAGTGACTTGTCCGTTATCGACATAAATAATGTTAATGCGGTAAAAAAGGCGTTTTTCGATAAAATTATACCCGAAATCGACCATTTTGCACCGAAAGTATGAAGTTGTTCATACATAATTCATGGTCGCGTACATTTTGGGAACTTAGTCACCTTTTTACACAGTAATGCAATTCTATATAACTGTCACAAAGTAGTATCTACCTAAACATTGCCATTTGAGTTACAACCTTCTCACAAAGAGTTAAAGTTTCAAATTTGGATAAAATAATAAAATATCACACGAGTTTGTTAAAGTTCCTAAACTTCAGATAAAATACTGGCCTCTTGGAAATTGTCACGGCATCAACGGTTCTTCTTTTTTAATTTTCGAATGCCTTATACGGCGCTCATTATTGCCATCAGCCTTAAAATCAAAAGCTCAAGATCGAAAGTTAATCTAACATAGATAATTAGAGAAAATGATTCGGAAATTGAGTGGAATAAAAAATTAAACGTTTTGTGAAAGATGGACGGACAATGGAGGCTAAATGCAAGTCACTTCATACACATTACCGCTTTTGTTTCAGTCGGCACAAAAATATCCATTTTAAATAGAGAATCGATTGCCTATTGTAATTGTGAGTACATATCGATTGTATGGCGTCTAATTAAGATGTTGCTAGAATGAAATGTGCGATGAATTTAAATTGACTAATCATAATAAAATTATAGTACCTACCTTTATAGCCAGCTAGCCGTGTCAATAGCAGAGAAGCTTAAAATATATGTTATACTTACTCTGGCAAACCCACTTTGTCAGTAGAAAAAGGCATGCACGTAATTAAATTTTTATATGGGAGGACAACCCTTCGCGCATACAACTGCCGCCTTTTTCTGGAGCATTCCACGAAATTGTCTACCGTTGCATTGTCCCGTACGAACGCGAATTTTCTCAGGATTTGCAGGTATAAGAGTTTCCTTTTATGTGACAAATGGTCAAAAATATGCACAGAAAAATAATCATCTACTTTAAACGCCGAAAAAAATGTCGCAACACAGGAAATAAAATGCGATTGTATTGTACAGGACAGCCCGTGGATTGCTCCTTCTACTGACGAAAATGACTTTGATACTCGTAAACTATACAATACATAACATATATTTGATCCTTTCTGTATCATCCCTGTCTTTGGTCAGTGATCGCGTACAAGAAAAAAAGGCGAATTTTCGTGTCTAGTTTTTTTTATTAATAGCTCTTTTTCATGAAAATAACTTGCCTATTACTTATATTTTATTTGTCAAATGACATTTCTCTTTATTTTTAAACAAACTACCTCATAAGTCATCATGTTTCTATAGCACATGTTTTCCGACGACACGACATATTTTGTAATAGACCATTGTCCGGTCAGCACCAAAATAATTGAGCGTCGTGTTTCATACGATAATTTACATACCAGATAACTAACTACATGTATGTATGTCTGTCTGCGTGCGATCCCCTAAACGAACGGGCTTAAAGGGGTGAGTCCAGATCCGTCATCAATTATTTTGGTGAATGCGCTCCGCTTTCCAATTTTAAAATAAACTCATATTTTAAGGGAAGGGGGACAGTAATAAAATTACAAGGGGGATGAGGAGATAAATCTTTAAAAATGTCGGCCCTCGTTTTTTTGGAATCTTTTATTTTACTCTTTAATAACGTAATACCTCACTGTTCTATAACAGCAAATAACCTTTAATTTAAATTCCTCCCATGTTTAAATGCTACTACATGTATATTACAGTTAACAAAACAATTTAGAGACTATATTCCTTATATATATATTTTTTGGACCTTAGCTCAGAAATTTTATGGCAATATAATTTACTCACTTAAAAGTATACTATAATTCTTCGTATCTTCTAAACAGCAGCCATACCTGTAAAAAACAATTCTTATTAGTCTTATTATCAAATTCCAAACTTTACAAGAAACGAATTCCGAAAAAATCAAAATTGTAAAACTATAAAAATTGTAAACAAGAATGGTGTTCTAATTGGGAACGAATCAATCGCTTCCAAATTTAAAATTTAAGGCGAGATTCCAATCGTTGAAAGACCACGAGTAGAGGCATAAGGTTACCAGTATAAGAGCGCAGTCGCTCTCTCATTACTCATATTTGTTAATGGTCTCGAGGTCACATTAAACTGGGCTATATCGATTCAACCGCGCTCTCGGAGCCAATTGGAATATAAAATCTGATAGCCGTTGAACTGCCGCCGTTTTTGAACAAAGCATGGAATAGGCATGACGATTCGAATTTTGAAAATGGAATATTGTAAAGTGCTATTAACGTTGGAAGAGTAACTATTGGTTTGAGCTTAATAGAAAACGCAGTTGAATCATCGGTAATTTTAGTTGATTTTTTGCTGTGTGTGATATAAATGATATAATACGTACAGACTCTGTTGACTTAAAAGTCGTCACAAAATTATGCTCTATCGTAATTCGTATCGTAATTCTAATATTTTCACGACCTTGGGTATAATTTGTATAAGACCTTAATAAAACACTTTTTGGTGTAAGTATTTTCGAGTGTGTCTAATTAGATTCAAAATTGAATGGATATCAAGAAAAACGAATAAAAGAGAATTATCACTGCCCTTATATTTTTGCCCATCACTTCTTCTCTAGATCGCGGCACTTGTGTTGTCTAATCAGATACATGTCTGACCAAGTACTTATAGGTATGATATCGGGGTCAATGACTTGTGTATTCTCAGTGCGTCGCACAAGTGACCTCTTAATACGACTTATTGGTTACTAATTTGTAGCGCGAGACGAGGAATTTAAGACCCTTGCTTCAATCTAACTTATACACCGTGTTAGGGAAATGTAAGATTTTTAGTGCACTTTCACACACTTTCTTTCATTTTTAGGGTTTCGTACCCAAAGGGTAACAACGGGACCCTATTACTAAGACTTCGCTGTCCGTCTGTCCGTCCGTCTGTCCGTCTGTCCGTCTGTCCGTCTGTCCGTCTGTCCGTCTGTCCGTCTGTCCGTCTGTCCGTCTGTCCGTCTGTCCGTCTGTCCGTCTGTCCGTCTGTCCGTCTGTCCGTCTGTCCGTCTGTCCGTCTGTCCGTCTGTCTGTCTGTCACCAGGCTGTATCTCATGAACCGTGATAGCTAGACAGTTGAAATTTTCACAGATGATGTATTTCTGTTGCCGCTATAACAACAAATACTAAAAACAGAATAATATAAATATTTAAATGGGGCTCCCATACAACAAACGTAATTTATGCTGTTTTTTTCCGTAATGGTACGGAACCCTTCGTGCGCGAGTCCGACTCGCACTTGGCCGGTTTTTTTTGTACTTTCTCAAGTTTAAAAATCACAATATTTTGTATGATGGTAGATTATTATTGTATATTATGTATATATTCTATGTAGCATCTAATTTACTATTATTATTTACTTTTATTTATTTATTTTAGTTTTTTAATTAATTGTGGAGTTGAGTAGGGAGTCTGGTTCTGGTTGAAAAACAGCACTGAAGTGTCACCCATGTGGGCGGGCATTTTCAGCATCATGCTGACGCCAAAACCGTTTGCCACATTATTTGGAAAGATATGTCTGTTATAGTTTATGAGGTATATTTAATATTATTAGAATAGTTATTTTAATTTAGGTTAGTTTATATTTTGTACTTTTTTGTGGCAATAAAGCATTTTTCATTTCAATTCATTTCATCTATCTTTACCTAAAGCAAATCAATTGGTGCCTATATTCAATTCAATTCAATTCAATTCAATTAATTTATTTCAGAATAAAAAATTCCATATACAATTACATTTACATTTAAAATAAAATAAAATAACTAATCCTAAATTAAAACTAAATATGTTAGTAACAATAGGTAATACTTAGAACTATGTTAGTACACAGGAAATAATTTGTTAATAAAATACATTAAAATAAAATAAAATTACATTAAAATAAAATAAAATAATTATAGCAATACAACTAGAGATGCAGCTGTTTGCACCAAATTTTTCATCACCCTATTTTATTTTCACTTATTTTTCATTTATTAAGGTGTCTGTACGCCAGAAAAACTGAATTGAACTATTCCCGCTTCCTACATACTTATATTAAGCCTTTTAAAATAGTAAAATCTATCAGCTACCTACGTTAGGATCACGATTACATCACGATGTATAGTTTCCTTCGACAGCGGCCATCGGCACCTTATTAGGAGCATGAGGGCTTATTGTGTAAGCAATAAACACGGAATAACGCTTCAATCATTTAAGGAGTAAATATCATTATTATGGAAATAGCTCTTCATTAAGGCTAGAGTTGGTACACGTTGGATATCGTGGCATTCGAATCACATTTTGGTCTCAATTTGATTTTAACTTGATATTACGAGAAGTTTGTTATTTGTTCATCGGAAACACAAGCGCTCCATATTTTTCCGTGGCTAAATATTTAATTATATTTTTGGCTATGCCATGAACTTAAAACCGACCTATTTTGTGATATTAAATTTAATCACAATAAAAGGTAGTAAATTTTGTTACATAGTTTCAAAAGTGTGTTACAGTCCATCTGAGCTAACTTTGAACAAAGTGAGGAACTGTGAATTTTTCATTAAAATTTTCCACAATGACATTGTAACAATTTGTCGTTGTAAATGTCATGCAGCTTGGTCTGACTGGTGTGGTAATTTAAAACTATATGCGCAATTGCGCATACGCTATTGATTAGTTGTTATAATCACAAAGCAAGACAGATCGAGTCGTTGAAGTGATAGGCAAATAGTTGCAGCTATTTCATAAGATGATGGCACTTTTACATTCTATTAGTAGTAAAATAGCTGTCTAAAATGTATTTAATATGCATATATATTTAACTCTAAAAACTCTTATAACATTATTGATTTTGTTTGTATTGTACAAATACGTAGTGGAAGATAAACATTTTGCAAATTGCAAACAATTGATGTTTCGATAAAAACATTTGTTTCTTTTCGTTTAATGTTAGTTCATAGCGTTTTGACGGTGTTCAAATAATTATTTTACAAGTCAAGTTGACAATATGTTTTGACAAAACTGTTCATAAATATGACAGGCAAATAGTGATAGTGTTTATAGTTTAAATACAAACTTTGATAAGGGACTTCACTTAAATATATTTCAACTATTGGTTTAACTTTCAAGGCACTTTTGTACTCTATGCTCCTTTTTGTGATGAGTAAGTTCCTTTGTAAGTGAAATCTCTTATAGAAACGCCTACACGCGAAACGGAACAAAAACAGATTGCGCGCAGTTTCACAAAACATCATTAAATTCAATATTTCGTTTAAAAAGCACTCCACATATCAGTGCCATTAATCACTAAAACTACCGACCTTCAAGGAGAACATCGGAATAAAATCGCCAATCGAAATAAAGCACTTAAAGCGAAACGTCATTATCGCACAACATAAATAAAAAAATACACTGAAATCGAACGCAAAAATTGAATATCGAACTGGATTTAAAACAGAATACGAATTTTAAAAATACGAGCACGGCCGAGCTGCATTAATTAAAAATTCTCGGTAGAATATTCAAAAATAGAATTCGCATTCGAACGCTCCTTGTACGGGAGAAGTTTGAATTTGGAAGAAACAAAAGGAGGAGCGCGGGAGCAACCCTTTTAGCGCTGATAATCTGTTCCTTGCCCGTGTTGTGTTTTGTTTTTTATTTGTTGTCACTTTTTGTCCGTTGAGATTGTACGCAACATTCTTTACTTCGAAACGGATCTTTTTGAACTCGTATTTTTATTCGCTTTATCGAATCGCGTGCTGTTTAATTGACGAATGGTTTCTTTGGTATATTTAAAGGTCCGTTGACTTTTAGTGGGTGTCATCGGGTTCAAAACTAAGGCAGGTAATCTTATCCTGATTTATTGAATAATTTGGTGCAACGATTTTTCGTAATGCTTATTATAATTATTTTGACCACAACCCACTGTACTATTTTTTTCAAATTTAAAATGACCTTTATAACAAAAGTACGGTCTATGCACTGTAATATGACATGATACCAAGCAATGAAACCGTTATGATCCAAATAAACATCCTGACAACGGTATTAACTGAGGATATCCCTATGTTCTTGTTTTATGTCTTGTAGAACACGTGGTTAAGCTTTACGCATTGACTGTTCATAATTTTGTAAACAATTACGCAACTACCGAAAGAATTATTAAGTGTTCTGTTTACCTATAGCAAACTAAGCTTTTATTACATCTATTCTAAACATTATCCAAAATCTAGCCAAAGAAACGTGTAAACTACACATTTTTATCCGACTTAAAATCTACCCCATTCAAAAAGAAAAAAGAGTGGCCGGTTTGAATTGCTTCGAAATATAAAAATTCAAAAATAGAATGCAATCCTTCCGCCCTCGGTGCTTTACATGAAATATTATTTTATGGAATCAACATCTGCGCTACGTGTGTGTGCGTAAGTGGTCGGGTTTATGTACACAAGTGAAGTAATGTATAAGTTAAAAGTTTCAAGTGGTTTTCGTTTTAAAAATACGATTGGGTTTTTTTAGTGTGTGGCGTTTGTCGGGATGGAATGAAATGTAATGAGGTTCTGGTTTTTAAATCATGAGGTTGAACGTTATTAGTTCACTTTCATGCAGCTGTAAAAATTATGTGATTCACAGGAAATATAAATTCTAGAAAACTATTAAAACACATGGTTGAGAACGGGTTAGTCAAATATTTTTTTTGTATTTTACAAAATACGAATTTCTATTCATAAGTACACCTTATTTTGCTAGTGACACAATACATAGACGTCACAGTATCATTTACGTTTTAAAAAATGGTATTAGGTATTCCTAAATACATAGTTCTCTCTCGCATCACAAATCCTACAATCCTTCCGAATCACTCAAATCACTCGGCGTGGATTCATTTTTTAAAATTAGAACGAAAAGCGAAACCCTTCCATTTTTTGAATTGGATTCGTCACGGGCCGCCCTATTGTATCATTTCAGATACTCATTTTAACCACTTATCTCCATATTGCGTCATTTTGAGAATTAAACCCTGTGTGATTATAATAAAATTCATTTTGGTATGCGCATTACAAGCATATACGATGTTTTCGAAGTAAAAGGCGCTTTTTAATCCGAACAATGCATGGGATTTAAAAGATGTTATTTGAATTTCGAACATTACACTATTCAATCGATTTTTGTTTCTGTCCGAAATTTGTTCGCCTTTAAATATATGCGGGCAGAGTTCGAATACAAATGATTATTAATTTTTATTTTCAGGTTACAAATTGTAAGACATAGCATTTTATTTTTATTTTGTAATCTTGATCTTAGATAATTTATTCGAGCTTTTTAATTTTTCCGAGTCTGTACGCAGATTAGATAATTGGTACGATTTCCACTGAATAATAAGTGATGTTTCAGTCACGTTCCCGTTCGTAAATTAATAGTGAATATATCGAGCGATAGAGAGGCAGGTAACGAAATTTCGATTTTCGTTTTTCGCGGTAGGCCCTCAGACATCCTAAATGAAAAAAGCTTTTTTTTTTTTTTTTTTTTTTTTCTTCTTGTTATGGCTTTTGTTAGGTTAGCCAATGAAAAAAGCTTACTAATTGCAAAACGCCTTAAGCCTTATTCTATTTTTTTCTTATATCATACAGTTCGTTTCGTATTCAGTTCTAATATAATTTGAAAAGCGCTTTGAAGCGCCATAATCGCGTGTTAAACAAAAACACGAGTTGTAAGACTCAGCTGTGTTAGTTTTGGTATTACGTTTTTTCCTTCACCCTTTTTAAATTTAACTCTTTTGACTATTTTAATATTTCAAACATTTTTAACTTAGGGCGAGGGTGTTTTTTGGTGTTTTAGTACAATGGGTTGTATTTTGGGATGGATGCGGGCGGCTGAATTGGATTCAAGATTGTATTGAAAAAGGGTTCATTTTAATCATGGATTTGAAGCTATTATTTATCAATCAACAATTTTAAAGGATTTAGTACAACAAAAACGCAGATGTAACTAGATTTTTTCTTTCTTTATAATCGCAAACTAGCTAGATGGTAAGCGGAGATAGAAGCCTATCAACGCTTGTAGCTCCCGTCCAGAGGTGACACATACGCGTTGCTATAAGCTTATAAGAATATCTGGAGACAACCTTAGGGCGAAGTTTGAATATTAATGAAATATTTTTATTTGAGGTAAAGACGAACACATATTTGATTTCATTTAAAACACTTAAAATTGTTAAACTATTCGATATAAAAATAAGCTTTATAAACCCTTTTAGATGAGTTAACAATTTATACAATAAGACAATTAAACAAAATGACTTGTCAACATTACAGAAAAAAGTCGAACCCTTTACAATTAAAATCGAATAAAAATCTTCGAACAAAAAATCAAAGGAAGCGATCGGTTTCGAGGAAGAAAAAAACAGGGTGAATGTCCTTGTCGAGGGAAAAGGGGCACATGTGGTGCCGGCGCATCGGTGGATGCATCGACGGAAGCAGAATACATTGCTTCCTTACTTCAAATACGTTCCCATGACGTTCTAAGAGAAGAAGTAATGGTCACACAAATGGGTTAAAAGTCGGAGCGATACAGGATTACAGGAAGTCCAGACGAAGACACATGTTAGTGTCATAATATTACGCATTACACGGTATTTGTGAAAAGATTGAATGTCCAGGTGTTATTTGAATTTAGAATTTTTAATTACGAATCTCTTTAAATTTGGAACGATTGTCTATTGTTTTAGAAAGTGAAAGTTCGAATTTCGAATGATATCCGTTGTTTTTATGTTTTATTGGAAGTGTGAGTGCCGCTAAATAGCATTGAATGAACCCACAAATTGTTACTTTGACCAATTTTCTGCGGTGGGGTCGTAAAAGTTTATATGGCTCATATTTTTGCCCAAAAATGAGAATAGGTTTTAAATTTAAACGAAATTTAAAAGGTTATGGTTCCACGTCTTGTCATGCTCATGAGGAGTATTTTCGTAAATCATTGTTTCCGAAGAACATATTTCAAGATTGGTGGGAAGTAAGAAAAGAAAGCATCGAATTTCAAAGAGGAATCGAGAATTGCAAGCACTTAAGAAAGTTTATTGACTGACGATTACGTCGACTGACTTAAAATGTAAGATCCTCATGCAATTAATGAAAACCAAACACTAAAATAACCGAAGCTTAAAACCAATGACTGATTACTGACTTCTGTGACCTATCACTGTGCGATACGACGGGGGCGATTTAACCCCACTAATAAGGAGTCAAACTAATTTTCGAAGAGAAGGTGCTGAAGAGAAGCTTCGGTAGCTTAAATGTTTTACCAGCCAGGTGGTAACGCGAACGCTGTGGGCCCGCCGCACCGCTTCGCTTCGCGTTCGCGAGTTGTTCGCTTACGCGTTACGCTGCGTAAGAAAGGCGCGCGTGCCAATGCCTTATTTAGCGAAAAAAACCGGCCAAGTACGAGTCGGACTCGCGCACGAAGGGTTCCGTACCATTATTTATTGTTTTTTAGTATTTGTTGTTATAGCGGCAACAGAAATAGGTACATCATCAGACAGACGGACAGTGGAGTCTTAGTAATAGGGTCCCGTTTTTACCCTTTGGGCACGTAACCCTAAAAACATACTTAACATGTATAAATTTTCATCTGCAATTAGGGATAAGCTAAGCTAGCGTTTACAATTGTAATCTATTTAATATACACCTGGGCAATCACACAAAACAAGACTCTATTGTCAAAGCATTAAAGCTTAGATGTTTCTCTTGGTCTTACTATGTCATTTGTTGGCTACTATACTGTGTCATCATTTAGAGAACACTGTATTTGCGTTTGTATTTATTGCACACTCTACCTGACGTACTAATGTTTAACTGACACCATTATTTAACAATAATAGAACAATACTTCCTAATTATAATAAATAATTCAGCCTACATATACCTACGTCTCACTGCTGGGCACACGCCTGCTCTATTGTCCTCAAAATTTGCATCAATGTCAAAAGTATACCAATTCTTTCCATGATCGTAATTTCTTATGTTTAATCATTTTGTCAGAGGCCTTAAAATGAACAATTCTGCAGCATATTTTATTTATCCCTATCGAAAGAAACAACAACTAAAAGAAAAAGCAAATGTGTCTTAAATAAGTACTATGTATTAGGGACCTAAAGAACTTGATCGAGGACCACGTAAACTGGTGTCTTCTCCATTGACGAGAGCCAGGGGGGCGATTTTAAAATTTTGACCGCTCGATTTCGCAAATCTGTGGAAAACGGCGAAATACGAGCGATAGAAATTGGGAATCTGGTGGTATTGACCACTCGTTTTTAATTATATTAGTACAATTTAAATGCCTAGTAGTAGTGGACATATTATTAAAGGGAGAACAGGAAATCAAACAATCGAAATTCAAAAATCTACCCCCTGGTTTTTAAATTATGATGATGATTGAACGCTTTCGTATAAGTCTACTTCAGAAATGTTGCACAAAATTAAATACACATTTATGCAACATCACAATTGTCTAATAACCGTAGTTAATTAAAGTCACCGCGACATTTGTCCGAAAATAATACATATCCGAAAATAATACTTGTCCGAAAATAATTCCAGTCGCAGCGTATTTCATTTTAATCGTCTAGAGTTTCGGATTCCTCGCGCACCTGTTATGCACTTTATTATAGCTTTGTTGCAGGTAATCATTGTTTTGTCGTTTTCAGGGATTCATTATTAAATAATTGCGGTGCAGATGTACAAACATGTTATTGTTTAGCACTTACTTAGTTACTTTTATCAATATGGCTAATATTGTCCATCAAACAAGTACCTACATAGTGCGATATGGATATAGTAAGAATCAATAAAAATAACAAAATTAATTAAAAAAACATTTACATATCAACAATTTTTCTGCAGTTTTCGTTTATAAATTTCAGAACTTTTGTTGAACAGAACAGACTGAGAACAGACTGTTGAGTACTTAGATTTAAGATGATATTAATAGGTACTAGTTACCTAGAAATCAGACGAACAGGGGCACGTTCATGAATCAATGAAAAAAGGAACAAAATATTAAAATATGTATAACAATTATATCTTTTATCGCAATACCTCACAAGCCCAGAGCCCACATTAGCCTGTCATCCACATATAATTGTACATACATTATAATTCTCCCATTAATAGAGTACGCGGTATCAAACCATAAATCTGTGCATTTTTCACAAACGCATAAAATCCGGACGCAACTATTATTGAACGCAATACAACGCACGGAAATATAGTTGGCTCACTCTCGCGCGCTAGCGCGCTCTCGCTTTAGCTGCGCGCGCGCCTCTATTGTGTCTGGCGCGACTTCGCGAGCTCCCTCCGTCTCTATCGCCCGCGCTAGCGCTGTCCCACTTTAGTGCGTGTCAATGCAGTTTATTGTGGACATTAATGGGTCTGATTACAAATGTAAATTTTCACCGCGCGACGGCGTTGGTCGGTTTTTTCTGTTCGATTTCTCTTTATGGTATTAAATTGTAGTGGAATTAATAATGAATGTTTATGTTACAGTTTATTTTAAAGCCCTATTGTTTCGAAAGGTTGTAGAACTTGTAGATTAGTTTCCATTATTCAGGTTTCAGGTTTTTTTTCTTATTAAGTGTACTTTACTTATGAAATATTTACACCTTCATACTTTTTGTTACAAAGTTTTTTTTTACATTTTAAACTTACCGATATCGCCCAAAAAACGCGGTGCATTTATTTCATAGAAAATCTATTGTCACACAAACAAAGACAATTGCAACTGATGCTTAGACGAAAATAAAATAATCAAGAGTACATTACGCATGTCGAACGCACACTAACAAACTTACCTATTATTCGCATATCAGGGCACTTTATTTATAAAGCACGTCCAATATAAGCTGAGCTACTCATTTAGTTATAGCCCATAGCTTAGTTCACGTTCGGGGGTGCATCAGAGGTCTTGTTAGGCTGGTCTAATGTTACAACGGTTTCCCAACTGAATGCCGCTCGCAAAAGATCTCAAACCGCTGCCAATTTTCAGAAAGACAGAGCTAAAATAATTGCAAACGCGCCCTATTTCGAGCGTGCATACTGTTTAGATAGAATTTAATTCTAGAACGTATTATGCGATCTGTTGTTGGCTGGAAAGGTTAACGTTCGAAATTTGAAAATAGGGAAAAGTTTTTAAATTTTGTTTTTCATTACTAATGACTAATTTTGGTATTTGTTTTCAGTTTGTGGATAGGAACTTATCATACATAGTAAATCATAAAAAAAAATATTGTAGTGAATTACAGTTCATTTTACTTTATTATATTTTTCATGTCATTTTCATTTTCGGCTTGATAAAATATTACCAACTGTATAAAAAACCAAGTTTTTTTTAAAATAATTTTTAATAAATTGTTAGTTGATATATGACAAAAAATATTACTTACCTGTTTTTTTTACTAAACGTTTGAGACGTTTAATAAATTAAAAATAAAAATTTTGTGATACTTTAGATCGCAATATGTAAATTTGATTGACATTTACGAGCTTCCCATTTCATTAGACATGTTGAACAGCAGTAGTTCTGTAAACACGTCATTAAACAGCTCAACCACACAATATTGTCACGTCATTACCTAAATACGAATTTGGGCAGTAACACTTTGGTCTGACAAATCACATTACATGTAACTTCTGTTTACGCGCATTCTTATGATCATTAAGACTTCCTGTAAAGTGTTGTTGATATATAAAAAGTCTGCAAGCGGCAGCTGTCGGAAAACAATGCGAAAAATGCGCACGGCAATAAACTATTAGAAGCGCCATTGCTCATCACCCGGCAACGGCATTATACGCCATAATCTTTATGGAGGCGAACTATCGCTCGCAATAACAGACGCAAGGACAATTACATTTGCACACAATACACACAAAGAAAGCAAAATCAGCTTTTCTAAATTCGAATACAAAGCGATTCGAAATACGAAAAGGCAGGCGATAGAGCTAGACCGTTGCCAAAATGCCAGAGCGACGAGCGCACGACAAACAATTAGGAATGCGCTATATTCCAATTACAAATGTGACTAAAATTTGAATTTGGAATAAATTTGCGACGCATTCGAAACGCGACACGTTTGAGTTCCATTTTCGAACGCGTTAATAATGTACTCGGACGGTTAATAATTTAATTTATAAATAGGTAAGAGAATTTATTCCGCAGAGTATTTATAAATTCGTCTAAATGTCACGGGAACAATGGAACGGCCGCGTCTATTTAAGATTGATGAGTAACGAATAATCCACGTTGTAGGAGAAGGAAAGTCACTTGCGTAACGCTCATACGAATGTCAGATTACGCCCGATAGGTACGTATTATTTTCAGTAAACGATACGTATCTCTGTATGTTTGGAGTCGACGTAGCGTCTAATAGTTTAAGCATACCCCACTCGCCTAATCTTGACTGGCAACGGTTTCACTTAGAGATGATCGGATCTCATTTTTAACGACTCCACAGCAGCGCAGAATTTTAATGAAAATCGTGATTGAGTTTCTAAAAGCCAAATTATATCGTGGACTCTTAATCGCCACTAAAAGACGTCTTAAAATTTGACGGGCGCATTCATCAAAAATAAGAAAATAATTAATACCCGTTTGGAGCCGAACGCCGAACAACAATAAAACAATACTCGGCTCGCAAACCGAAACAAAACACAGAAAAATATGAATTCCGATCGGAACGGCCGTGGAAACAAAAGATGGCGGATTTAATGAAATGAAATAAAATATAAATTCCTTTGCAAGCGAGAATTCTTACATTTTTAATTTGCTGCGTGGAACGGAGCGAAAAACTGCGGGCCAGATTCATAAGCGGTTCGGCGCGATTGAGGAGGAATATTCATTTTTATTGAAAACCGATCGCGACCAGACCAATTATTACTAATCTATGCAATACTATGCATCTTTGGTTTACCTACATAAAGGAAGGACTTTGAGGCTTGGTAAGATATTTGAAACATCTTTAATCCCTTTCTAATTGAATTTGATCGCTTGATAATCCTGAAATCGCGTATGCTTCCTAATTGATTACAGGTCCAAAAAATCCAGTACCTATAACTGCATGTACTCCATGCTTATTGACCCCTACCCTGTATAGACTAAACTGCATCGGCACTTACCATTAAGTGAGATTGTGGTCAAATGCTTACCTTTTTGCAATAAAAAAATACTTATAGCATATAGAATTGACCACGAAGTCAATAAAGTTAATAATCCATTTTAACTAAAAACCTGTTGATTGAAATTGAGGGAACGTGATAAATGACTGATTAAAGTCAAATACCTTTCTAGTTTAATAGCACCTACCTTTAGTACGACTATAATTATGTATATTATGTCGATATTTGGACTTTACCTTTACCGCACATTGCTCCATATATGGCCGTTATAAATTCTACTCTATTTACAGCTTTTCAAGTTCAAATTTAACCAAATAACTGTACCTATATGTTATGCAGTAAAAGGATAAACCCAATATTTTGAGTGTCATATGGAACTTCTCCCACCTGCTCCATCTCAACATTATCACTTGGACACCATAATTAAAGGCCGGCAACGCACTTACAACCCCTCTGGTGTTGCGGGTGTCCATGGGCGGCGATAATCGCTTACCATCAGGTGATCCGTCTGCTCGTTTGCCTCCTATTTCATAAAAAAAAAAAAAAATTTACCGCTCACTGCCTGTAAAATTGTTTTGATAAGCATTCCTTAACAATCGTTTAAACCGTCGTGTCATCGTTTTGTACAATTACAATGACACGCCCAATAAACGTTCAAATGAATCATTTCGATGAATTAGGAAATCATTTAAATGAATCATTTGGAACACTATAACCATAGTCTTTGATACTAGAAGAGACGTAAAGATTGGGAAACTGGTGGCTCTGAGAGCTGTAGACCTTGCAAACCCCCACGGCTCCGCTATTTTGAAAAAAATCCAAAACTTAACTGAACAGCATTTTCTAAAACTGAATAAACAAACAATACGTAACTAGGCCGTATTGTTTGTTTATTCAGTTTTAGGAAAGTTAATGTTGCTCCACAAGAGTTAACTGTGGTATGAGTGCACCTGTATGTAGGTATGTAAGTAGGTACTAATTCTTTCTTCATTGATTGATTGATTGATTGAAAGTTTTTTTGTATCGGGATACCCTCCTGCAATTGAGGGGGGATTTAAATCTTCTCGGGGCAGAGGTGTAGGGTTAGAGCCGGCGTAGCGTTATTTGACGTTCATAAGCGCATTGTAATATGCCTACTCGAATAATAAACTATCTTTATCTTTTTGATAGATTACTTATGTTTTTCCCTTGATTTTCGGCGGATTCAAGTCTAGATATTTCCTCGGTATTTCAATGTTTCGCACGAAATCGCTGTCGGATTTTGCGGTTGTTTCTATTTTTATGCGAATTCCGTTATTGCCTTTCCTGGGAAGTCAAAGATGAAATAGCTGACTCTAGCTGAGGTATGTCGTTTTTGTGTCACAGAGATAATAAGTATATATTTTATTTTATTTTTAATAAGCCTTATTCAAATTTTGACAGTTTTAAATAAATAGTTTTGTTGGATTACCAGTTAAGTTACACTTTACTTTTGTGTAACATTTATTTTTAAATGAATGTTATGCCTAATCGTAATCATCAATAATTTTCAGAAATATTTTTGGTTTCCCAGAACAAATTTTAATATCTTAGCTCATCCATAAATATGTTATTTAATGTATTAAGAGTACAGATGTGTTTCCAATATTGAGAAAGAGCAGATACAAATAAATACGCTATAAGAAAAACGACTTATACGTTTGTATGAATTCCATACTTAATACCTTTTTGAACCAACCGGTACAGAGAAGATTGAAAGATAGTAACTTCTGAAAAGCGGTTTATGAATATGAAGTTGTAAACAACTTAAGTCGTTTTAAAACTAAGTGTAATAATTTCCAGCGAAGTGACTAACAGAGTTATTTATTTGTTTCAGCTTTTATGAGTAAACGTGGATCCAGTTTCAAAATATGATGGATTCTACAATCAAATGTGATCACTTTACGTATATTATGAGTTACTTTGTAAACAAATTGAGAAATGTTGCGAGAATCATAATGAAAAGTATCTAAATGCTTAGTCAGTTAAAGATGCATGTAAAAGTTATACACGTATCACATCACAGTACAGTCGCATGCAATAATTATGTTACACGACGAAGGCCGCAAAAATATCTGGGCTAGAACCGCGAAGATCGCAAACTGCGGGCATCTTTTTATTGAAGTAAAAGCGAAGGATCCCCGCAAATTGTGAACTTCGGTTCTCGCGGTAGGCCCTCGACACGATCTCATTTGTAGAGCCATAAGAGCGTGACACATATTTTTGCGGCCTTCGAAGAGTAACATATTATTGCAAGCGACTGTACTTGTGTAGAGCGTTTATATGACGCTATAATATTGTCAACATATTTATAAAACTATCCCATTGAATTCAGACTAATCGCGCTACTTTATAACGGTCAATAAATTTATAAACAGAATTAACGACGTAAAGCATCGATAAACAAGATGACACGCCCAAAGTTCGAATTTAGAACAACAATAAAATCCGTTCTCGTATTCTAATTCGAAATCCGAACAGACTAAAAGCGGGCGAATAAAAACGTCAATTTTAAAAGCATAATTTAATTGAATAAACATTATTTGTGGGACTGGAACGGTCGAAATGGAACAAAAGTATTTTAAACCATCAATCCGGGAACGGAGTAATAAAATCAATCATTTTGTTCGTAACGACTGCTCGAGATATGAAATTTTTACATTTGCTCCTTTCGATGGGGAGCGGTTTTGGCTTAAAAATAGATATTTTGAGTGCATGAGATAAGTTAGATGGATGCCGTGTTTTAAGCAGACAGATGATCGGTTTATACTGTTTTTGTATACATGTACTTACATATACATAGTAAAGTCGAGGTTATTATATGTATAAAAATTTGATGTATTTTTATCTTTATTTCTGAAAACAATTTTCTCCGTCTATTGACCGTAAAAGTAGTATTGAGATTTATAACATTCTAATAGGTTATTACTCACATATGAGTATCATAGAATGTTTAATCTTATCCACATCCAAAAAAAGGTGACAATGACCCAAATGGTTGTCTAGACTACCTATATATATCAAAAACATATTACAACAGATAACTACAGATAGCTAAGACAGTTTTCAGTATTTTCCTTTAATAGCCCTGTTAGAAGCTAGCTATTGAAGATATCTAGAGATTTGCCTTGTTTTTTTTTTTAAACATGGCGGCATTAATTCTTCACAGTCTATGTCATACATAATTCTGGTTGTAACGCTTCTAATCCTAAAAGCCGTTGCAGTTACGATTAGTGTCGTTTACGTTCATTAATAATATTTAACAATTTGTTAGACCAATTACTCTGTAACAGATGTCGGTTTCGTGCTGTCACATTCATTAAACAAAGTGAGGAGTTTGTTAAGTTTTTAACGAACATACAAATATGTGTAACAAATATACAAATATTATACGGAATATAATTTTATTATTTGTAGAAAATGATAGATATATCTAAAAGTGAAAATAAATAACGAAATAAGGCGAGATTTTCTATTGGGAGTTTGGGAGGATATGTTCCAGTTAATCTGTAAGAATATACATGAACAATAGTTGACACTAATAAAAAATAGTGACTGTAAACTTATTTAATAACATAATTTGATTTGAATACATATTAACGAATAATCTAATCGGAGCAATCGCATTTGAACTCGGACCAAATTTTAAGGCGTGTTCGCTCGTGTTTCATTTTTCAGCTCGCATTCGGTATCTATTACAAACCGCCAGTACTCATACAATTTTCATCGTAGCACGTACGTGTACAATTTTCGAACTTTGGCCAACACTATGCATTCCATTTTCGAATAAGATAATAATTAAATGGAACTTAGTCGCGTCACTTAGATCGTGAGTAGTGTTTAGCGACAATGGAAGGCGTGGTTGCCGGCTAGCGGGGAATAATTGCCCCCCTCCCCCTTAGTAAAAGGAGGGGGGCTTCATTGAGCATTGTCTTCTGACCCTGCGCAAGAGTTATAAGGTTAAAGTTTTTGAAAGATTTCTGTTTTAATGTCCTTAACAATGTTATCTCATACTTTACCGAAGCACGGAGAAGTGTATAGTTTCACATGATCATTGTGGCGTAAAAGGCCCACCCGGCAAGAATGTGTTTCTTTTTGATTATTTTGGTTGTTATTTATTAGGTGGGCAACTCTTGTTGAAATATTTACGTATAGGATTTTTTTTAACTCATTGATTGACTTATAAGAATCAAACTAGACGTAAGCGTCCGCATAGCGAATATTAACTCGTATTCTAAATGTGCTTGAATGTATGATGCAATATCCCTTCTTTAAGTCCAGATGGTTTAAATAATTATATTATCTAACAATGCTAGTTTATTTACAAGCCAAAAAATATTCATAAAACTACGACAAACATAAGAACCAAACCAATCCATTATCGATAAAACACCTTCCCGTTGACAGATCGTGATTCTAATTATTTTATGTTAATACAACAAAAAAACGCCTAGCAACATGACATTGGCGGTCAACCTTTTTTTATTTAGCTATCGTACGCGTAAAAGAATGCGAGGGCCACCCCGGGTTATTGCGAATACGTGGAGGTGGCGCGTGCCTGCCTCTTCGTACTGCCAGCGCTATCAAAAATGGCTAGCATGCAGGTACCGACCTAGCGAACTTAAGCCTTTCTTAGTAGTAACACATACACAATACCTTACGTAACACAACACGCGTGCTGAATCACTGAATTACGATTTCTCTATCACACCTTAAACAACTTAAAACAATGCGATAGATACAAATTTATTACACAGGTAAAATGTCTAGACTGTTATTTTTAAAATTTCATATTTCGACCGCCCGTAAAAAACGAAACGGATTTCTTTATCTCGAAACCATCGTTCTAAATTCAAAATATAAGTGAAGCAATTGAAAAACGAAACGAACTTAGTTCATGTTTCGAACGCGTTCCAAATCCGAGTGTATTCAAATATCGAAGCCGAGATGGATTATGACGGGCGGGAGATGGCTGGCTGGAATACATCTTGATAATGCCAGGCGTTTTTTTTCTATTACCGTTACGTTTCGAAATTCGAATAAAGCGCATATGTATATGGAACAAAAAACGATTTAAAATTGCAGATCGGTACAGCTTTCTATGATTTAACCACCTAGTTAATAAGATAATATTATTTATTACCGGTCATCTTTCTTTAAAGTTACAAACCCAAACATTCAATCAAGCAACGATTTGAATAAAATATTACTCAAACTTATAAAATCATAATGTTAGACGTAGAGGCCAGTTTCGGCGGCGATATGATATGATCCCATTGATTGATGGGTGACCACGCAGCGAGCGACCGCCTAACGCGACCGGCATTTTAATAACACAGTCATATTTTGAGAGTTCATATTAGAATGGACATTTTGTACTCTCTTAAGGATGTTGACCCCGTACGAACTAGACTTCCAAGTTTTGGACTTAATAAAAAAAAAGTAAAAAGCACTTGTGCCTCCGTGTTTGTGGATCGAACTTTAATTAATAAGCGGTTTGAAGTGAACCAAGAATTATTCACCGTCGGTATTTAGATAATTTCCTGTTGGTGTCAAATGAAATGACGTAAGCTGTCAAAAAATGCAGTTCCTTGAATCACTGGAAGTTCTACGCAGTTCCAAATTAGAATCGCTCACGTTCTATTCTATTTTCAAAACAGAAATTTGAATATGAACCGAAAGTAACGGTGGGAGTGCTTCTGTGTTTGTAATTCGTCGGTTTTAAAATGGAACGTCTTTTTCTTATTATGAATGCGTTAAGGATGCGAGAGCATGCGTCCGACGGTTTAGTAACTGATGCATTAATGCCTCGAATGATCTGTATCGTTTTTTTGTCCGACGCTTGGAGATTGGTCATTACACATCTGAATATGTGTTCTTCACAAAAAGTCGGATCACGACTCGGTAAAAACTTTGTAGTGATGTAAGTAGATAGCAAACGTGCTCTTTATTCGATTTCCGTCTGATGGGAGAGTTTTGAACGGGAACTCATTTTAGTAGCCAAATTGATTTTTATTGACTCTTATTAAAAGGGAACTAAACCATTAGTAAATTGCTTAATAATGAAATATCAAATGTCTTTTACACAAAGCGAAGTACGCCCGTCTCTAATTAAAGTCTCCATATTCCTTAAACACGGGAATTAACCTCAATTGAGGGATCGCTCTATTTAAATTACTCGTAACGTACTATTCAGCTTTCTGGAAGCGTGTGACACGTCACTCTAATTTGCTCAAGCAGCTGAGAAACGGGCCGCTACATTAGTTCATAATTTGTTCGATTCCAATTCGAAATTCGAATTTAAAAACGCAGAATGCGTTAACAACCCGCGACCATTTTTAATCCTGTTTTAATTGTATTGTCTGTATTAATCTATTTGAGATATGTTGCTAAAAAGTACGAGTCGCTGTAAGAATTTAAAATTTTACCAAAACGAGTTGAGAACCTAAAATTGTATGCTAAATGAAACCTCGCGTCGCGTTAGCAAAAATCACAACGTGTATTGCATAAATAAATCTTTTATTTCGTGCTAAACCGGAGTTTAACACGTTTCCTGTTTTTGAATGGCTGTCTTTGTCTTGTTTTAAACCGGCCGGTATATCAAGCGTTTCCTTCTTTTACGCTTTGCATTGCATGAAAATAATGTCGCTATTGTAGGAACTGTACAATGATATAAAATTATCATAAGATTCATGAGGCACACGCGGGCTTAGTAATAATCTCATATTTGAACCCGTCCCGTCCGCCATCTTTAAAACAATGAGCGTTATTGTCTCTTCTTAATTCCATTTTTGAAAAAATAATCCATTTCGCATTTCATCGCGGCTGGCTCATTGATTCCACTTACATAAACGAATTTGAACTTTACTGGTACGAATTTAAAGTTGTAACTTGTATGCTGTTGCTAACACAGCTGGATTCCTTCACGTTTTATGTGCTTGGACCAAATTGTATCTTATCTTGGGAGTATCGAAGGGCGAGAATTGTTTACTAATTGGTTTACGACAATTGCATGTGTGAGAAGCGAGACGACGTACGTGGGAGAGAGAGGTGGAATGAATGCACGATTTTGCAATGTGTTTTATTAACATAATTACGATTGTCGGGACAAATCGGGTTGGTTCGATATTTTGTATCTACAACGTTAATATATCTACAAATTCTTTAATCTGTAAAAGTTTGGACACATCAAAGGGATTTATTTAGATTCTTAGACCATTCTACAAAGTTGTAAAGAACCTTCTTGTATCATAAACAAATTTAAATGAAAAGAACATATTTGTTCTTTGACTGTACTGTGACTCTTTTAAGAAATAGCATTTCATGAGTAATTAAATTATAAAGAGTTAAGTACATTAATTAACAAAATCAATCGATTAAATTATTGTTAACCATACATATAAAGAGCCGTGCTGTTATGGAATTTATACCTCCTAAAAATAAGCTCCGTTATTACTTACATGCGTAAATTTAATTGATTCCTTGAAATGTATATTTAATATCTGTATAATTAAAATGACCTTTCTCAATGCCACTAGTTATGAAATAATTAGCTGTTTTTTGTGACTACACATATCATTTTAGATTTAATTATATTTTTATGCACCTGGTTTTAAACCATGATTATATAGGTAATATAGGTATAACTTATTGAACAAAACAAGCATTTTTATGATATTTATAAAGAATATTTACTTACGTGAATTATAATATGAATCATGTTAGAAGTAGGTATTTTTTTTCAAAAATTTGTTACTAATATCCCCTGGGTCACGAGACAGTGCAACAATAGTATATTACACACCTAGGGCAGTAAAGTAAGAAATGCCTCAGATCATACGTAAGTGTCGGCCGAGGCGAAGCGGCTTTCTTATTTACTTGCCGAGGTGTGTATACTATTTTTCTGCACGACGGAGCCGGAAAGTGGCAACTTCGATTAGCGCAGCGGGCCGAAAGTTGATGCTTTCCGCACGGAGAACCGAAAAGAAAAGTTGATTGACCGAAGTCCTTTAACCCACTTCTGATCTATCAATATTTGGTGCGCGTACGTTTCCGATCGCTAAGGTTTAGTGCACATAAAAACTGCTTCTATGAATAAAATGGACGCATCAATATAAAGTTTGTGTCATTATTGTGACACAATTCGTTTAGCACTTTCTTTGTTTTTTCTTTTTGATTCTGGATTCAATAAGTTAGCAAGCAAATTATCTTAATTTTTTCATACACGACTAAAGGGGCCCACTGACTATCAGTCCGCCGGACGATATCGGCCTGTCAGTTGTTCGGAACTGTCAAATTTTTGTTCTAACTGACAGGCCGATATCGTCCGGCGGACTGATAGTCAGTGGGCCCCTTAAGATAAAAGTCCTCGACTCTTCGTGTTCGACTAATGTCCAATAGATGACCTGTTATCATCTCTATTGATTATGACTTTAAAAAATACATGTACTGGGACAGAGACGTATACCTTAAGATGATGTATATCCTTGATAAAATTAGTTACAAATTAAAGTCATATCGCGTCAGTAATGCGGCGGCAAACCTCACTTATTTTATGAGGGAAATTAACGGGTATAGCGGTGATATCGATGCCGCTTCTTCTTCCGAATTTCACCTTTATAAGAACAATTTTAAGTTGAGTAGGCAGTAATCTACAATAATATGTTAAGAACGAAGGCCGCAAAATATGTGACACGATCTCATTTGTAGAGCCATAAGAGATGGTCACATATTTTTGCGGCCTTCGAAGAGTAACATATTATTGCAGGTGACTATAAGTATAACCTTATGAGCATTGAAAAGTTTAATCTTAAAGTTATTATCGATTATTATTGTAAAATACAATATAAAATGTTTTAAATTATATCAAAATCATTCGGTAGTCTGTTCAACGACCTAATAGGAAATGATTTGTCGTAACGGGTTCATTTAGACTTAATTTACAACGGAAGTGGGCTATAATAATATCCTCAGTATAACCGCTGCTTGTTCCTAGTTGCTAGATCTAGACCAGAGAATAAATATGTTTACATATGCAATGGTAACTGGTAGAGAATCACGCAAAACAATATGCAAGTTGCGGAACATTCTCAAAATTGCTGGAAATTCCTAGACATTTTCGTTAGAAAGTTCTTAGGTATGCAAATTTCACTAGATTTTTTTTTATACTACGTCGGTGGTAAACAAGCATACAGCCCGCTCTGATATTAAGCAGTCTACGTAGCCTATGTACGCCTGCAACTCCAGAGGAGTTACATACGCGTTGCCGACCCTAACACCGCACCCTCGTTGAGGAACACAACACTATGAGTAGGGTCTAGTGTTATTTGGCTTAGGTTTTCTGTTAGGTGGAGGTATTTCCCCAGTTGGGCTCTACTCTAGATTTGGAATGACATCCGCTGTGCTGTGCCCTACCACACAAAGCGAGATGACATTCACAGTGCCCATCTCTTTTGGACGTAGTTTAAGGACATACCCGGGTCCAACTTTCAGATGAGGTTTATTTTATGCACTAAACAGTTACGGATATTTCATTTCATCTGACATTTACCTACATCATACATTAGTGTTTGTCAAGTGGCTTCTTTACACGACTCACAAAAGCCTGACTTCCGCTCGAAAACTAATCAAGTAGGTACTAGTTTGTACGAAACCTACTTACTGCCATCCAGCCTTCCAAACCAGAGGAAAAACAAGCCCTTATTAGGATTCATCCGGTTTCCTTACTATATTTTTCTTCACTGAAAAATGACTGATTTAAACGCGAAATTTATGCAGAAATATTTGCGAAAAACGAATACAACATCCAACTGTATTGCTAGAATGAGGCGAAACTTATTGGAAAGTGAATACTTTAAACTAACTTTTTGCATGAGAATCACCTACTAGAAAAGAGATTAAATTAAATTAAACAACAGAAATAACAAAACATCGATAAAGTACCATTTACTATAAACGTCAGATATAATTATTACCATTTAAAGATTAACTAATAAAATAAACGGACGATTTACAATTGTAAATAACAATTAATATAGACCGTAGAAGGGCCGAGTGACAGACGGACGGACGGACGGGCCGCTGATGTATGGCCCCTTATGGACGGACATGAGATGAGTATGTCGTAAGTGTGTTGATACGAGTACAAAACTGCGATTTAGAGCAGTCCAGTTTGATGTTTACTTTATAGGCATAAGTGACAGTAATGAAAAACCGGCCAAGTGCGAGTCGGACTCGCGTACGAAGGGTTCCGTACTGTTACGGAAAAAAAACAGCAAAAAAATCACGTTTATTGTATGGGAGCCCCATTTAAATATTTATATTATTCTGTTTTTAGTATTTGTTGTTATAGCGGCAACAGAAATACATCATCTATGAAGATTTCAACTGTCTAGCTATCACGGTTCATGAGATACAGCCTGGTGACAGACAGACAGACGGACAGACGGACAGACGGACGGACAGACGGACAGCGGAGTCTTAGTAATAGGGTCCCGTTTTTATCCTTTGGGTACGGAACCCTAAAAAATAACGACATTTCATAACACTGATATAAACTTTCACTATTTAAATAACGTTATTATATTGTAAAACGGGATTTAATCGCGTAACGAAAAATGAAAAAACGTTATTATATTGTGAAACGGGACTTAATCGCGTATTTAAGTTTTACGATTTACCTCCGACGTTTCGAGGACGGCGTTGTCCCCGTGGTCTCGGAGAAGACTGGCTAAAGTTGACATCAACATCTTCTAGCCGCGCGAGTAAATACGCGACTAAGTCCCGTTTCACAATATTAAATTAAAATAAATTAAATTAAATATATCTTTATTTCAGACCCATAAGTCCATATATGGTTAGTTACATTAACTTAAAAGCTATATTACCTATAGTTACCTACACTAAGTATTTTTAATTACATTTAATATAATGACGTTATTTCATTTTTAATGCTCTATACAAAACTGTGTTCACGGAGCACGTCTGTACTGGAGGCCTAGCCAAGATCTTGGCTAAGCCCTCAGGAGTGTGTCTTCTCGGAGACCGTTTGACGTATTAGATACCTAAATTTTGAAACATTATAGCAACTACCACCACAAAACTGAAAAAGAGTGGAAACTGCTTATTTCTTATTTTAGTGGGATATTTAGGGGGTTGAGTGGGGGTAATCAGTTTTTTTAAAGAGTTTTTAATATTATATTTTTGATATTAACGCTCTATTTGAAAAGTTAGAAATCACTCATTATTTAACCTGGACATATTGTAGTTTTACAATAAGTTAAAGATCGCGATAAAAACATGCACCGGTTGCATAAGTAAATCTAATTAGAACAGCCTTTGAAAAGCACTGACCCAGTTCAAATTTTAATTCAATTTCAAAGAAACATATTGGATACATTATTAGCTATTTAGTGAGTAACGTAATAAGTACTACTACAGTAAGTTACATTCAACCTTTGTCGTATATTTAAATGTAAAAAAACTTTGGCATTTGCACAAAGTCTAATTTGCAATAACAAAAAGTGCATCTGGGCTTTTAAAAAACCGGATAAGTGCGAGTCGGACTCGCTCACCGAGGGTTTCGTACTTTTTAGTATTTGTTGTTATATCGGTAACAGAAATACATCATCTGTGAAAATTTCAACTGTCTAGCTATCACGGTTCATGAGATACAGGCTGGTGACAGACAGACGGACTTCGGAGTCTTAGTAATAGGGTCCCGTTTCTACTCTTTGGGTACGGAACCCTCAAAATGCTGAATAAGCTATTCATGTCAATGTTAACTTTTGGTTGTTTTATTTTGTACAGCCGCCATCAGATATATCGGAGCGGCCGAGGTGTTCACAATATCTGAACACGCACTCTAACGCCCTGACAATAAAGGCGTGTCCAGATATTTGTGAGCGCCTTGGCCGCTCCGATATATCTGATGGCGACTGTACCTACTTAGTTAAAACTAGGCCTTTCAAATTACAAATGTAGCGTTTGCAACTTGCAGTATAATTTACTAAGAACAATTGAAAAACGCCGCTGTAAAACAATTTTTCCAATATCGAATTATCGTTCTCCATTACAATCGATTTAACCGTTCGATTTACGAAAAGCGAATTTGCGGCGGCCGTTTTGAAAATTGAAAACAGTTTTATGGAAACCGTTTAAGCGTTCGATATATGAATCACGTATGACTCAAGTCCATTGTTCAAACACAATACTTCTTTATTTTCAATAACGGCTTAAGTCTAATTAGAATTTCGATGTATGTTTTCCTTTCGGCTTTATTAGAAGTAAATTAGGAAATGTGTTTTTTATTGGAAAGGCTTGTGGAATTACAAGTGGAAAATGTTTATGACACACGAATGGCTTCCCGCTACGGCCGTGAGACTATTCCGATGATATTAAATTTGAAATGGCGGCTTTTATTCATCTTTTACGGTTCGAGCGATTGACGGGGCCACTGTTCTAGACACAAGTTCGATTTTTAAATTGATTTTAGATATAAGCCGATAAACCTATAAAAATATTTGGTTTTAATTTTAACCCACTGAGACCCCGCGTAAAATATTTAGTACATACTGAAAGGAGGTTATTGAAGCGTTTTTATTCATTTGACGGTTATTTGTAAGTGATGTAACTAATTGCTACAAAAAATGTAACAACATAATGTTTACTTGTATGTCGTATGATCAAAAACTATCGATTATCTAGATCGATTGTCGATGAAACTATAGGCTCTATAGGTTACGTGGCATCCGTATGATTTCTCTATTTTGTTCTTGGTGGTTCCGTAGGTACCTTCTTTACCTTTCCTTGTGTCTTTTTCGGTATTTTCAGCGACAAGAACGCCAGTTAGTTGTACTTAGTTATTTGTGTTTTTTTTTATATTCTTTTTATCTTAAGGGGCCGTAGTCGATTTTGGAGCAAAAATGTAAAATTGATAGATTTAGTCGTTGAAATTATACACGTTTTGTTACGTAATATCTAAATAACAAGTATTAGTTTCTATTAGCACGTCTTCTCATCTTGCCTTTTAATAATGAGGTCGCGAGCGTGCGTCACCGTTAATGCATGAAGAGAAGGGGCAGTTTTTAAAAATTCATCAAAAAATCATGGTGGTAAATTATACAAATTGATGTATAAGAATAGTTTCAGCAAATGTTGTAGATTGTTTAAGTATCAAAATTACGTTGAAATTAAGTCGATTTTCAGAGAAATTGTCACTTGTTTTGAAGTAATTTCTGGAGAGAATTGATTTCGTCTAACTTTCATTTACACTACTTCAAAGTCATAATAATAAAAATTTAGTCTGATAAACGTCAAGTACAGGATATGTGTAATACAAAATTACCATGTTTAGCAGTCCAAACTTTACGAAATTTCCAAATAAGAGCGACAAAATCAGTGCTTTACGCGCTTTTACCTAAACGTCCATCAGAAAAGCAAACATTACTAATTTAGTGAGTCTGTTTTCAAAAAATTGATCTGATAAAAGGTAAGATAAGAAGACGTGCTAATAGAAACCAGTACTTGTTATTTCAATTAGGTAACAAAAGGTGTAAAATTTCACGGACTAAATCTATCAATTTTACATTTTTGCGACTAAAATCGACACCGGCCTCTTAAGCGCTGGTACGGCAGACTAGCGGTAAGAGCGTGCGACTTTCAATTCAAAAGTCGCGGGTCAAACCCCGGCTCGTACCAATAAGTTTTTCGGAACTTATTTTACGATATATTATTTGATATTTACCAGCTCCTTTTTGAGTGAAGGAAAACATCGTGAGGAAATCGGACTAATCCCTATAAGGCCTAGTTTCCCCTCTGGGTTGGAAGTTCAGATTTTAGTCGCTTTTGTAAAAACTAGCGTTTACGTCAATAGGGTATTCTCCTACTAGTCAAATCAGTTTCTTTTTTATAACTGTCAAAACGATTTGCTAATATGGAATTTATATGAAACATTACACGCACACCTGGCACTAAACCGTGTAGAATGGAAGAAGAGGACAGGGAGGGCCGACCCCAAGTAAACGGGATAAGGTCTGGGAAGAAGAAGAAGAAGAAGATTACACAATGACGTCACTGTCAACCCACCTACTTTATATGGATACTTCAATCCGATTGACTAAATATAAATTGTGTTTAAAAATTAGGTATTTTTAAACACTACTGCTATGTTTTTCTAATAATTATCTGGTACTTTATTTAAAGCATGGTGTGAAATAATTTCTTTTAAAAATATAGTGTAATACCCTATTCTTGATAGTTGTCAAGCGGACCCAAGGTTCCCATAAACCGTGGCAAAAATCCGGGTTAACACGAGGAAGATGATGATTATTCTCTTTTTCTTATAATGATGCACAATAAAGAATATTACCTACTTACTCCTTTACACTCATTTCACGCTCGGTCTCGTTATCAGATGGGTTCCATAAATACATGAATATGATCGTACATACACGCGGACCTCCAACGGCTACCGGTGATTGAGATTGATTGTACGATTTCACCAAACTGATTGCTATTAGATTTATTCCGTTTTTATTATGAACACATTTTTACGGTCGGATAATTAGAATTTTTGTTCTGAATATATCAAAGTCCAAATAAATGAGAGATGAATACCTGTACGAAACTCCATATTTTTCTATGAAATTCCATTTTTATTTTTATTTTTTTGTATCTAGGAGCATAATATGATCACATTTGTTATATCTGACGATTTTTTTTAGATGTGTGATAAATTTATGTATTTGGTTCTAATACATAAATTAACTAGGCGTATTAACAAGATATATTGTGACAAAATAATACGATTTAAGACTTTTTCTAAAATATCTATGAACCACTTACTTAGTATTCATTTTTATTTTGAATATCAATCCGTTTAATATAATAATTCGCAGAGAACCCTAAAATAAGTAACAATTACTCCACAGCCGGAAGAACGAGCAATAACGACCGAAACAATGTTTATATTTCGGACTTAAAACATTTCCCGGTTTCATTGTTTTCACAAGAAAAAAATATATTTATTATTATAACTCTCACGTAGCCCTGACGTCATATCCCCGCTTGATAAGGCAGCTTCCGGTCAGTGAATGAATGGGTGACCGAATGATCGAATGAACGAACGACCTACGCTGGAGGACGTTTGATAAGGATTCGGTGCAGTGACTGACATCTAGATTCGGGGATGCTACGATGAGTGAAATATGACGCTGTTAATTCATGATGAAACCTATCAGTGATCTTCAGACTGAAAACTGAAAATGAATTACATAATTATATGTATATGTTAATATAGCTTTGCTATTTGATATCAACCTTATTTATACTGAAAAAAAAATAACTAACCGAACTCATTGAGTCATTCAAAAATTAACTGAAGTAATAAAGAATTTTTTTTTTAATAAATATCCTAAAAAATAATTTTGTTCTTACAAACCGACTGCTTGACGGTGTAACATGGTTCGCAAGTCCCATTTTTTGTGTAAGCATAGAGTAACTTATACTAGAGCGGTACTGTCATAGTAAATTTTGTAACCCCAGTAAATTCACTGCCATCTGTCGACACACTTTAAAACTAAAAATAAATATTTATAAAAATACGATAAAATGTATTTAAATATGGGTAAATGATTTTATTTATTTGCATTAATTATTTTTATGATTTTGACCCATGTTCTTTCACTGATATGCGTTAAAATTGTTAAATAACAAACGAAACCGTCAACGCCATCTATACGACAGCAGGCCAAAGCTAGTAGCGCCCTCTGAACGAGAATCAAATTTTATTGATTTTCGAGGCACGTTTTTTTTTAGACTGTATCCATCTATTACGGAGTTATATCTATCTTTGGTGTAAGTAATAACAAAACATTTAGTTACTGTTATGCAAACATTTATTATAGTGTATGATTAGTATCATCCCTTGTTGCGTAGGTAAATATAATCAAAATACTTATGTAAAATAAAATATGTAAAAAAAATACCAATTGACGACCGGTCTGGCCTAGTGGGTAGTGACCCTGCCTGCGAAGTCGATGATCCTGATTTCGATTCCCGGTAAGGGCATTTATTTGTGTGATGAACACAGATATTTGTTCCTGAGTCATGGTGGTTTTCTATGTATATAAGTATGTATTTATCTATATAAGTATGTTTATGGTAGGCGAGGCGATGGATCTGCGTGGGTCACTCGAAACGCGCACTTGCTAAAAACAATTTCACATAAAATAAAATAAACCGGACAGACTATATATGTTGCTGGTCCGGTAGTATACAACAAGCTGCCAGTCTATATCACAGAAGCGTTAACGCTTAGTTCCTTTAAAGCAAGGCTAAAAAACTGGCTAATCAAGCAAAGCTTTTATAGTTTTAAAGAATTTATAGATTATAAAGAATAGTTAATAGTGTAATATGTATAATAGATTATAAAGAATAGTAACGTGTAATATTGAATTGTTTAATAAAAAAATATATTTATTTGTGATATAATTAAAAGATGTAAGATGTGTAGAAATAAGTAACAAAAAATTGTGACCTGTAATACCTTATTACCAATAAATTATGTCTATGTCTATGTCTATATCGTCGCCTAGTACCCATAGTACAAGCTATGCTTAGTTTGGGACTAGGCCGATCTGTGTAAGATGTCCCCAATATTTATATTTAATATAAAAAAAAATGAAAAAAAATGACGCGCTTTACTATAGGTACACGTATGTTTATTTGAGTTTTAGAATTGAATTTTTAAAGCTGAAGATACTTAAACATCGCACGATTTCATACAGTTCATTAATATCTGTCAAATTAAAAATAGATTCTTATTTAAGTGCGTCTGTAAAGTTTGTATTATTCATGTTATCAGTACAAAGATCTCATGTAGAATATTGAGTGGGTTAAGTTAATTAAGTACTTACATCAAAAATAAAATTCCTAAGTTTTTAAAGTTAATTAAAAAAACATTTAAACTTTCCTTAATAACTTACCTATCTAAAACACCAAATAAATCTTATATTAAATAAATTAATGGTATTAATACATCAAAATCAATTCATTCAGAATCAGAGACGATATAATCACTTTAAACTCTCGCGTTTTGTACACATAAAATAATAAAATTTAATCGTGTTAATGATATTAATTATAGATATAATGAAATCCAATAGAAACATACACTCAAGGGCCTATTTTAGATTTAAGCTAGTCATTAATTTCGTTTACGTGGTACTACTGTATATATCTTGTATGTAAATAAAGACTGAAATACATCGGTAATGATAAATTATAAATCCATTTCCGAATAGCTTCTACAACTTTATTCATTTGTTCCGTTAAATATATTATTTTGGAACCTTTATTAATGGATTCTTTACAAATTTCACTGGCTCAATAAGTATCTACGTAAGTATTTTGGCGGTCAACTTTTTTTTAAACTGAGAATCTCCATTTTTAATAAAATTTAATACTAGGTAATGCATAACTGGCTATGCATAATCAAGAAAAATATAAAAATAAACAAAATTAAAAATGTGTTTGCAATTATAACACTAACTATAGCGTTTTGTAACACACATATAATAATATATGAACGGGTTTACGCGCGGTAGACCCGTTCATATCATTAAATGTGTTTACCATTTATGTAATTTTCCATTAATATTATTATCTATTTCTTAAAAGTATTGAGCAAAAAATAATAACAAGTATTTTTAAACCGTCAAAGAAAAACATACGACTTCAAAATGTTTACCTATCTAAGTATAAATTGATCGAGCGGCAAAAATGTTGAATTATTTAAGTTTCTCAGTAGTGTATCGTTACTTCAATATATATTATGTTAATTAAATAACAATTATTTCTTTACATTTGCTTTTCTATAAACTGCAATTGAAAAACTACTTATTCAAACGTGGAGTGTGGAGTATGTAGGTTTATAAATGTTTTCAAGACTAATAATAAAACATCTCAGAATTCAAATAATTATAAGTTAAGCTTGACATAAAAAAAAGAACAAAAGACATAGGTTTCGGGTTTTAAAATATGGTACAGTCAGCAACAGAAGTTGCTAATCGGGCGAGGTGTTTAAAATGATCTAGACGCGACTTTATTGTTAAGAGAATAAAAGCGTGTCAAGGTAATTTTAACACCTAGCCCGATAGTCCGAGCGGGACGCACTAAGATTGGTATGATAACTATAGTTGGTCAAACCAATTTGGCAGTAAATAAGAACAAAAAAAACTATACTCATCCATTTCTTTTGGGTGCTAGTACTAGTGTAAGACAAAGATAGTATGATTCTCTCTGTCTATGTTTGAAATGAGACAGTCCTTTTACAAACTATAAATATAATCCAATTTGAATATATGCTTCCTGTCATTCTCAAGTAAATTATAACACGTTTTTTGTATATAACCTTCTACTTTTGGTTTTGGGGGTCTCTTAAAAATGTAGCCTTTGTCATCGGGGCCAAAAGACATCGATTCATAATATACCTACTATATTTTCACATTGTCCGATCAGATATTCTCGGAGTAAAACAGCTGCTAGAAACTGCCCTAAGGCATCAAGTCCTTCTCTTTGGTTTAAGGTTTTATTTTGAACAATCAAGCTTTAAACAATGAAGAATTAAATATAAAAAAAGCGCTTTTAAATTTTTACTTCTTTGTGGTCGCATCCGACATTCGATATTGAATCGAACAATGTGAAAACGCTCTAAAATTAGTTTTGTTTAAAATTGGCAATTAATTGACGATGTACGAAATAAGAATACAAACATATAGGTACATATAGAAACAAACATATGTGTACTCTTTCGTACACAGTAATAAAAGTGAATGCTACAGTTACCGCAAATCAATTTCTTTCACTTCAATCTACACGGATGTAGTGAATAGAAAGCCATTTTGAAATTGAATTTCGTACAGTATTGACTTGACCTCACCTGTGCTGACCCCGGCGTAGATAACTTGATAAAGCTCATACCCATAGAAGTTAGCTCGAAAAAATGGCGGCTTGTTTTCTGATTCGAATCAGTATTTAGTAAAGGATTAAGTCATGATTGTAACCCGTAATTATAATAGAATATTGTTTAAATTAAAAGTGATCTAACTAGATTTTAAATAAGTTAGAAATTTTCAAAAGTTATAGGTACGATGTTGAGTTTTGAGTTTTTTCTATACAAAGAACCTAAATAAACGGTAAAGACAATGTGTGAAAATGTTACACAATGGGTGATTTTTTTTCTTCTCTTATAGGTAGTTATCGGATGTTACAATTTGTGTCTTAATATAGAGAAGCGTACCAGTGGAGGTTGAATCTGTATCTTATAAATTACCTATAATTTTTTTTAATTAAAAGCTCTTATACACGGTGCAAAGATAGATATAACTCCGTAATAGATGGATACAGTCTAAGGAAAAAACGTGCCTCGAAAATCACGAAAATTTGATTCTCGATCAGATGGCGCCACTAGTTTTGGCCTACTCTCGTATAGATGGCGTTGACGGTTTTGTTTGTTATTTATAATTTTAACGCATATCAGTGAAGGAACATGGGTCAAAATCATATAAAAATAATTAATGCTAATAAAAAAATAATTTATCCATATTTAAATACATTTTAACGTATTTTTATAAATCTTCATTTTTAGTTTTAAAGTATGTCGATAGATGGCAGTGAATTCACAGTGGTTACAAAATTTACTATGACAGTACCGCTCTATCTTATTATATCCTCTTTGACACGGTGGCTAAAAAATAAGTGCATTCCCGTTGCTAGGAATGTTTTGGGATTATACTGAGCAACTTTTAATATGGGATCAACCCAGAAATCGCGAAAAAAAATTTGGGCTGTTCCATTTTCTATGGAAGAGAAAATTTCTTTTCGCGATTTCGTGGTTGGTCGCATAGTAAAAATTGCTCAGTATTATCCCAAAACCTCCCTGGCAACGGGAATGCACTTATTTTTTAGCCACCGTGTATAATCAGAATTGTTCAAATTAATCCCTAGTGATATCACAAACATGTATGTAAAAGTAATAAAAATGATGACAATAAAAATAAATTTCATGCCATTGCTCTCTATAAATTCTTACTGCTAAGTAACTACCCTTATTCATAAAACTTTACAAGGCTCAATTAGTTAATTTATGGTTTATCTCTTTCTTGCAAATACATAAGTCAAATGATTAAGGCAAACGAACGTACCTAATTGAAGCTTGTAGCGCGTTTATAAATGTGACGTTTTCAACCAAAAGGTACCACGTTGTCGCTTGTTGATATGGTTGATTTCTAATTGAAGCTATATGGAAATAGCGCCTTACTGACAAGCGACAATAAGTACCCTTTTGGTTGAAAATGGCACAAATAACGCCATTATCATATATCTTCTGTAGTCAATTCGCTAATTTACTGCGAAATCTAAAGCATAATGTATTTTCAGTTTTGACTAACAGTCTATATTTAAGTAAGAACTATAAACGGGTTTTGTCTAGTCAATCCTAGAAATGACTAACGTTGTAAATTAACGGAACTTCGAACTTTGACTGCAACATATCTACAAAACATTTTTCGCTTTATAATTTATCAACAATATTTTATACTTTAACTATTAGTTCATATTTTTCTGTCCATATGTTCAAAATAGAGCTAAAAAGTACAAACAGTTGAAATAAGGTATCTTGGTCTGGTATAGGTAAAGCAACATTTCTATATAACTTTGATGTTCTACGCAGAATACAGCGTCAACTGAACCCCAATACCTAAAACGTTGTACTAAAGTAAGTAGCTAAACTTCAGACAAATTGATACAAAATCCATTTACTATATAATCTACTTAAGTACAGATTTATTCAAGTATATCTACCTCTCCAATATAAGTAATCCTGTTAAATCAAATTGAAATCAAACACAAAAAAGATCAATCAAAATCTAATAAGAGTAGTAAGAACACATATACATATGTGTGTCTATCTGTCAGTCTATTTATGCATCTCCACAACATTTTAACTACATGATATGTTTATTAGTTTAACAGGTAAGTTTTATGATCCATTAATTAGTGAAAGGGAGAAATAGTTAATTACTTTGTTATCTTTGAGATAATAAACAAACAAACGTCGATTTTTACTTAGTCATGAGTACAAATATTAATGACAAAGTACAAATTAGTAATTAAATTACTTTTTTATCATTTAAGGTATTTAGCGACAGCCGATTCAATCTATTATCTATCAGTGCGTCGCGCTCTTACATATCGGGCTACATGTTAATGGAAGCGAGCGGGCGCTAACCAATCCATTTCCAATACTATTTTCAAATGTTGTTAGCACTTTTGAAAATAAACACAATTAATATAAGTAACACATATGTAATAGTTAATAACTACTTCAAAAATCATTTAATAACAAGGTGTTATTTATTGAATAAAATTGTTACTTGCGTTTTAAAATTAATATTAAGGAGGCTTAATTAGTGAAGCTTAATAGGTACTAACTATTAATCAAACAAAAAAAACTTACCTTAAACTAAGACATCCAAAATCGAGTCAGACCAGCACACAAAGTCACCAATGGTCACAGAATAGTCACACACTTCACAGTTTGACACAAGTTCAACGTTTTTTCAACCTGAAAAGTACGTGAAAATTTAACGCGGGAAAACTCAAAAAGGTGGTTTATGCCGCGCGGTCGTCGCGCGACTGAAAAAACGCGGCGTCCGCGTAAGAGTCGGAAACTAAATCAAAATACGCTAGAAGAGGGACGATACTCCGGAGGCCCCACCCTACCCCCACTACGCACCGCGCAAAAAACATTCGTAAAAACGCGCGCCGCGCAAACTATCAATTGTTTATACCCAACAAAGTAACATCGAAAACAATCCCTAGATCAAAGTTAAACAATTAAAACAAGAACAATGTCGAATTTAAAACAATGGTTTAATTTGAAACGATATGCATAACATAACTGGCCAGTGTGTACAAAAGTAAATCGAACGAACGAGTTTGAAAAAATTCAAATTTGGAATCGGACCTTTTGAGTTTTCCTGCGACTGGTGACTAGGAAAAGTCGTAAAAAGTCGTGAAAGTAGATCGCGTATGACGTGCGACCGCCCGCCGCAGCCGCCAGGCTCTGAATGTGTACTTACAAGCGGTCGGAGCGTGCAGCGTTTTTTTCTGCCAAAAAACTTAAGAAAGGGTCCTTTAGAGGGTTAACCGTGGTCGGTTTTTGTGGACTATAAAACTGGAGCGACCTTTGACTTAATACGGATTGCATTGGATTCGCGGGGTCGCGGCTTTAATAGTACTTTTGGAGGTGCGCGTTAACTATGAGGTATATTCACAATTCTTATACTGTAATGTTTAAAAAATATTCTGAATATTAAGTTTTTGCTTCAGCGTATATTTATGGTTTTGTTAAAAGTTATTTCCTGTGCATTTTTATTAATATTGTACCTGTATTAGAGCTGAAAAGAATTTTAATGTTTACAAAATTTCTAATATTTTAATTATTTACGTTAAATATAAGTATTCTACAATATAATCAAACTTTTTATGTTAAATATAAGTACTATGCTACTATAATATAATACTAACTAACTATACGCACCTTTAGTGAAACTTGAAAATCATAACCCTTCCTTTTGTCTTTGTTGTATTATGAAAACAAAACAATAAATAAATTCACTTTCTCAATAAAATAAAATATACCTATTAATACCTTCATTACCTACATCACATAACCTATGAACACCTGTAATATATCTGTACTTAATTACCAATAAACATAGCCCTCTAATATGCTGACCATACATATTCGCAATCAGAAACGTCGACGCATTTTTTCTATCTCTACTTGGGTGATTTTATAGAGTGTGCCTCTATGATTAATAATTTAACGCTTAATTAGAGACCACGGGCCCTTATAGGGACAAGTTTGATGTAGCACTATTATTTCTTAGAATATTATGCTTGAGAATTCACATACTTTATGAACAGATGTAACCTACGTGCTTGTAGAATACAACATTCGAAACATAAATATAATGTCTACGCTCAAAATTGTGCGGTGCATAATTTGGAAACTTTATAATTATCACCTTAATTAAAAGAGATAGATGGAAATGTAACAAAAAGTGTGTTGTGTGTAAACTTTTGTTGTAGTTTAACCAATATTGCAGAAAAACCGGACAAGTGCGAGTCGGACTCGCCCACCGAGGGTTCCGTACTTTTTAGTATTTGTTGTTATAGCGGCAACAGAAATACATCATCTGTGAAAATTTCGACTGTCTAGCTATTACGGTTCATAAGATACAGCCCGGTGACAGACAGACGAATAGACGGACAGCAGTCTTAGTAATAGGGTCCCTTTTTTACCCTTTGGTTACGGAACCCTAAAAATGAACAGCTGCAAATTCAAAATTTCATAAACCCTATATTTTATACAAATGCCTTCATTTTAGACAAGAGCTGATACTCTTCAAACTGCTGGATCGATTTCTATCAAACATTGCTAATAACCACCGCAAGGAAACTCGCTTTTAAGTAAAAAAGATCGCATCGAAATCGGTCTATACGTTTAAGAGCTACAATAAAATGCCACAGACATTGGCGTTAAACATATGACACCCCTCTTTCCGCGTGGGGGGTTAAAAAACAAAACGAGTTTAAAAAATGCTGAAAGAATAGGGGATATTAATGCAATGTTCTGCCACCAGAGTGCAGCACTAGCCGCTTTAGTAAACCATAGAGTAACCTATACATACTGTACCTTTAACAGGTTTGTGAGAAGTTTTTAGTGATAATAAAATATGACATTGATGCATCAAGGCGGTTTATATACAGAGGACCTACCGGGAAACGCGAATCCGAAATTCGCTATCTGCCTCTTTATCGCTCGAATATGCAAGAGTGACACAAAAGTGAAGAGAGATGTTAGAACGAAATTTCGATTTTCTTGGTTCGCGATAGACCGTCAGATTGTGGCAGTGATGCCGTCTACGCAGAGTTTCGCGTAATATTCCCTATTGAGTACGTATTCTCTCTAGACTTACCTTGTAGGAACGTAAGTTTCTACAGAAGACACAAGTCTCTAGCAAGTTTAAAATAACTTAGCTTTTGGCATCACTAGAGTTTTAAAAACTGTCAAATCCTAAATATAGCGACCAACCTAAGATCCCTGTGGGGTCCATTCGATAGTTAAGCAGTAAAATACAACAAAAAAAATCTGCAATTGTGTACTCGTACACTACTTAACCCTTCAAGTGATACGTCAGGTTTTACTTGTTGGAATTTCGATTTTATTTTAATTAATCAAATTTCAAATTTAATTGACATAATTTGTAGTCAAATTTTTAGTAAGATTATTTTATTTGCACGCTTGTAAGTCCAAAGTTGTTGTTTAACCCCTTGCTAATATAGGTACCCGACCCTAACAAGCAAAACTTCCTAAAATTTTACCATGTTTCGAAAAGTGGAATTACGAGGGCACAGAATAAGTAACGCGAGGATTTCAAGGCACAAGGTTTAACAAACTTTGCTACCAAGTAAAACAACAATTTTCATCGCACCAACGTGTGGAAACACTAACCGTAATATCACAAATCAAATCCAAATTAACATTATCTATTCATTAGCGTATTTTAAAAGTCAACTCTACCAGCCAATATGAGAAGACAACTCAAAACTTGCATCAAATTACTTTTCCACTCTTGTGAATAAAATACAACTTTCTCATCTGCTTTTGAACAATAAAGAGAGCTTTTACGAGTAAGTAATGAAGAAAAATTTTTTTTTATAAAAGTGTGACTATAGTCACATATTTGGCAAGTTAAAAATATTTCTCGACAAGGCTCCGAATCTACTCGTATTTAGAAATAAACAAGATTTTGTTTCTCGGTCTGCAGTCAACAATGATGAACTATATTGTTTCGACATAGTTGTTTATATCAACAATAATACAAACAAGAGTCGCGGTGAAAAGTGAATGAGATAAAATGTGCCATTTTCAACCAAAAGGGTACTTATTGTCGCTTGTCAGTAAGGCGCTATTTCCATATAGCTTCAATTAGAAATCAACCTTATCGACAAGCGACAATGTGGTACCTTTTGGTTGAAAACGTCACAAATTGGCTACTTATTGCTTATTGAGTATTGAAACTAAACACATCACAAGAAAGAGTGTAAAGTTTTCAACTCACCAGGTTAGCTGGAAGAGTTCCCTAAGGATAAGTTCGCTCTTGTGCCTCAAGCTCTACAAATTGTGTCATTATTTACAATAAAGTGATTACTACTACGAGGTAGGTAAGTATTTTTAGATATTGCGTTGTTTCTGGGACAAATTATTATAAAACTTAAATAAAATTATTGGGTAACCCATAAATACGTAAAAAATATATATTTTTCTTTAATAAACAACAATCATTTAACTAAAAAAAAGTATTATCTTCAATATATTATCTTAAGCTTTGATACACAATCGCAAAATCTGTTTAAATTATCAACTACTTTTGTATTAAGTTTGATTTAACCGGTTTAAAAACTTGCATGCAATATTAGATACATTTATACCAACAAAGTAAAATTAATTCAGTCGATCTATAGTTTGTCAAAGAACTGTCTCATTTCAAACATAGAAGAGAGAATCGTACTATCTTTGTCTTACACTAGGTCTAGCACCCAAAAGAAAAGGATGAGTATAGTTTTTTTTTTTGTTTTTATTTACTGACAATTTGGTTTGACCAACTATACCAAATCCAAGACCAAGGCTCCAGGTCCAAGACGGGCGAGAAACGGCACAGGACCGGGATCAGTGGCGAACTGTCGTGTTGCAGGCCAAGACACACTTTGCTGGGTCGCTGCGCCAGAGGAGTAGTATGATAATAGTAACTATACCAAATACCGCAAATGTAAATAAAATCGCATGCATGCATCCTGAGGCTTTAGGTTGCATGTTTCTAACATAGTATAATAACGTTATTAAAAAATAAACGAAAAGTTAGTAAGTATTTGAAATTAGGTAACTAACAAAAGTCCGGATTCATTCCGATTTGTCGGATAGAATAAAAAAAAGTCATAATTAAACAACTTTGAAGCGTCCGAGAGGTTAGTGCTCAAACACATAACAATAGCACAAGTGTCTTAACTGCGAAGGCCGAAGGCCAAGTTCCACGTAGGGCCGAAGACTCAAAGCGTCCAAGAGAATAGTGCCTAGGCGTAAGGCCGAAGGCCCGAAGCGCCAGAGGGGTTAATGCTCAAACTAATTTAACTTCGCCAACCGTCCCGAACTTCGCCTAATATTTTTATTATACTGAAAAAAAATATACTAAAGCTTATTTCATATCCTGAATGATTAATTACTTATTTGTCTTACACCCATGATACAAATTCTAATGGAATCATGATTTAATGCTAGTTAATGTAGTAAAGGCGTATTCACATTTTTGTTTTTGCCAATCCTTATTTTCAATGAACTGCGTTTTATTACCATATAAAGTTTATATACAATTTTATATTTTCAACACCTCCGTTATCATGACATGACCTGTGACAATATGCCAACTTTAACCCCGCGCTGACGCGCTCCGCGTCACGCGCCGAAATAGCCTGACATTTGCGCAGGCGCGAACAACCCAGCCGCGTGTTTTTTAGTCTGTGCCGTCGATGCTGGTCACTGGCCAATTGTGAACTTTATTACAACGACTTAGTGGCTATAAATGGTCAGTAATATTTTTATGAGTCCATAATAGTAGTATTCGACTTAAGATAAAAGGGAACAAGTGCGAATGACTACGGAAGCTTATTTATGTGTTCTGAGCGTTGTTTGGTTAATTTTTATTTTGCCCTAAATTACAGTTTTTTGAAAATTATTTAGGATCAATGTATGCTCAGTGACATCAAAAATGAACTCTTTTATGAGGTCGTTTACATTATTAGGTACGTAAGTACAGTGTTTTCAAATCGACTTTTAACTAAGAGTTAGTTTGTATCCCTCGTTTTGGTTGTAATTTTTTTTTTTAAGTTTTTACGGTCTTTATATAAAATCTTGGTAAATTTACTTAATCGTCTTGTATCCTTAATTTTTTTGAGACCTTATTTTTTAAAGATTTATTCTGACCGCCGGTTTACAAATCAAACCACAATTACGTAATATTTACAAATGAAATACCTTTTTTCAATATGTTAGATAATTAAGCAATATCTAAATAGCACCGCATCTAAAAACCCAGTTTCTAAACTTCATCGTCATCGTTTTGCTTTGACACCGTCTTCATAGCAACTCAAAAATAGAAAAACACAAAAAGCATTCTATAATAAACTAACCAGTAAGCGCCATTTAATGCTAACCGATTAACGCCAACGGCCGACCTCAAATATCGGAATTCCATTTTCAAAAAGCCAATTCCAGTTTTAAACAAAAAATCCATAACATTTTCCCAAGTAGTCGAGTGCGCGTGTGTGCGTGAGCGAATGATACTTTCCACACATGAATTGTTGTTCGTGTTAACAATAAATCATACGAATGTATTTGTGATCGGGCGAGCGCAGGGTGGGGAAAGCGCGGGTTATTAATGTTCGTTATCGATTTTATTGATCAATATTCTGTTTATGCTACGATAGTGGCAGACAAACACACAACCCGTCTTACAATATGCGGGCACTGGCCGCTTGCAACCGCAGAGGTGGCACATACGCACCTATGGTTGACTGATAGAGAACGACTTTAGGCATTAAGTCCGCCATTTGTACTTAATTTTATTGTACATTAAAGTTTATATAAATACGCAAGGTAATATCTAACTACTACCTACTGCTGCTGCTAGACGCTGAAAAAAAGTGCAAATTGGAATACTTAATTAAAATAAATGAATGATGATGAAGAAAAAGTAAATTATTACATATCTCAGGTTTTATCATAGTTGCTACAGATTTTAATCTTAGTATTTGGTAGTTATTATACGATGGGTAAATCGTTAGTAATTCCTATGGCCTTGTCCTTCCGTGGCATGACAGACCCTGACATGTTGTCAAGTAAAATAAAATAAGAATATATTACATTATATATACATTATCACAATATATTACGAGGAACGCCACAACAAAGTAAAACGTCTATTCTACATTCGAGGCTACATTTTAAAATTGCCGCCTTTTTTGTGGTGAAAATGATTGACCTGACTATATCCGTCGATAGATAAATTGTCACAACCACCAACAACTCAAACTATCGATTCTATGCACAGCACATCCCTTTCACCTCAGTGTGCGCGTATACGCACACGTCTCGTGTGTGTGCGTATCATACGCACTTCTTTATGCTCGTATTGTAATTTATTGGTCTGTAACGAAGTTAATTATTGCAATTTTTGTATTAAATGTTGGAAATTATTTTTAGCTTGCAGATGCTTCGGCTTTTTTACGGAGAAACAGCTTTGCATCGGTACGGTTTAGTGGAGTTATTGAAATATGGTTTTGTATTGACATATTTGTGAATGAGATCGTCTGCGAACGTGAGTCGATTTACTAATGATTAATTAAGTATTTTGAGAGCTTTTATAGATTGCCTTAATGGTAATATTATGATCGAACGTTATTTTAGGTTGTTTTGTGAAAATCGAGAGACCTTGTAAGTTTCATTAAAGTAATTAGGACGTCAACGGATCTGAGAAGGCTTATATTTTCAAACTTGAAATCGCCAATGAAAATAATGTTATACTTATAGGTATTTTTCTTACCACGAGTTTCTCGGTAATTACAAAAAAATATAAGGTCTTTAAGTCTTACGAAACATGTTGAAACCTTCTACAGCTTAAAAGTTGCATATTGAAAGCCTTAGAAAAATGATCCAAATCGTTATCTTTTGGAATGTCCATAGAAAAAACGCCGTTCTTCCCCAACGTTTTAGACCCTTGTCTATATGTCATACTCGTAAAAAATTGTCATACAAGTACCAATTCTTGAAATAACATAGGTACGAAAAAGGAAAGGAAGGGAAAGGAAGGCAATCAGAATGAAGGGAATCAGAAATGAGGAGATCCGCAGGAGAACTAAAGTTGTCGACATAGCTCAGAGAATTGCCAGACTTATGTGGCAGTGGGCGGGCCACATTGCTCGCAGAATCGATGGCCGATGGGGCAGAACCGTTCTCGAGTGGCGACCACGTACCGGAAGACGCAGCGTGGGAAGACCCCAGACTAGATGGACCGATGATCTGGTTAAAGTCGCGGGAAACCGTTCGTTGTGGAGATCCTTCAATCAATTTTATTTTGTTATAGGGTTGGTTTACAGGTTGGGTGGGTCCTTCGAGGAGGCCTTTGTCCGGCAGTAGACGTCTTTCGGCTGAGTTGATGATGAGGTACGAAAAAAGAACTATCACACTTTTATGTAAGAACAGAGGCAAGTAAATAAATCAAATACAGTTCTCCCCTCTAATATTTTAACTGGAAATGTCAGGATGTCCGTATTCATTTCTATAACTTTTGTTTCTGTGATCTTTTTAGGCATATCCACCAGAATTTTCCCTACAATTATAAAACTTTTTCACATACTAAAAAGCTAGTAGGAAACATATTGCCAGTGGCAAGTGGAAGAAGAAGCAAAGTGTTAATTTGATTGAACAAAATGTTAATTGGTGGCCGCTTTCGGTTGAACGGACTAACGGACTCCGTTAGCTTGTTGGGTGGACGACATTCGTTAGATCGCGGCACTTCTGGATGAGACTAGTCCAGGACCGGGATAAGTGGCGTACACGAAGAGATGCCTATGCTCAGCAGTGGGTGGCAGGAGGCTAAAGTGATGAGTAGAACTTTTCTTTATTTGACTTTTTATGTTACCGCCAAGTTTCTTCCCTTGACATCTTATGACTTCGACCCCTGACCTGGGGGCCTACCGCGAAAACCGAAAATTCGCAAATTGCGGGGATCTTTCTCTTTTACTCTCATTAAGACGTAATTAGAGTGACAGAGAAAAATGCCCGCAATTATCGAACTTCGATTTTCGCGGTTATAGCCCTGAAAGCACTGACTTTACGTCTTCGAGACTAGTGGTATACGGCCACTCAAATGTAATTTTCAGCCTTATATTGAGCTAAATAAGGTGTAGTTTTGAATAAAAGGTAACATTCTGAAGGGAGTACATAATTATGTTTTTCCTAATAAATAAATTTCCTTCGCGCATAACGGCCAGTTATTGAAATTTTCATTATGTTATTGTATAATAAATGTTTTGTCGCAAATTTATGAATTAACCTCGTAAGGCCCAATGTGCAGTACAATGTACACTCTGTTTCAATCTAATTTGAACCTTACACTAACTGAATTAAGTAGCATTTCTTTTGTTTCATTGTTTTCTAAAACAAACGAAAGTCACCCTAATCTTCTATACAACAAGAATCAAATTAAAAATAGGGAATCTTTGTATGGTGGGCTCTAGGAGGTTAATGTAATTAGTAACTGAGGTTGAGCATTGGGTCTGTTTACACCTGACGCACACGTACCTAAATCTAGACTATCTAGATAGTATAAGTCTGTTAGTATTTCTTAGTTCAGGGTTTTCCAAACTTTTTTGCATCGAGGGGCTTGATGTCAAAAAAGCATAAATTGTAGATAAGTACTTACCTATTTGTACTACTGTAAAGCGTCAGGTCAAGTCTTTTAAAAAAGGCACTTTTGATGGAAATGTTGTAGGTATTTGCTTCACAAATTCAAATGTTAGTATTTACATAATCTCTAGTAAAGAACTCTAAAATAGGAGATTTTGAACCCCTATATGAAGGGAACACGGAAAGAACATGTCTAGTCACTTTAGTAACATTTTGAGTAATCGCGGTTTTTAATATTTGGAACCATGTCAAAATATATGGTAATTCTGTGACTAGGTATTTTTTAGCTAAAAAAAGTTTTGTTACATATATTATACAGTGGTAGCAAAATATATAACTAATAGTTCATTAAGAGCTCTATATTTTGTGATGAAAATCTTTCCGAAAGAAGTGACTAGAAGCGAGTTTAAGCGCGCGGTTGTTTATGCGATAAACGCAGCGTTAAACGCGATGCGTTGGCCGCACACCCATTTTACATCAGATAGTCTAATGACACTACATTGTTTTACGCGGTAAAGGCAGCGGTAAGCGCATTGTCATCTTTCCTACATTCGTGTATCTTTGCGTTTATCGCATAAAACAACCTCGCGCTTTAGTGCTCGGTCTATTATTATTTCGGCCTTGAGACTGATTAAACACTACCCTTACTTGAACCATAAGTGATCACTCCATACATACGTTTCCTTACTTAATAATAATAAGTTGTTGGGAGGTATGGTAAATTATATATTAATAAGATCTGAATTAAAAATAAATTTTCGCAAATCAAGCTTAAAACTTGTTATACATTGATTTTTATTTATGTACGGAGTAAGCACTATGCTTGAACTTACTTGGGACCTTGAAACCATACACTACACACGTATCCAACAAACTTCGTTTTTTTAGGGTTCCGTACCCAAAGGGTAAAAACCGGACCCTATTATTAAGACACCGCTGTCCGTCTGTCACCAGGCTGTATCTCATGATCCGTGATAGCTAAGGCAGTTGAAATTTTCACAGATGATGTATTTCTGTTGCCGCTATAACAACAAATACTAAAAAGTACGGAACCCTCGGTGCGCGAGTCCGACTCGCACTTGGCCGGTTTTTTTTTTAGGAATTAACCTGAATCTATTCTTTTCAGAATGACGGGGTGAATATCAAGTGTTCTCACAACATTTTCCATCGCTACATTGCACTTTCTCGTCATGATGGATTGCAAAAAAACGGGAAAAAATAAGAACCGTATCGGATATCAAAATAGACGAGGTTAAAGTTTAAACCGACCTCATCACAAAATAGGGTCACAATTTAGAGTTTTTTCACAAAAAAAAACATAAAGATACCACTTTTAAATGATCTTTTTTTGTATGTGTGAAAGATAACCCTAAAATTTGGGGTGATTCGTGGGAAATGGTCCACGAGGAGGGTCGCGAATCAAAGGGATTCTTGGTTCAAGGTTGTTTTACATTAATTTAGTTTTTTAAACTGGAATTTTTGAATGAATGGAGATTTGCAAATGACGGAGTAAAATATAAGGAGGCTGGAATATTCACCCTTGGAATTATATGATTCTACGTGTTCCGAATGATGGTGTGGTTAATGGAATTACTTATTAACTAGCTTCTTCTCGCAACTTTGTCTACGTGGAATATTATAATGATGATGATCATTGATAAAAACTATCCGATGTCCTTTACATCAAATTAAGTTAGTACCTACCTCAAACTATCTCTATATCCAATGTCATTTTAATCGGTTCAGCGAGCGGTTTAAGCGTGAAGAGGTAAACAGAAATACCTAGTTGCTTTCGCATTTATATTAGTAGGGATTGAGAGGAGTTTAATACCTTTTTTTTTGTTTATAGCATATTTGACATTTATTTATTTTTTGCACAAATATATACAATTATGTACAAATGGCGGCCTTAATGACAAAAGGCATTCCCTACCAATCAACCATACAATATTTGACATTAAAAAAAATCTGATTATCAATAAATAATATATTTGTATTTTCATATATATATAATTTTATTAATATTAAAAATGATTATTTATTAAGTACCTACATGACATTTGTGCTTTGCTTTTGCTTGTCGTAGAAGATATAAAATATAATATTTTTTAATACTTATTTAGCCAACCAACTACACATAGGAACCGAATTAAATGAAACGAGTAAATGTTAAAAATTTACATTGTTATAAAAATAGGCTCCATAAAAGAGTTCCTCACATTTCGTGGACAATGCCCAGGTAGCAAAATGACGTCAAATGACGTCAGGGACGTCATAATGACGTAATAATGCCGTCATTATGACGTCGCTGACGTCATTTTACGTCATTTTGCTACCTGGGTGGGCACGAAGAAATATCCAATCAAACTATACAAAAGTCCCACAAAAATCAAAGAAATGGACATTTACTTTTTTCTCAAAACCAATTCATACGAAACACCTGAACTACAAGGAAACAATATTAACCCTTCCACTGCTCAACAATACAATATGACCCATTTGACCCCGGGTCACACCAATATCGAATATCTCAAGAATCACAAAATTCAGGAATACATTGTATTTTTTGCACAATCGCAGACCCATGACCCTTTTGAGGTTCAAGTAGACTAAAGAAATTGACCCCATTTATAACAAAGGTGCGACTTATGACCCAAGTGACCTTTTTGTGTTTTTTTGTATTTTTTGTCCGCTGGTCAAAGCTTAGTTGACAATCGCCTCTGATTGCGAGAAAAAACACAATAGCGGTAAAAAGTGACATCAATAAGAAATTAAAAGAAAAACAGCCGGTAGTTAAGCACATGAAATATAGTTTCGTTGAGCTCTTGAATTAAGATACTTAGTGCTTTATTTCCGACAAGAAATTGTAGAAAATTATTGAGGGCGCCAATTCCTACGTAACTGTCACATTTTTGGCGTTAAATGCTGGCAACAATTTAGTATGGAATTTTTTTAATTTATACTTATTTTAATTTTAATTTATACTTATTTTATTCCGTTTTCATTCCTAGTGTCCGTCTAATAGGCTAACTTTGCACTAGTTTGAATAGAATCATTTTAAATGTCATATTTTCATAGTATTTTGACATTAGCGATGACATGGCCATACTTTGTCATTGCAAATGACATGCAGAGCTATCTCGGTCTGACTAATTTAGAGTCAGAAATGACCAATTCAGATTGTTTCATTCCAAAACACACACTGCTTAGTGCTTACTACTTCTTTCTTAGACCATTTTGTATTTATCAATGAATGATTTGAATCATTTATTGTAAAAAAAATATTCCCGCAAAAAAATAGCTGAAAAGAGGAAATGAGTCAGCGTCTTTTGTGCGAAAACCGTTATTAAATCTCCTACGACTCCGAATTCCGAAATCTATAAAACTCTCAAATTACTGCAAACAGTTATAAATCAAACGGCGAAAATAAAAAAAATATCTCACGGATCTCGCATCATCTGCAAAAGGGGTGAATTCGAGGATTTTTTAAAACTGCACAATGAACGGTACCCTCGCCTAAACAGTTAGAAAAAAACACGGAAGATATAGCGAAAAGGCGTTTTTTGAGCGTAACTAACTCTTTCCCATGGGTCTTAACCTTGGCGAACTTTTTGTCAAAAATTGAGACACCTTTGCCATCTTTCCGTTTTTTTGTAATTGTCAGTGTTTTTTTTAAAGCTAGGGCGAGGGTCGGGCATTGTGCCAGCCGCTTTGTAAGCGAAGATTCAGCAGGTGGGTCAGATGTGCGTCTTGGGTTAACTGGGATGAACTTTTTTAAATCGAATTATTTTTATAAGATTTTATTTATGGGAATTAGATTCAAAATGTGGGGTACCTAGAAATTATTTTGTGTATTAATTAATTACTTAAATCTTAAGTAATGGATTCAATAGAACAAATTAATATATCCTAGACTCTAGGTACTACCTAGAACTAATGGATTTGGTTTTTTTGTTTAGTTTGTTAGAGAAATTAAACCAATGAAAAACTTAATAAAAATTTAGGTACTGTATAACTAAACAGTTACTAGGCAATTCAATATTAAAACAAATTAAAGTAAAAAAAATACAAAAAAGAAAAGTGCGTAATCGCTTCAAAAACTGCAAATTAGTGTTTCTCGTTTATTCTAAGAATTTAGAAGTCAAAACAGTGTTATAAAAAGTTATGAGATCTAACTTCCTTGTTATTTGCTCAGACAACATTTCAATGATGTATAAGCAGTTTTGTTAAAAACATTCACCTAAGTATTATTGTAAGTTTAACTTAAATAAAATAGTCTTAAATAAAAAACAAAACTAAATCACTTAACCACCAGTTAACACCGCTTAGTGCTAAAAAAACACAAAACACTTTCCCACACTAACATCTCATACCGAGTTCGATTTAATTCCACTCTCCGAACCGGCGACATAACACACTGATTACAAGTCGAAAAAGTTTTCGATCAAAATAGGTATAATTACAGATATTCGACTAACCGGGCGGCGAATTTTCCAAAAATTACAAGTTCGCAAAAAGAGTTCGGCCGCGGCGAAGGGACACAACCTGCGAATCGCGGTATTTGCACCTTTGGCTTTGTTTTGCTCGGGTGTTCGTTCATTTTCGGTGTAATTATTGTTTTTGATGCGTTTGATTTGATGTTTAATCTATTTGTTATATTTAAGCCCATTGTGTCTTACTGTTAACCTAAGGTCGCTCTTCTTCTTTTAGAGCCTGTCTTTAGATACAAAGTAAGTAAAATAGAAGTTGTTAAAAATTTAGAAATATCATAATTATTTAGATCACTTTAAAGTTATTTATTTATAAATTTGTTTAACTTAATTTATGTAGTTGACGAAGATATAAAACACATACATGTGACAAAAAATATTTAGACGCAAATCAGGAAAGTATTAAAATCGTGTATTGGAAAATCTATCGTAAATAAACAAGAAATTACTATCTGATTAGACCTCCATCTGTTGGCAAAAAGGTCCCCACTTTTATTTGCACAAATTAGCAAGATTGTCAAATTCACAAAAATGTTACTTATTAAACACCACCTCCGGCTCCGCTCCGTCTCTCTCTTATGAAAGAAGCACCTTGCCCTCTCGCTCTCGGCGGAATTCAAAAATGGAACACAAAAATGTTTCCCGCGCAAAATGGCTGGCATAGTTGTCGAACTGAGAAATGTCAGTTTTGTTCCAAATTTGAAAATTAATAACGAGTGCTCTGGCATTTTTACCGACGTAATTAGAAATATTTTGTGTTTTAGCATTTTTTGCGGCCGAAATACAGAGATCGGCTTTATAAATAGGTCGCGAGTTTGCCGTTTATTAAAAACCCTTAAAAAGCTTGTTTTCCTCATTTTAGAAACATTATTTTTAAGTGTTTTTGTGATGTGACGCAATAAATAAAGTACCTACCTACCTAAATAGCACCGTGATTTACATATAAGTGTTCTATTAAATTGTATATGACAATTTATAATTATAGTTGGTCAAACCAAATTGTCAGTAAATAAGAACAAAAAAAACTATACTCATCCTTTTCTTTTGGATGCTAGTACTAGTGTAAGACAAAGATAGTATGATTATCTCTGTCTATGTTTGAATTGAGACAGTCCTTTGACAAACTATAGTTGAAGACTGGTAAATGTTTGAGTATAAGTAATATAATCTCATTGTTTTTTTACGACTCAAGGACCTCAAGGTCAATATTTGGTTAGCTACAAGCGGCATTGGTAGGGTTAATTTTGTAGTCACTGACTACTTAATAATATTTAATAAAATAATTTTATTTGTTCCCAAACTTGTTCAACTTTTAGGTAGTTTTACTACAGTACAGGTTATCTGGAATAGTGTCGTATGCATAATTATTAAACTAAATATAGGTAATGTTTTTTTTATGACACCTTTAAATGTAAGAATGGAATTCCCGTATAACACAGTCAGACAAAAACTGTAAGACTTCGTTATTTCTTATATTGTGTGTGTATTTCCTATTTCACGGCAACAGATGTCAAAGTTTAGTCTAGAAAAAAGTAACCTTTTCGGTTCAATCCTTTTATTCCCATATCCATAAGCAATCTTTTTTTTGTTGTAACATGACGCCGCGATTTTGTCAAAATATTACTGTTGCTTTTTTTGTCAAAATTACCCCTGCGTAAGATTCTTTGTGAGAATTTCCGTCATTCGATATTTTGGTGGAGATAGATCTACGTAATGACATTTTGCGATGAAAGAAGAAGGATGAAGGGGTGAACGGTAACTGTATTTTAAAATAAAATGTTAGAAAAACTTATTGCTTAGAATTCCTTTTAAAGACATTTTTTCATAAATAAACTGTTAAGACTATGTTTTAGGTTTGGCCCAATAGTTGTTTTATCTACCTACTTATACCAGATTTTAGGTTTCTTTAAGTTAAAATGTCTAATGACTCCTCTACACTATCTGCGATGATAGACGATGACTGGCGGGCACGATAGTGTAGAGGGCATGCTCGGCAGTCCCCGCCAGTCATCGTCTATCATCGCCTGCGACCTGTGAGTTCTCGGTTTTTGGGCACGCATCAAGGGGAATCGCCGGGTCAGCCGGGTGGTTGCGTTGTACAGTCGCCATCAGATATAATATATCGGAGCGGCCGAGGCGCTCACAATATCTGAACACGCCTCTATTGTCAGGGCGTTAGAGTGCTTGTTCAGATATTGTGAACACGTTGTTCGCTCAGATATATCTGATGGCGACTGTACAGGCGATCATGTGGATGCTTGCACGATGATACTATCAACGATCATCGCCGATAGTGTAGAGGAGGCATTTCTAACAGACAGATAGACAAACAGTGGGGTGATTCGATGGATACCTAATAAAGTATCACCGTAGTCCGACAAAGCTAACTTTGTACTTTGAAAAGTACAAAGTGTGGGAGTGTCGCTATAAAATGAACGTTATATTTTTGTAGGAATTAATTTAATGATTTCATTGCCACATTTTGTCATTGCCAATACCAGGCAGAGTTAGCTTAGTTCGTCTCTATTATTTTATCAATTTTGGTACGGGACAGTAGGGGAGAGATTTCAAGCACAAATATTCAGACTTTTTTAGGGGAGAAAAATAATAATATTATTATATCGCCTATTTAGAAAGTTTTAGTGACATGAACCTAAATATTTCTTAACGTTCTCAACTAATTCGTGTAAAACTCAATCGCAGACCTAATATGACTAAAAAGGCAGAACAAATTAGCATAATAACTAATAAGAACAAGTCTAATATACGAATGACCATATCAGCAACATTTTAAACGGTCGTCATAAAGAATTCCATTATTTCGGCAAAAGAGAAACTTAAGTCAGTTGAGAATCCGTCTTCAATATGAATTGTTTCATCCATAACAATATTCAGTAAAAAACGTAAAAGGAAACGCCCGTTATTCCATATTTCGAAGTTTCGAACGTTCCATTTTCGAACTGTTTCCAAATTCAAAAGAACTAAATTCTTATTCATGCCGCGTCGCGTTCTAAATATAAAAAACTCTTTTTTGTCAAATATGGAAGGGTTAAGTTAAAAACATTCTATTTTCGAATTGTTAAAAAGTCCACATTGTATGGAATACGTCAAAACCTCATACGTAGCGCAGTATATGTAAAATATCGCGATGCTTCGCTACTCCGTCTCGAATACGAAACACCCACTACTAAATTATTAAAAAGATACTACTTACTTATAACACCTCTCACGTTGAATGATGGTCCCTATACTTCCCAAAAAAAAATTTTTTATCCCATTTGATCCCGATTTGGTTTCAATATTAGAAGTACAAAAAAAGTATTCATTTATTCATTTCATTTTTTTAATTCTTCTTTTCTTATTATGATCTAAATAGTATTTTTTTATTATTAATAATTAACCTACCCGTAAGCTCAGTGTATATAAATTAGGAATTTCAATCGTGTCAAAAATACGTCTATTTGGAAAAAAATAATACTTAATACTACTGCGATTTCTTAGTGTCTCAATTGAAGTATCTTTAAAATTTTAGTCTTAGGTCGTAAGAGATTTTATAAAAAAAAATGGTTTTTGAAGTTGATTGTTCTAAAAATACTCCTATTAGGATTTTCAATTACAAGTTGTCCTATATAATTCTGAGAGGGTTTAATGGAGTCAAATCAAATACATGAGTGTGAAAGTGTTGTACCACCGATCTAAATCAATAGTAATATATATTACTTAAATAGTAAATAATTTCAAGATATAAATTATTCACCTTGAGGAAATTGATCTACATGTGCAGCGTATACTGTACTAGCATTATTCCTTTTTCAAATGATACGAAAGACACAGGAAGCTCGGGTTTTTTGTCACTTCCACATCACAGACGTTACCGATTCACTATCGCCGTCTCTTTTACATCTTCCTATTTTAGCGCTGTGCGATAGAGATGATGTAATCCGTTCTTCTCAGGTGTGTTGACGTTAACAGATGTTCGGAAGATGGCGGGGCGAGCATATTACACAATTACGATTGTATTTAATTATTTTTTCTCGCGTCGCTTATTTGGGAGAGCGTGGGCGACGGTTGGGCTGCTAGAAGACAATTGAAGTTTAACTCTGTCATGTTTACCTTTTAAAACAGTTCCGTTAGACGGTTTTCTAATTTTGAAATTCGATTTGACTTTTTAATAAGCCTTTGTCGGGTCGGCCCACCATCTGGGGGTTTCTGAACTCAGTTTTTGACATGATGGCGAAAGGCGAGGTACTTCAATGACGTCACAAGTGACACATTTCATTTTTTTATGTACAGTCAACCAATTAGCATGCTAATTTGTTGATCGTGATTGGAATACATAATATATAAAATACCTACATAAGTTTATTTTTTACTATTTATAAATGACCTTGATAGAGGTAGGTAAGGCAAGTAGGTATCAAACTTTAATTTTAAATTATGTTTACCACGATGGTGGCAAGAATTAAAAATACAGAACAGACTCACAAAACGCTTTTGTTATATTTATATAATAAAGCTGCAGTTTAATTTTGCAGACAGACATCTTTTCTGATCTTTTTATTTGATAAGTAACTACTTAATATGAAAAAAATTGCAAAAGTGTAAAACAACCACTGAAAGACTCGTCTTTAATTAAAGTCTTTGTGTTAAAAAGGCTTTATTTCTCATTGACCACCTTACCAATGTCTAAAATAATAATTAATGGCTAATAATAATTAATGCCTCTTATAATTCCATCAAAACAAAACTGGAACTGGAAATTTCGTGCCCGATAAATTTAAAACGAGCAAAAACCAGTTCCAAAACACAAAGCGCGTAACATAATATCTCATTATCTCGAAAAACATAATTCGACCGAAAAAATGAAAGGGTTGACAGGGTGAGATAGAACATAGCTCCAACGTTTAGAAAAAATAGGATGGCGCGAGTAACCCTTTCGCCGCACCTGGACGTTTTTTGTTGAACTTTTTTGTGTCTAAATTTGAAAAAGTGCGAAATTTGCTTTTTGTTAAGGGTCAATATTGATTTTTGGGTTCAAACATGGCACAATGCTTCGTTATCAGCTGGTTCAAATGAGGTCATAATTCTCGTAACCACAATGGATACGATTTCTTAATGACCTCCATTTCCATTGAAGGTTAATCTCATATAGGGTTACTCGTAGAATAAACTTTTTAGTGAACTACAATCAATTGCATTGATATTTTTTAAACAATTTAAGCGATAGACGAGCATTTTTTCAGATAGAAAAAAAAATTAACGGTTTCAAAAAGCTTACATTACTTTTGACTAGAAGATACTTGCTAAAATAGTTGGTACAGACTGTACAGAGGCAGGCACACTAAGAGAGGGAACTGGCTTGCTGAGAGGCGGCATCATACGGGGCCCATTTCTCGAACGGTATTAGTCTAATATTATTAGCGTGTTGTCATGGCAACCCATACAACTTGACAGTTCGTGGACTAATAATATTAGTCTAATACCGTTTGAGAAATGCATGGGCCCCAGGATCTTGAGGTCTTCATGCCTGTCCAAAAGGTCACCAATGTGGCAAATAGAGAGGGCAATAGAGAGTACTCTCTCCAGGCGGTTACCATGGTATACCTGGGGAACGAAGTCCACTGAGAGGTAGTCAGAAGGAGTATATAGAGTATGTGACATTTGAAACTCCGTAAGCGCGATGTTGGTTTCTAGGTAATTACGTTCTAGCTCCCTAACGCCATCTGTTAGATTACCGTGGCACGACGTCGACTGTGACAGAGGAGACGCCACAAGTTTGTTTGTTTATAGTTAGTTTATGTTTTACCTAAACGTCCATCAGAAAAAAAAAACATTACTAATTTAGTAAGTCTGTTTTCAAAAAAATTATCTGTAAAACGGCAAGATGAGAAGACGTGCTAATAGAAACCAGTAACTTGTTATTTCTACAACGTATCAAAAGGTGTACAATTTCAGCGACTAAATCTATCAATTTTACATTTTTGCAACTAAAATCGATAACGGGCGGCTGGGTAATAAATAACAGTAATAATACGTACGTATCTAAGAATCTAAATATACCAGTGGTTTTGGGAGTAGTAGAGCCCGCGATAAGCTTCATAAGCTTTAAAAATATAAATATAAAAAATACTTACTTTGTTGAGTCTATCATCGCAGTGGTCTTAAGTGCTATTATCTATACTGTGCTTAAGGTTTACCCTATAGGCACTTAGGTCCTTTAAGGATGACTCACGTTAGACCGGGCCGTGTCCGGGCCGGAGCTTCCAGCACTTACTTTTCTATGACATGACAGGTGATCACGTGATGCTTTCCATAGAAAACGAAGCGCCGGAAGCTCCGGTCCGGACACGGCCCGGTCTAACGTGAGTCATCCTTTATGCCAATTTCTACCTTATGAACATTATCCAAATAAAGTAATTGTGTGATGCAAGTGAAACTTTTTTCAGATTGTAGCCATTTAACTGAAAATTTTCCGAAAATTATTCGATTTAGGTTATTAAAATCGCGTTTTTAATCCTAGCTTAATAAATTTCCTCTTTTAAATTTTATTATATTACAAACACGCGCCCAACGCCAGTGTAATTCAGCTACTCAACACGGAATGGCGCTGTAATCAATTGTCGCTTACTTATCATACGCGAGTCAAGGACTAAAGAAACCGGTATAAGTAAACCATTCCAAAGCGCTTATCAAGGCCTTCAGCAAAAAGGAGTCTTCGAGCGCCTTGGCGCTGCCTAGGAACCAACTGCGCAACTTGGTTAGGGTGCTTACCGGGCACTGCGGCCTAAATAAGCACATGCACACTATGGGGAAACGTGACATGGGGCGGTGCAGACTCTGTATGGAGGCAGAGGAGACCCCCCTACACATCCTCACAGAGTGCCCCTGCCTAATGCGCACTCGTGACTTGATCCTGGGTGGACATATATTGCGCCCGGAGGAGTTAAAGTCTCTCGAAACCAAAAAGATCCTGCAGCTGTTTGAAGTTGCAGGTTTGGATCGAGAGTTGTAGTAGGTGGCGATCACAATAGATCAGAGATGGTCGCAGTGATACATAGGCTCTGGAGCCTTACATAGCCCCTAGTAAAAAAAAAAGAAGAAGAAGTAAAGCTCTCCGATTACGCATGTTGTTAAGGATCTCACGGTCACGTTACACTGGGGTTTCGAGATGTCTACACGCTTGCGAGTAGCCAACCATTGCCGCCGGAGTACCTAACACACAAAAATAATGGCATTTTGCCTAGAGGGCAAGTAAGTCCTTTTACTTAAGTTAGTATTTTGAAGTTAATTTTATTTATGCATAAATCCATCGTGATAAGAGTCCCTTCCCCTTTTCGTCCTTTTTCGGAATCGTCCGACGGTTTCCAGCATTGGGAATTACCCGAATATATCTTAGTTTTATTTTTAGTGTCATAATTTAATTTATTTTTTAATATCTTTAAGTATCTTAAAGTTTTTGTTTTCTCATTTGTAATTTATTTGTGTAAATTTAAATGTGATTATTAAAAGTTTGTAGCTATGTCATATTTCTCATACTGCACTTTGGTTCCCTAGGATCTAAAAGGTTGGTCAGATTTTTAGAAAACCCCGTCAATCGTACTATGCTCTTTATGCCTTAGTACTACTTAGTAGATTGAGTTACAAGGGAGCAAAATGTCATATTTACGGCGAGGACGTACATTGAATCCTAAACGAAGCGAAGGATTCTATAATAGAATCCCGAGAGTAACGTGGGATTCTATAGTAGAATCCTGAGCGTAATGAGGGATTCGAGTGTGTTACGTCCAAGATGGAAATAATTTTGCTACCATGTGACACATACTGCTTTTCACATCACCTATGAGGTAATTATGAGGTATAAAAATATTATTTAAGCTAAAAAAATAATGTGCATAAATTTTTTAAAATAGTGTCCTAGAACAGAAAAGTGTTATTTTGATCCCTCCTAGCAGGGAAGAAAAGTGCCACTTTGATCCCTCCTAGCAGGGAAGAAAAACCCCTTTTCCCCTCACTAGCTCGGAAAGTTGTCTTTTATCCTTTAAAACAAGCGGGGAAAAACGCATTTTATCCACTAGTGAGGAAAGTAATTTGACCTTGGATGGAGCGTGTTTAAGTAGCTTGACAGATAACAAAACGTAAAACGCTCATAATAATGATTCGTTTGATATTAATTATCATTAAACAAATGGTTTGAGAATCTAATAAAAAATACCAAATTTAGCTTTATTTAATGATCTTATGTCATAAACCTTAAAGTTCCATAAGAAACGTTTGTTTTTTAATAAGTAATGATGTTAAATATAATTCTGAATGCACAAGTTGAGTAAATGCAATTTCAAAACGCATCATTGACATTTCATACGTCAGAAATGTCAACATTGTCAACAAATTTTTTACTTAAAAACTTCTCACGTAAAAATACAGAATTTCCAGAGTTTTTTGTTATAATATCGTAAAAAAATGAGTGATTTCAGTGATGAAGATGATCTAACGCCTGTGGATGTTGCACTTTCCTCGCTATAGTGAGGGGAAAAGTTTTGTGTTACACACGGGTGCAAATGTATTTTACTTCTCGTGTGTTGAAACACTTGCTACGCTCAGGATTCTATTTTAGAACCACTCGCTTCGCTATATAGAATCCTTTCGCTTGCTCGTGTTTCAATTCCACACTCGCGGGTAAAATACAACTTTGCACCCTTGTATAACAAATAACTATTTTCGAATTGGTGATGTGAAAAATATCATCCGATATCATTTATTTTGCGCTTCTGATGCTTTAATACTTATTGACTCATTTTGGTAAATCGTAAATATTTGATCTCAAATCATTCCATAACGCTGGTTTTAAAGAATTCGCGTAAAATACATTATGACTTTATGACGCTCTTAGCGAAAGAAGGGTTTTCGCTTTCTGTTTTGGAGCAGCGCCACATTTGCCTTACGATTGATAGATCTTATGTCGTCGCAATAAAGTTTACGACTGGTCAGTTAATTATGTCAACGATAGTACGAGTAGTTTAATAAAAGCCATTTAATTTTCCCTAAAACAGGACACAGATCTTTGGGGACGTTTGGGACATGTGCGTGGAGCGGAAAACAACAAATAGAGGCTCTTTAGTTAACCTTTTGTATTATACTCTGCCAAGCCAACTTTGTCAGTATGAAAAGACGTGAATTTCAAAATTTCTATGGGAGATTAATCCTTCAAGCTTTCATTTTACAAATTTGCCGTTTCTACTGAAAAAGCTGACTCGCCTGAGTAAGACTAAGTAATACTGAGTAAATAAATATAAAAAGCTTTTATTTCGGATTATATGTCCATAGAAGTACATATTATTAAAATAAAATTAAAATTTACTTACACATTTAGTACTAGTGTAGTGTTTAGTGTAGTTTGTAGTAGTAGTAGTGGTAACTTTTCATAGTGGGCATGTGGCGCGTGCGATTTCGCCTAGTGGCCAAAGGCCAAATATCGGGCCACCGGGGTATCAGGGTATTATCGGGCTGTCGCGGGGGGGAGGGGGGGGGGTGTAAGAGTAAGTAATCGATGTAGAGAGAAACATTTAAGATTTTCCTCAGATTATTATTTTCTCAACCGGTTTCACCATTCCACATTTTTGACCAAAGAAAGAATAACACGCCAAATCGATAACCAAACGCAAAGGCGTTCCTCAATTAATTTACAAGCATTTTAAATTCAAACCCTTGATTGCCAGTATATTCATAATTCGTATTCGAATTGAACGTTTAAAAGAAACAAAGGCACGGGCCCCGAGCGTCTGATAAAAATATAAATTAAAATGTCTCAATGCTACAATATCGAATGCCGATAGCCAGGTTAATGTGAAACCAGCTTTAACTCACTTGGGGAAAAAGAAAAGTAACACAATCAAATGAGGGAACAACGGGGATAAAACGAGAGACAGAAAACATATGGCGGATTGTTTTTAATTATCGAGCATCGACATAAATCGGGCCGTCGCCGCGAGCCAGCGGAGTTGCGCAGAGAGTGCAGTATTATATTATATAATTCAGTCTTAATTGAAAAATGCATTCGTAGTTTACGAAAAATATAATGTTAATAAATTTCGATGTTCTGATTTTGCAAAATTGGATACATTTATTTACATACAAGATATATACAGTGGTACTACGTAAACGAAATTAATAACTAGCTTAAATCTAAAATAGGCCCTTGAGCCATTGTACCAAGGATGCTGGCGGCATTTCCCCGCTGTATCGCAATGCTGATACGTTGTGCGAGAAAGCCGCCAGCTCTTCGGTCAAATTGGATTAGTATGAAAGTAGTGAAACTATTTTAAAACACCTCGTAAGTCCCGGTATATTTGTACAAGTACAAATTAAATTCGAGTTTTGATGTCTTATAAAAACAAAAGAAAGTTCCAAATTCAAAACCGCAATAATTGGCCTGGGTCCTTACGAGATTAAATAAATCATTTTATCCCGGGATCACGGATACCTAATCATTGTTTTTCAATTGTTATTTTGAGTTATTTTTAACAACTGCTGACTGAACCCACTGCACCTTAATACAAACTAGAATACACCACGAGTTTTGTGCACCTACTCGTAATTTCAAAATAGTCTAAATTTGAATTTAAACACAACGAAATATTTTAACTTATGATGACAAAAATAAAAATAAAAAAGCTAAGCCCTCTCCACGCATCCCTTAACCAGAATTCATAAAATTCATATGTATGGGTGAAGGCACCGATCGGCGATCGTACAATGTACCGAGATGTACATGTGTACTATAGTATACGTGTACTATTGTGCACATCCGTGGCGGATTGGCTCGGATTAATGTGATGTGCGATTGCGCACCCTACAATTTTCTAAGTGTTGATGCAAACATATACGCATAGTATAAGGTCATTGCGCTAGTTTTCGTCCGCTTGACGAAATTTGAATATAAACCTACGTTGCTTTAATATAAATCCACGAACTGTCAAATCGTAAGGGTTGTCATGACAACACACTAATAATATTAGAGAAATAGGCCCCAGATTAGACTCGATGGGCAGTAGCGGGTTTAGGGCTAAGCTCCGATTTAATAATTGGATATCAAAACAATATGTGTCGTTTCCAAGCACAAAGTCCCACTGTATCGCTTGCTAAAAGGACGCTTTGACAGCTTATTCATATAAAGATACAAGCAAATCTCGTCTTTATAGTAAGCGACAAAGTGGGACTTTTGACTCGACTTTGAAACATACGTAGAAGAAAAAAACTGTTCCCAATTGTTCATTAATTTTTCATAGCATCAAATATAGGTAGTCCGTTTAAGCTAACTTTTTGCATCGTCTTGAATATAACAAAGTGTGGGAGTGTCGTTATAAACTTCATATAGAAACTAGCGACCCGCCCCGGCTTCGCACGGGTTACCCTTAACAAATTATACTCCTGAACCTTCCTTAAGAATCACTCTATTGATAGGTGAAAACCGCATGAAAATCCGTTCAGTAGTTTCTGAGTTTATCGCGAGCATACATACATACGGACAGACGGAAGGGATTTTGTTTTATAACATGTATATAGATTTTACGTTAATGATAACATTGCCACACTTATCGCAAATGTCATGCAGAGTTAGCTTGGTCTGACTCTATATTTACTGAAATTATACAAAAATAAAGAAGAACGGTACTTAGGTGGGACGCAATTAGTAGAATTAAAGCAAAAAGCCTGCAGAGGACAAACGCAATGAGCAAACGTAATATACATTTTTAAGAAATGCTTATTTAATAGTTAGTTATTTAAGAATCATAAGCAAGTCAGGTCCACAAATATCTTCATTGAGATCACATTCTGTAAATCACATGAATGTTACATCGGCTAATGGTCGTTCGTTTCACACGGTGCTAAACACGTCACAGCGAGTAGACCGAGAGTCGATCGCCAAAAAAACTAGTAGTAGTAGTAATCACTTTATTGTACACAACACAGGTTTACAAAAATAAATAACAGTAATGGAAGTACAAAGGCGAACTTATCCCTATAAGGGATCTCTTCCAGCTAACCTTCGAGTAGATGAGTGGAAAACTATAGCCAGGTCAGATAGACAAACTTACAGGATGTACAAATTAAAAAAGTAAACTATTTAACATATCGTCTACTCATAATATAAAGAAATAACACTATAGATTAATTAAGTCTATTCATCAAGTATCTTCAAATCACATGAATGTTACATCGGCTAACTTACCCGGCTAATGGTCGTTTCACACGGTGCTAAACACGTCACAGCGAGTAGACCGAGAGACGATTGCCAAAAAGTCTAAAGGTGACGTTCGGATGTACACTGCAGATGCATTGCTGTTGCGGCGTCGTTGTTGCCGCCGCTGTATCTGTCAATATCCGTGATAAAATAATTTACTGGCGCATTACTGCCACTATTATGACGTTGATTTCAATCAATCAATCGTTTATTGATAACAAGCGTTACACGTCATTTAACATTTTCTGTTTAGCACACTTTACATACAATTATAAATATGTCATTATTCATGTAGAAATAGGATTACATTAGACTTATTCAATTAAATTATTAGACATCATTAAACTATAAAATATAACAGTATGTCACAGGCATTTAGAATATTATTTCGTCACTCATTTTTACTTTTTTCTTCATTTTAGCCCACAGTTAGGTAAATATATCTTATGATCTATAAATGCATTTAGCTCTTCCCTTGCGTAGACTTTCAATCGATCAGAGATTTCACAATGTAGGTATTTGGTTCAAAAATGTTCAGGAAAAAACGGTATTTTCTGTGAACAACATGAAAGCTAAGGATTTGGGTAGATTTTACTAAGGTTTCAACCATACAGCTTTAAAGAAAGATTTCGATTTGAATATGCCTAAAGGGTTCGGCAAGAAAATATAAGGTTTTTAAAATACATTTAATTTATGATATCAACAGGAAGGTCGCATAATCTTAACTCATTAATGTTATAAACTGAAATAGATGTCATATATTTAAGAAAAAGTGACGAAACCCTCCAGTGGTAAATGCCGGATTCCAACCGTCGTCTTTAGTAATCTGGGCTAACACCTTGAACCCCTTGGCCACCCCGCTACGGCGGAACCCGTCCCAATTTCTCGACCCCATTTGTCAAATATACTACGATTCCTCACTTCGTCGCACAGTCTACACCGTGTCGAGTCTGGGGTCGATTTCCCAGCCAATAGTCCCGTATCAGTCACTCAGTCATGGCTATCGGACGCGAGATTATAGATAAATTAGAGTGGTCATATTGTCATGGTATAGGAAAACAATGAAATTATAAAAAAACTAGCTTAGATGTACTCTGTAGGTACATAAAAAAAATCTTATTTAAACTGAAATAGATGTCATATATTAAAGAAAAAGTGACGAAGCCCTCCAGTTGTCAAGGCCGGATTCGAACCGGTGTCTTTAGCAAGCCGGGTTAATGCCTTGAACCCCTAGGCCACCCCGCCACGGCAAAAAAAAAACACAAATGAAAATATTAAATAAAATAATTTGATTTGTTCACAAAGTTGTGTATTCTTATGTAGTAAGGGCCCCTTCTCCTTCTCCATCTCAAAACCATTGCTGTGTTGCCTGCCTGGGCCCCTAGGCCCGGGCCTTGTGGGCCTCCGGCGGAAATCCGGCCCTGGTAATATACTTAAGTAAATAATAAATAAATATTATAGGAATATAAATATTCTTAGTAATCTTAGTTTTTTAGTATTTAGTATTAATAATTTTAGTTTTAATTTTTAGTTAAGAACTTACTAACAATGCTATGGACCTATGAGTTGTCTGAAAATAAACGAATTTTATTTATTTATAGGACATTCTTACACAGATTGACTAACCACGGTAAGCCCAAGGAGGCTTGTGTTATGGGTACTCAGACAACGATATATATATAATATAGATATAAATACTTAAATACATACAAAACACCCATGACTCAGGAACAAATATCTGTGCTCATCACACAAACAAATGCCCTTACCGGGATTCGAACCCAGGACCATCGGCTTCACAGGCAGGGTCACTACCCACTAGGCCAGACCGGTCGTCAAAATTCTTATATACTTAGTTATTATGTGATTGCACTACATACTTTTAGCACATAATAACATGTATAATGTGTAAAGATGTCAAAGTTGTCTAAGAACTTACCCCCTTATTCATAAATGTCTACTAAAGTTGACAAGCCGTTAATAATCGTTTGTCCCTTTCCATCATACCAAAGAGGATATAATAAGGTAGAGCGGTAATGTCATAGTAAATTTTGTAACCACTGTAAATTCACTGCCATCTATCGACATACATTAAAACTAAAAATAAAGATTTATAAAAATACGTTAGAATGTATTTAAATATGGATAAATGATCTTTTTATTTGCATTAATTATTTTTATATGATTTTGACTTATGTTCTTTCACTGATATGCGTTAAAATTATAAATAACAAACGAAACCGTCAACGCCCTCTATACGAGAGTAGGCCAAAACTAGTGGCGCCATCTGATCGAGAATCAAAATTTCGTGGATTTTCGAGGCACGTTTTTTCCGTTGTTGAGGCCAGGTCAAGAGCACCCTAAACCGGCGAGCGTGTATGAGGAATGTTATGAAAGTGAAGGAAGCGAAAGAGGTATGTCAGGATCGTAGCAAGTGGAAATCCGTGGTCTCTGCCTACCCCTCCGGGAGATAGGCGTGATTATATGTATGTATGTATGTTTTTTCCTTAGACTGTATCCATCTATTACGGAGTTATATCTATCTTTGATCATACCAATACGTCGGAAAGGGACAAACGATTATTAGCGGCTTGTCAACGTAATAGACGTTTATGAATAAGGCATAGACATAGTATAGTAGTTATAGACATGAAACCGAGCGACCAGGGGTAAGAGAAAGACATATTCATGTATTGACAGGTTAATGTATGGCAGCGTAATCCATTTTTTCTTTCACTCTTATAAATTTCGGTATTTCGCCATCGCCTCCTACCTATGCTGCCATAACCATGAAAAAAAACCCGGTCGGTGATAAGGACAAAGCATGGCACTATTTTCTCTTTCCTCTCATAGGAATCGCAATAAGATTATCTTTCTCTATCAAAGAGTGTCAGGCCCTTGTATTTAGCATTGTCTAACTATCACATGTCGTCGCACTATAAAATTAAGTCTAATCATAAGCATAACCCTCCAACCTCCCTGAGTGCCTAATACGCCGAAGGGACCTTTCTTCAAATCTTTAATCCCGGCCGATGACCTCTATTGTCTCTGCCCACAAAGCGTTTAAAAAAACCTTAAAAAACGCCCAATATTCCGTCATTGTAAGGCTGTCATTGATCATTTTTCAAAAAACCAAAAATTCCTCTTTCAAATTGAATTTGGGTTGAAAAGGGTATAAAGCAAAGGCACCAAAAACGTTGTCTGTGGTTTTGCTTTTTTTCGACGTCAGTTTTGTGTGTCGGTTTTGGAGGAAATGTGGGATTAGGTTTTTATTAATATTTAAGGCATGCGTTTCTTTGTGCTCGCTTTGGTTAAGGTGGTTCGACTAGGTTACCCAAAGCTTAAACCCCGCTAGATGGCGTCACTTTCGCAAATTTTTAGGTTTTATTTTTTTGTGGAATAGTGTTGGTATCTGTATACTTAAAAGTATGTTTAGCGCACTCTTTACATAAATATTGAACTATTATAATAAACATTGAATACTTCATTAGTGCAAAAAACACTTTTAAAGTCGACAGAGTGTTTCTGTCATGCTATTTCCTACTATTACTCACACATGCAAAAAGTGTTTCCGTGATGCTTGTAGTAGACAATTTCATGCAGTGTAACTATGCTGCAATGGCGTTGCGGTATGTTCGTGGAAATACGTGCAAGAGGATTCGGGTTCGAGACTGGTACGTCAGGGGTACTTTTTTTTGTCCTTTTTGTGTTATCTTATACCTTTTATTCTTCGAATTCTTGTCCGATTCCGATATAACCGAAATATATTTCAGTGATATCGGAAACGGCTCTAACGATTTCGATGAAATTTGCTGTAAGGGGTTCGATCTAGCTAGGTCTTATCTCTGGGAAAACGAGCATTTTTGAGTTTTTACTTATGTTTTCTTTTTCTCCCAGATATTCAGTATTATTAATAAATTAGTTTAAAACGTTTTATAAAAATATGTGACGTTTTGAACTAAAAGGTACCACATTGTCGGTTGTCGATTAGGTTGATTTTATTTTGAAGCTTTATGGAAATATGACAACAATAAGTAGGTACCCGTTTGGTTGAAACCGCCACATATATTGAAAACCTGACTTTCACAAATCTCACCTTTTTGGGTTCTTCCAACTCAGAAAGGATGGAGAATACTGACGATTCTTAGTAGCACTAGCCCAAGGAAGTCCAGGTTTGTAAGTGTCAGGTATCAGTTTTTTTTAAAGCGCTAAATATAGTTCTACAAGTAAAGCAATCCCTTACTGCCCAGCCTCTATAGTATTTTTCAAACTAGAAGGGTACGATGATAGATTTCATCTCCATACAATTTATAACCTATTAATGCCAAATGTTGCAAAATTATATTGAATTGAGATCTATCATCGTACCCTTGCAGTTTGAAATAGTTATTTACGATACAAGTGCGGAAAAGAGAAAATTCGAAACGAGTGGCGACAGATTAAAACACGACCGCAGAGAGTGTTTTAAATCGACACGAGTTGCGAATTACCTATTCGCACGTGTATCGTACGTTTTACAGTACATATGGCCCTTTAAACTTTCGACATATGCATGAAAAGTGCTCTTTACGCACTAGGGCGAGAAAGTTACACCATATGTACTGTAAAATACTTTTTAGTACATATGGTGCTACATATACGTTACCGCCCTAGTGCGGTAATTAGTACAATACGTGCATATGTCGAAAATGTAAAGGGCCATAATTATGTACTGTAAAACGTTGTACAATACACGTGCGAAAAGGTAATTCGCAACTCGTGTCGATTAAAACACTTCCTTCGGTCGTGTTTCAATTTATCGCCACTCGTTGCCAATTTCCTACTTTTCGCACTTGTATCGTAATGTACTAATAATAAAGTAGTAATTGTAAAATAAAATTAAAACTTTTTTTATATATTTTTTTTTTGGATTCAAGTAGGTACAGTGAGTAACAACATTGCATGGCCTTCTAATTATAACTATTATAGAAAACGGGATATTTATCATGTTTATTTATATTATTTATTTCTCGATATTTTGGCCGGTCTTGCAAGACCAGTCGTTGTGGAGATCCCTGGGGAGGCCTATGTCCAGCAGTGGATGTCTTGTTGGTGTAGATGGATTCACACAACAAATCAAATAACATTTTTTCATATTTGTTATCCGTAGTTGTCCCTGTACCTGAAAGAAAAATAATATCATGATAGCACAAAATCTCTAATGTTATAGGAAGAAAGATGATGCAACAATATGGATTCTAATAAAGTTATCATTTACTTACCTAGTAATAATTGTGTTTTTCATTCATAGACAAAATTCCATAATTTTCATCCCCAGGAAATGTTTTATTTTCCTTTATTGCAGTGAGGATGTCCTGATTTTTTCTGGCTAATGAAGGAAAACATTTTATTTCCAAGAATGCCTCTTCATTTTGCACAATACCTAAAAAAACCTAGAGTTAGTGACACATTGACTATTCGGCAACCAAAACAGTAATAATTACATTATATAGGTATTGTTCACTGCTTATATTACGGAAGAAGTGAGAATTATTTTCTAAAAAGATCGGCACGAGAAAATTACAATGTACAATGAAGGAATGAAACTGTACCTACCTTACGAAACTTCACCATCATGAATTCCGCTTCAATTGAGTCTGAATTTTTCTGGATTTTCGCGGACCAGAACACCGATGATTTTTGTAACTTGATTTAGACGTTGCTATCATTTTCAGTTTATACAAACAAATTGATGTCACAATAAACATGACCCTATGTGTCAGTGTCAACACTGTCAAATAAAAATGCACTAAACATGACGGCACTGCAAATCCTGCCAGGTCGGCCAGGCAACGTCGCCAACGTCATAGAGTGGCAACGCCGCACGCAACGTATTTGTACACGACATTTGTGACACACACATACGTAAAATTGATGAAAAAATTACGTTGATTTATGTATGATTTCTGTATGAAACAAAGTTTTTCTATTAATTTAGCGCAAACGAATATTCGAAAGTAGATAAATGAGCAAATATTTGTGTAGTAATAGTGTGTAGTGCCTTAATTAAAGCAGATTGAATTTTGTATGAAAATCGAACCACCTTAACTGGTTTTAGTACAACTACATCCATGACAGCTGATAGTATAAGTAAATGCATACGTCTATGTAATTTTTTCACAACTAAACTAATGAAAAGATTGTGATGTAACTGATGTAATTTAACATTTAGCTTAGTTCTTACCTTACTAAGCTTTAATAATTAATGGACATAGGTTCCTTTATTTAATTTACTTAGGGAAGGAAAATCTACGTGGATAGTTTTTCTTTAGGACATTATTACCAGGCATCGTAAACTGCGAGCGAAATCCATTGAATTCAAGTCAAAAGTACGTCATTTCAATGGATTTCGCTCGCAGTTTACGATGCCTGATTATTACACAAATTAACTCAGTCCCACAGTAAGCTCAATAAGGCTTGTGTTGTATTAGACAACGATATATATAATACCTATGTAAATACTTAAATACATAGAAAACACCCATGACTCAGGAACAAATATCCGTGCTCATCACACAAATAAATGCCCTTACCATGATTTGAACCCAGGACCATCGGCTTCATACGCAGGGTAGCACTACCCACTAGGCCAGACCGGTCGTCAAAAAAATTGTGGGCACAGTTAATTGCTTTCAAAGGCATGTCAGGACAGATAGCTAGGCCAGAGCTCAACGGAGCGGAGTGTTACGGTCGGCAACGCGCATGGATCTCCTCTGGAGTTGCAGGCGTACATAGGCTACGGAGACTGCTTAACATCAGGCGGGCCGTATGCTTGTTTGCCACAGACGTAGTATAAATAAATAAATAAACCTATCCGCATTAACGGTATCAACAAGTTTATCTCTTTTAATTTCAGCAAACGAAACCACAAGTATAAAATTAAAATCGCGGCCTATTATGACGAGCATAACCTTTTTCGGGAAGCCAGACCGGTCTGGGTTACATTACGGATTTGAATGTGACCTAATTGTCTACGTCATAAATAACTGAAATCAATACGTCCAGTTCTATTTCGTATACTATCACACCGATGTCACCGATCTTTAATAAAGGGGCTTAAAAAGTTAACAAATTCTATTTAGCTAGAAGACTTAGAGGACACCATGGACATGGACATGGTCTGAAATAAAATATATTGATTGATTTTTTGTCTTAAAGCTCTTTATTTACATACAAGATATATACAGTGGTACTACGAAATTAATAACTAGCTTAAATCTAAAATAGGCCCTTGAGGCATTGTACCAAGGATGCTGGCGGCATTTCCTCGCTGTATTTCGCCAGCATTTCGGTCACCAGTTACGTCAACTATTTATTTATTGATTGATTGATTGATTGATATAACCAAACGGAGACGCCTTGTCTGTAATTTTCTGTAAAAAAAGTCTGCCGATTTTTGCGGGGGAGGGGAACGTCGAATGTATAGGTACGTAACGTAAAAATAGCCATGTCAGATAAACGTCAGTCCATAGTGTATGACCATTGGCCGCCTATTTTCGGCAGAGGGGAACGCCTCGCCTGTTAATGGCTACTCCGTTTGGTTATATCCTCTAAGCTAGAAGACGATCGTTGTGCCTGTGAAGATTCTATTTGGCCCTGAGATAGTGTCGCTACAAGCAACTTACGTAATAACAAAGATAGATATGACAATAATGTTCGTAATGTTCCAATAAAATGTTCAAATAAAACGTGGTAGTACCGGTCTTGTATACGACTAATTTCAAAACATAAAACATTTACATCAATAAAAGAGCAAAGGATTGCGTAGGATTGCAATAAACTATATTTTAAAATTAGTCGTTGACATGACTGGTAGAAATTATAGTGACATTTTATTTGACTATACATGACGGACGCACATTTTTGCAATATGTAACCAGCTTGCAACTATCTCTGGGCAAATATAATCTTATCAGGCTTTACGGCATAAGGCTATATGGATGTAGGTATTTTGTATAAATTAGTAATTTATACAATCGTCATATAATTCATATAATAGAGCTTTCAGTCGAGTGCCGTGTTTAGGCAACAAATGTGCTGAGTTTCCTAAGTAAGGTACGAAGTTTCGTTTCGTATTTCAATTGAACAGCTTAATTATATCACTATTGTATACAATACTTTTTCTGCGATTTATCTAAAATAATACTGTTTTTACTATAAAACCTAAATAATTAATAAAAATTGGTAAGTAGATATCTCAGTAGACCAAAATGTAGTACAAAAGACATTAACGCGCGACTATTTAATGAGCATATGAAATAGCTTCCCGTTTATGTCTGTTCTATGGGAGCGCGGCGGCACGTGATCGGTCAATTTTTTATAGTTGACTATAGCGTATCGAAATGAACATTATATTTCAGTTGGGAGCCCATACATAAAAAGTACACAATTATAGTTTGGTATACGAAATTTTAATTCAACCATTACAGTCGACGAGTAGAAATATAACTATTTATGTAAAGTAGTATGGTATTTAAGGTTTATTAATGTATGCATGAAATTTATTCGTGTGTATAATTGTACTAGCTGTTCACACAGGCCGGGAATCGAACCGAAGACACATGCGTTTTAAATCAGTGCGTCGCAAATAAACGCCGCGGGACGACGTTATAAACCATTGTAAATGCAGGACTAGGGCGGGTGTGGAGTCGACATATTTATTTATTTAAACTATTGCATAAAATATATACAACAATGTAAAAACGTTTATTGAATGTTTGTATACAGCTTGTATAGCTTGGTTATATAGAGATGATTTGTATTACTCTAATTTAATACATCGTCAAGTGACAACTAAATCTCATTATTTGTAAATAAACCTATGTTTACCTATGTTATGTTTGTTATTTGTAAACCTTAGAATAAATTTAAAATTGGAAAAATTACTGCCTTGGGTGAGACTTGAACTCACGGCCTCTGAGCCGGATGGCGTATCTAGAGGCCGTGAGTTCAAGTCTCACCCCAGGCAGTAATTTTTCCACTTTTTAAATTCTAAGCTTAATAGCATCGTTCCCAGACGTTTCTGCTTGTTAAAAAAATATTTAAATAGAAATCAACCTTGTTTCATTCCTAGTAGGTTCGCCTCACAATGGCTATGGAGTTGTGGTAATTATTAGTGATTTTTGGTTGTCACCTGACAACATAAACTAGTAGTTTGGGTCTACAGATGTGTAGAGTCTACAGGTCTACAGAAGTTTCCAAAAAGTTGGAAAAGTTTTCGGAATATTTTGGAAAATTTCACAGGAAACAAAGGAAACTTTCACTTTGCAAAAGAAAAACCTCCATTTCCTTACAAAAATATGAGGTTTCAGAAAGGAAAAAATTTGGAAATTTCGCAATTTTAGATAATATCTGACGGCACATCAGTAGGTATTTGGCTCTCTAAATTAAGCTACCTTCTACTAGAAAATCATCCGACTGTCAGCAACCAACCGCCCGATTTTATCTTTTTTTAAGCATTGACATCGACTCCATCAAGCTCTTGTCCGGGGTCCGACAATCAAATAAGATACGGGGAAATTAAGTGAAGCGCGTACCGCGACGAGTCAAGCGGGTTCCGTTCGTCAAAACTAACAGGGTCCAAGCTTCTATATGTCTTTATTGCTGATTTAATCTGTAACGATTTTCACACATTACGAAATAAAAAGGAAAGAAATAACAAATAAATAAATAAGAAGCAATTATTTTGTAAATTATTTTTATATGCGATTTAGCTTTGTTTGAGTTCAATAGATGAATAAGCTTTAGTTTAGTAATTTAATAAAAAATAAAAATAAAACATTTATTTCAAGCTTATAAAAATTTAAATTTAAATTGAGAAAATTGGTAGGTAACCTACCTATTAATAAAACAATAGAAATTCAATGCATACTCTAAGTCCCTATCCTATCCCAGTCTTAATTACATACCTATCACAGCGCAGTGCATGATGTAAGGACAGTCCAGTGTGTCCGCGATCATCGCTAGGACTGTGTTGAGGCTGGCTCGCACCCGCTGGACCAAGGACGCGGCGAGTAATGGTAATTAAGTTTATTTATAACTTTTTATTTCATTAGACTGCGGAATAATGATTTTCCGATAGCCAATGTAGTCTTTAAATATCTATAATTATGGCAGTTTCTTCTAAAAGGACAAAGTGAAAAGTTATTTATGGAAAATGTTTGTACCATTACGGTAGAACGCTTCGGGTCCGGACCCGATCTATGATCGGTAATCGGTGATGACGTAATGCTTTCTATAGAAAACTAAGTGGTGGACGCCTCGGCCCGGACTCGGACCGTTCTAGATTGAGTCATCCTTCGAGCGTCCGCTAGCTGGTGCGGGTGCACGGAGCGGGCGTACGCACGCGGGTGTAGGCGCCAGTTAGCATTGCTCATACTATTTTAGTAAACCCGCTCACCCGCTCCGCGCAACCGTGCCAACTAGAGGGCGCCCTTAAAGCAGCGGGGTACACTCCTTGCCATTCACGTACACCGTCGACCCTTACCGCCAAGTTAGGAAGCCCTAATAGCGGCACTATAAAGGCCTCGCGCTCGTACGGACCCCTAAACACGGAGAAATGATTTGATGTTACAAAAGTGAGTTAATACGTGCGCGGACGAGTCGGTAATTAATTACGCTGCGCGAGCGCATGAGGCATATTCGACCTTAAAAAATAAAATTGATTCGATATTGATTTGATTGTATACGCAGTGCATCTTACTCGTACCTACGTATTAGTGTGCGAGATGCACAAGGTATTTCAAATCAATATGTTCAATATGAGGTTTTTAAGTTCGAATATAAATGGCTCCAGCGTTACTTGATTGCACATGGGAGAGTCCAGTTCATGAACAAACCAATGTAACATACCTACCCATAAAATTTATATAATTAGGCGTACCTATGTAATAACTCAAGCTCAGAGAGTTGCCAATCTTATACCGAAAGGTATGAAGCTAAATTACTCGTAGTACCGATGGCCGCTGGGGCTGAGAAATTGTTTAGTGGCGACCGCTAACCGAAGTACGCAGAACTCAAGGAGACCCTGAACGAGACGTCAGTCCACCACGATTCAAATTGCAGGATTGACTGAGGGCAGCGCACGATCTGCTGTTGTAAAGATCTTTTGGCGTCTAAATCTAGCAGGCGGACAATTGGGATCTTTAAATTAGGAACTTAGGTAGATGTAAGAGATTAAATACAAAGCGAAAATTCATACTTAAATATAATCTTTATACACTGTATAAAATGTGACATGTAATTTATATTATTAATAAATATTATGATTATGATTATGATTGGTCTTTCTGAGGTGGTGATGATGAATCGAATAGCGTCTTTATAGAGATCCCACACTGGCATCTCCCGAGCGTCTACGAGTACATCTAATCAACTCTATGGCTGCTGCTCGACGCAACATTGGCGCAACCCCACAGCGACACCATTTTCCATAGCGCTCACTAGACGCCGATGTTAAAAAGTCGCAAGTGTGGGGGTCTCTTATACTGGTTCACATGTGCGATACTCGCGAAAGTATTGAGAATAACATATCAGATCGCAGAACAGCATAACCGGGGCTTTAATTAATCGGAATACCATTATATCAGGGTGAGGCTGAAAATATTAAAAATGTCGAATTATTGAAGTAGAGGTCAGTAAACTAAAAGTACAAGCATCAGTAGGTTACTGAGTGGACAAAGGAATAATTTACGATAGTAAACAAATTTTAAAACGCATGACCCTCTAAATAGAATATAGGTATCTACAGTTTTTGTTCAAATGTATCTATAATAGTCCAAAAATCCTCTGAAACACCTCACGCAACTACTGGACGCTCCCTATAGAGACATTATTTCGAATCAAATATGTATAATGGGTTATGCAATAAGTTTAAGTATTATGTATCAGTATTCGTTCGTCTATACAAATACAAATACTACGTTGATAGATTACAATATAGTGAAGTTACCTACCCAAAATTGACTAAATCTTTTGTACTATCGTCAGTATTTCGGAACTCGAACAATATCGGAAAGTGAATATTTGTGGGAGGTAGGCATTATCCGCGCGATCTACTCACGTGAACATTTATCATTCCAGAGGTCATCGGTTAAACGTTTCAATCGTGGCTCAGTTTCGAATATACTATGACTAATTTTGTCTACATAATATTTTGTAATTTTAATTTTAGGGTCGAGTCGCGATATATTTTAATTTTTTTTACCTTATCCGACGTTTCAACTAGGTTGCACAAGCAGCTTGCTGTGCTGAGGTCACGGATACAAAACGCGGGAGTTTAAAGTAGTTTCGTCTACCATTGTTTTTTTAAATGTTTCTGTACCTGTTTTTAAACTGAGGTTTGCAATTTGGAAACAGTTACTTATCTGTTAATGGGACAAGAGGGAGTTATTTGAATTGTTAAAGCTTTTGGGATGCTCGAAGTAACCCAGCTGTTGCCTTTTCCTGGCTTAAGCCCTTCAGTTCCGCGGAAGCGATGTGTCGTCCCGCGTCGGCAGGAAACTTACCTCTAGGTTGGAGCGAGACACAGCGATCAGACCTTTCGTGTCCACTTATGGTTGTCGCCTTTAGCCGAAGCTAGTCGCGAAAAATGTCGTGGCCAAGGCATAAGTCCCACGGAACGGATGCATTATCACACACGCGATTTAATGCAAAATGTATGAAGTCAAAAACTCCTGAGACTTAGAAGTATGGACAGACGCGAAAAGTGGGTTGGAAGATCCGGTACGATTAGTATCCAAATCTCCTCTAGTTTTTAGAGTCCTCTCCTCCTACCACGTCCTATATTTGCTAATACAGAAAAGCCCTAGGTTCAACGTATATGCAAACAAAATTACGACCTTTATGGCAACAATACAAACGTATGACTCCGATTACAATGTTGGATTGTAAAGATTACAATGTTGGAACATAACCTTACTTCTTTTCCAAGGAATAAGAAACAAGACAATAATTAACCACGCAACTCCATAAACCAGTCTTCGAATCACGTAAAAAATTCAAAAATGGAATGATTTTTAAAAAATGTATTCGACCATTTCGACCCGCGCGCTCATTTATAATAAGAGAAACCGAAACAAAAAGAATGATTCGGATTTTGTTCGGAAACGAGCCGATGCTGCGATAAATATTGAAATATGGAGGAGATATGCTTTTTGGGGTTCCGTACCTAAGAGCACCAAATGGATAACTATTTTTGTATACTACGCTTGTCTGTCTATCTCTTCGATCTTTAAAAAGAAGTAGGTAGGTTCTCCTTGGAGAGAACAGTGGCTTGGTAGAAATTAGCCGGATACAGTGGCTCAAGCCTGTTACGCGTAAATGGTTTGAGCCAATATATGCGGCTATTTTCTACCGAGTCACTGTTCCCTCCTTGACTCTACGGTTAAGGAGGTTTTTTTATAATAAATGTGATCCCCTGGCAAAAATCGTGTTTATATTGTAAATTTTATGTAATAATTCTAATTTAGATCCCACAATTTTTAATAAGCCAATAGGCTTAATATAAAGGGTATATTAAATAGCCAAATAGGCTATATTATAAAACAAAAAAATAGAAACTAAACAACAAACTCATTCTGTAACCTAACTATACAGCATTTCAACAACAAAATATGACAAATATGGACTAGCCGGTACAAATTTTGCTGCAGCGAGTTTTAAGATAGTTTGCACTCTCTTAGTCACCTCAGCCCCCAGCTCCAATGCGTCGGCTAAGCTAGTCGCCGAAAAGTAAATAAATATTTAGTAAGATAAAAATTGTGTAGTATTTAAGATAAAAATTGTACCGGTTAGGCCATAAAACACCAGTCAAGCGTGAATCGCATTCACAAAAACCATTCCTAAAGTGAAACTAAAATACGGAAACCCTAGCTGTGCTCCGACTCACGCTTGACCGATCACATTTTGTTTTTTCTCACAATGGACGAACGACGCTATACCGGCTACGCTACTGTTTTACGACCTATTAAAACTATTAGGAACTGTGATACTAGCTTTAATAGGGCGTGTTGATGCTGGAACGAATTTGAAATTGGAACGTAGTTTTATGTGCGGCGTAAGTGAATGAAGTATTTTTATTGTCGTTGACAATGTTGATATTCTGTGCGTAGCGCGGGAGCGGTTTAAACGATCTTAAAGAATCGTCAATGAAGTTACTTTATCTTTATAGGTGGACCAATAATCGTTAAATTACTGAGTGAGGCTTTATTATTAATGTGATCTGTTTAAAATGAACATATAGGGCCAATTCTTATTAAGTCTAAGTAGGTAGGTTCTTAACAATTTTTAGTCGTCATTTTGTTACGTTTTGGTTTTCGTAGCTGTATGAGTCTGATATCTCCAGACAGCTCTTGCAGGACTGTATGTTGGTATTAGATATATATTTTTTCTATGCAAAGAAAAGAATGTCTAGTTTTTGGGCAGCGGAGTTAGTACATAAAGGTACCTGGCTAGCTTGATGATAAAACCAAAGAGGATATAGTCAATAGTCAATATATTCTTTATTCAAATAGGCCTAGCAACAAGCACTTTTAAATTGTCAAGTTTTAAATATTACATTAATCTAAATATCAATATATAATAAGATAGAGCGGTATTGTCATAGTACATTTTGTAGCCACAGTAAATTCACTGCCATCTATCGAGAGATATTAGAGAATCAAATTTTCTTGATTTTCGAGGCACGTTTTTTCCTAAGACTATCCATCTAACACGGAGTTACATAGTCTTTGATAAAACTATGTTTAACTAGTCATGAAGTTATATAGTATAGCCACCAAGTGGATGCCGCAAAAGAAGCGCGGACGTGGCAGGCCCAGGCGAAGATGGCGGGACGACTTAGACACCTTCACTAATAACTGGCCGGAAACAGCTCAACAACGGGAGTCATGGAAATCAAAGGCCCAGCAGTGGGACACTACAGGTTATAAAAAAAAAAAAAAAATAGAAACTACGAGTCACGTTACTTCGATTGCTAAGCAGCACCGTGAAGCTAAGCAGACACCGTAGCCCATTTGCGCTTACCACTCTAGTCCAGAGAAATGTAAGTAGGTAATAATAAAATAATTTGCAATGGGAGTTTTTGACGTCTTATAAAACGATGAACACCGGTAGCATGCACGAAAAAGTGTCACGTTGTGGACAGGTCTCCATGGTAACGTTGTGTACAGATCTCCATGGTAACGTTACGGCCTTTTAATCAATGTTTTCTCAGTTTTCTTATTTCGTTATCACGCAAAATTATCGTCCGTAAACCGACTTTACAACCATATTTTCTTCTCATTACCTTGCTATACCTAATTGGTTTTCAAATTTTGTAATAGTATCTTAAATATTAGGTACTAATTACTGAATCAGACAATAATTTTCAAACATACAATTTTATCAATACAAAATTCTTTCTTACCCCAACCTCCGAACATGAGGCAACTAGTAAATTATTCGAATATCCGGATGAGATCCATCAGAATTTCAACTAAACTCAAATCATAGACAAATCCCTGTACAGACAAAACAAAAAAACACACTTTACATAATAACGAACGCGTCCAAACCGCTCAGTCATTCACTCATCGCCCGATCCGAATTAAAAAGTAAAAAGTACATCAATACAAACTTAGCTATGCCGGTGGTCAAAAAGAGAACTTTAAAACTTCGCTTTACGAAACTAGTAGCCTCTTAGATGACAGCGACAGTTTTGAAAGCATAGTTAAGTTGGTATTTTTACAAAAGGAACAAGTTCTGAGGATTTCATATTTTGAAATGAGAATTGGTTTTGAATAAGGAATCCGAGTTAGTGCTAAGTCACGTTCGGGACCAACAACCTTGGGGAGTAGATGTCCATGGCAAAATGCAAAAAGGAAAGACTGGATGAAGGGTCTATGAGAGCTGTGAGTAGCTCTTAACTCCTTCTTTTACGTTAACATCAGTAAAATGATGCTTTGTGAAGATTAGAGCTTTGATTAATACTTACAGACTTATTATTGAACAGTGATATTAACTTAGCATTTGACTATAGGGAATATTACGCGACTCTCTGCTTAGGAGACTCCACTACCACAATCTGAGGGTCTATCGCGAAACAAGAAAATCGAGACTTGGTTATCTAACATCTCTGTCACTCTTGCATATTCGAGCGATAAAGAGGCAGATAGCGAATTTTCGGATTCGCGTTTCCCGGTAGATCCTCTGTAAACAAACCGCCTTGACGCATCAATGTCATTTTGTTATCTCTACACAGTTACTTTATGGTTTACTAAGAAGGTTAGTGCTGCACTCTGGTGGCAGAACATTGCAGTAGTATCCCCTATTAACATCAATCTTCCTTGCGTTATCCCAGCTTTTTGCCACGGCTCATGGGAGCCTGGGGTCCGCTTGGTAACTAATCCCAAGAATTGCATAGCCACTAGTTTTTACTAAAGTGACTGCCATTTGACCTTCCAACCCAGAAGGGTAAACTAGGCCTTATTAGTCTTAGTCCGGTTTTCTAACGATGTTTTCCTGTCCTGTCGATAGACTCAACTAAGTCATGCTGTTACCTATTATTGTATTTTTTTTTTTTACTTTTCCTTTTTTTGTTATATAACAAGCCATCGCATCGTCGCTACCAAAAATCAGCTTCTCTTCTCAACCTGTTGGGATAATAACTTTATGATGGCCAATAAAACGATCCTCCCATTTTACGATTGTGTAACTATCGTTAATATTGGTTCATGTCTGATTAAATGACTGGTTTGTAGGGTTTTGATAATAAAATACCATTTTTATTTTTAGGTATACATATTTATTTATAAATTACGCGGTCACATGATATAAATTAAATTATGTACAATTAAATAATACAGTTAAATTTATATAAAAATAATAATATTACAGACTTGGTCGGTGCGCGGCGACCGTTTCTTGGATACTTTTGGTGGCTTTGAAAATATCCCCGAAAGGGTCATCGCGGGTTCGAACCTAGGCCAAATGACCACATATATTAAATTTCAAGCTTAAATTCGTTTAGGAAAGCTTCAACATCTGTTAGGTGAATAAATAAAATTAAAAACGAAACTGCATCGGATAACGTCGACATAAAATAAATTAACATTTAGTTAACAGTGACTAGAGAAATCTCGCGATCTCATAGGCATCGACAGGGTGTAACACTTAACTTAAATAAATTAATAAACTTTTATATTTTTTATAAAAAAAATCCTTTACACACTTAGACTCCGAATTGTATAAAAATGTCATCAATAAATAGGTTTCAATGTAGCGTCATATATTTTTTTAAATACTAGTGATGTGAGTGTGTCAGTCGTTATGCCTCGACGACGTTAAGGTAGAAGGCGGCGTGCGAGTCGCCCTTGGAGCCGACGGCGCGCGCGGAGTACTGGCCGGCGTCGGCGGCGGCGGCGGCGGCGATCTCGAGCCGGTACCGCGCCGTGCCTTCCATCGTGAAGCGGTAGCGAGCGGATGTCTCGTCGATGGGCTTGCCGTCCTTCAGCCACTGGAGCTGGAGCGGTGGCTGTGGAAGACAAGATTGAATCAGTATATCAACTACAATTAAATTAATAAAACTATTTAAGTATGCAATGTACTGCAATCATCGAAATTAAACTATCGTGAGACATATTTCAAAATGTTTAGATCAGTACGGTTTCAGTCACTATTATGCACGGAGTACAACCGCCGCGGACACTCGTGCCTGAGGAAGGATTCCCGACGAATCCGAAATTTGTCGCCAAAAGCGACTAAAAATAATAGTGAGTGAAACCGTACTAGTCTAAATATTATCAATGTACTGCTAGCAAAAAAAAGTCATTTTGAACGAACGGAATTGTTCTATCTTTTAAGAAAATTTTTTTTTGTATCCTTTATCTCACGAAAACAAATTTGTTGCTTTCCTCGAATCTTCAAAGATTTTCAAAGGATGACAATGCTTGAATAAAATGTTGATAAATGATTTATAAATAGGTAAAGGTGGACCTATCAGTACGGTATCTTGCCACGACTAGACATTTATACATTATGTAGTGTCGATTTGACATTTTTGCGCGGATCACAGCAAATCGTGCGTGCAGGAAAGTGGTCCATCATTTGTTACCTTGTCGAGCTCGGCGGTGAAGACGGCGGGCTCGGCGGCGCCGACGGTGGACGAAGCAGGGAAGGCCTTGTATTGTGGCACAGCACTAGTCTCTCCAGGTACGGACACGACCAGTGTGCAGGAGGAGAACGATTCGCCCGCGTCGTTGAACGCCTCGCATGTGTATACGCCTGAAAAATATACAACAATGCCACAAAATAAGTAATAGTACTACCGTACAGAAAGGACACTTCCTACAAACCCGAAGTTTGACAGCGATTCAGGGTCCAATCATGCTGTCCCTTTCTAACGTATGGCACTATCCCTTTCGGCTATTTAGGGTTGTCAAAATTCAAGTATTATCTTATCTGTGGTCGTGCACGCAAAGGGACGTCAAGTTGTGCTAACCCTAATAGTTGCCGAGCGGAGCCGAGTTTGCCCGAAAGGAGGAGTGTCCCCCCACTGGCAATGTACACATTAATTACACGCGATCAAGTCCCGTTTAATAATTAATAATTAATAACAATGTACATGCTTGAACCGTTAAATGTGTTAGACTTTTTGAGCTGAAAACCTTGTTAGAAAATTTGACATGTAATGGAACGCTCGACATACATAAAATAATGTGCGAATCCACCCTTTTGCAACAATCTAACAAATAAGCAGTTTTTTTTAATTGAACACAAATCAAATCGACTTTGGCGACAGCATATACTTTAAATTTAAAATTGGCATTTTTCAACAACAAAAACCCCTGGGGTAAAACGGATAGAGAATAATATCTGATATTGCTGTTACATTTCATTAGGCGCTACTTGTCGTTAACGTTTTAGTCGTATAATCAACTTCTCGCACCAGCGTTGTTCACTACACGATTTGATAAATATCTACGATTTAACTGACTATAAATAGACTCTATGGCATTGCCATAAAGTTTAAGAATAATCAGCAAACTGTGGTATGTAGTACGTAGTACGTACCGGGAAGATCTCCCTGGGAAGGTCCTCAGTGATAGTTTACGTCGAAACGTGACCAATAGTCGACCTTAACTCATTGCTATAAGGTTGAGAACGTACCGGCATCCTCGGGGAAGATCTCAGCGATATTCAGCTTGTGAATGTTGGCCTCGCTGGAGTACTGGAAGTCCTTCGAGGGCTTGATCTCCTTGTTGTTGTGCAGCCACACTACGTCGAAACGCTCGGCTCCCGTGATTCTGGACAAAATATCGATTTTTTATAATGAATGTGTTGTGGTATCGTTTTGACGGAAACAAAATATATACTAGTATATTGTTATGATGTTCCTGGTGTTACGAGTATGTACTAGTCAAAAAGATACTTGACGATCTGACTAAAGTCGAAATGGGCTGGCCACATTTCACGTTACACTGACAAAATACTAAATCAAGAACGATGATATTAAGCTTAGAATAAATTTAAAAGTGGAAAAATTACTGCCTTGGGTTAGACTTCACCCCTCCCCCCCCCTCCATATAGACCCATATAGTTGGAATATTTGCTATGGGTGAGGTCTTGGTGGCTCAGTTGGCAGAGCGCTGGAGTAACTATCCAGAAGCCGTGAGTTCAAGTCTCACCTAAGGCAGTATTTTTTTCAACTTTTAAATGTATTCTAAGGGAAATAAGACTCTTTAATATTCAAGTTTTAGTTTAGTATTAGTGTTACGAGTCGGCGGAAAACGTCCGTCTGGGCGTTCCAGAAACCGCTGGTGTGACGAAGCCCTAAAAGATCTGTCCGCCCTCGAAATACCTAACTGGCGTGAAGTGGCGCAGAATAGGGCAGAGTGGCGCTCTCTTGTGTCAGAGGCCAAGATCCTTTTTGGGTCACTGAGCCAGTGAAGTAGTAGGTTTTTTTTAATACCACGTCGGTGGCAATCAAGTATACGGCCCGCCTGATGGTAAGCAGTTACCGTAGCCTATGGACGCCTGCAACACCAGAGATATTACACGCGCGTTGCCGACCCTTTAGAAACCTGAACACTCCTTTTTTGAAGAACCCCATACTGTAAGCCCCTCGGAAAACCTTGGCATGGAGCTCACGGCCGAAGCGTCCACGGGAGGATCTTCCTCTTAAACCGCACAGGTAGTAGTAGTGTTAAGAGTTAAACCATAACCGTACCTGCAGGAGAGCGTGACGGCATCTCCGTCGGTGACGATCTGTGAGGCGGCGTGGTCCACGATCCTGGGCGGCTTGTCGCCAGACTTCACACCGGCGACCGCGCTGCCTTCCATCGCTGCGAAAACAACGCAATAGGGGGTATTACTGCAATGTTCTGCCACCAGAGTGCAGCACTAGCCGCTTTAGTAAACCATAGAGTAACTTAACCTTTCGTATGCGCTTTCAAAAAATTGCCATATAAATAGCAATCTTGACAACTTCATGTTTAAGTTGATTATATATGGAGCAGATCTGCTACTAAGCATACGAAAGGTTAAACATACTGTGCCTATAACAGTTTTTTGACAAGTTTTCAGTGATAATAAAATATGACATTGATGCATCAAGGCGGTTTGTTTACAGGGGACCTACGGGGAAACGCGAATCTGAAATTTCGCTATCTGCCTTTGCTCGAATATGCAAGAGTGACAGTGATAGGAGACGAGGGAGAGAATTTAGGTAGTAAGTAAATTGTAATTTAATTTAGATAACGAAATTTCGATTTTCTTGTTTCGCGATAGACACTCAGATTGTGGTAGTGGCGCCCCCTATTGTTAGGAAAATATAGGAGACGAGGGAGAGAATTTAGGTAGTAAGTAAATTGTAATTTAATTTAGATAACGAAATTTCGATTTTCTTGTTTCGTGATAGACTCTCAGATTGTGGTAGTGGCGCCCCCTATTGTTAGGAAAATATAGGAGACTAGGGAGAGAATTTAGGTAGTAAGTAAATTGTTATTTAGATAGTCAGCCGATATTGCTGAGACTAAAAACCGGACAAGTGCGAGTCGGTCTCGCAAACCGAGGGTTCAGTACTTTTTATTATTTGTTGTTATAGCGGCAACAGAAATACATCATCTGTAAAAATTTCAACTGTCTAGCTATCACGGTTCTTGAGATACAGCCTGGTGACAGACAGACAAACGTACAGCGGAATCTTAGTAATAGGGTCCCGTTTTTACCCTTTGGGTACGGAACCCTAATAACACTTATTGTGTGTATATAGATACCGAGACCAGAGTTCAGATCACGTACATATGCAGTCATATGAGCACAGCCGGATTTTGAAATTAAGCCTTAACACTAGACTTATATTGACCGGGATATAGACCGTGATTACCTTTTGTATTATTTGTGAGCTCCCGATATCAGTCACCCGTGAACATGATGCATGTAACTGCGTCGAAATATCGGGAGCTCACAAATAATACAAAAGGTAAACACGGTCTATATCCCGGTCAATATAAGTCTAGTGAAACTAACCGTGAATCATTCAAAACTCTAAGCCTTAACAGCCAATAAACTGAAAAGTTAACCAAAAAGTTTCTTACAGGTTCAGGCATATTGTATTAAATCACATTCACTCACTCATTCGTACGTACAATAATTATGTAGCTGTGTGTGTAAGTAGTCACCTTAACTTTCCTGCCGACATCCAAACAAAAGTTTGTCACTGTTGAGGTTTAAAGTATTCATTCTCCATACTTACGTTTGACGGTGACCTTGCACTTGGTCTCGACCTGACCCTGGCTGTTGATGGCCTTCAGGGAGTACTCTCCCTCGTCTTCGGGGAACACCTCATGAATAGCCAATGAAGCGACTCCGTTTTTGTATTTCAGGTCTATCACCTGTTGAATCGAAAAAATAATAGTAATATAAAAAAAAGATGGCAGAAGTAAACATTGTGAGAAGTATACATTTTCAGTTTATTGTCAGTTCTAAAAAAAAATGATTATATGGCAAAAGGGCATTGTAAGGGTTTTTTAATGGTCACCAAATTTACTTTTAGTGAAACTGAAAAAGTTGGCCGCCATTTTTAATTATTTACTTAAAAGACGGAGAACGAGCTGCGAGCCGTAGGACTGAACTGGAACGAGGCCAAGAAGGTTGCTCAAGACAGAAAGGCGTGGAAGGATCTTGTGGAGGCCCTATGCACCTCCGGGGTGCCCTAGGACGAACAACACAGACAGATAATCGATATTTGAGGAGAGAAGGACGGACTTACATCAGAAGAGTGCAGCGGCTGGCCGTTCTTGTACCACTCGACCCTGGGGTCGGGGTCGCCGCGCACCGCGCACGACAGGTTCAGCGGTGTGCCGTCGCGAGCCGCCAGCACGTCGGGCAGTGCTCGCGCGAATGACGGCAGGCACATTGTCGAGTCAGATGCTGGCACTGAATTAAAAAAAAACATACAATGTTAGCATATGAGGTTATTTTATCGACAAATTACGTCCACTGTACGTGAATGAAATAAAAAAATAATAAGAATCAATATTATCACTACATACTTTAAAAACAAAGATGGTTCCTGATGTCTGGATGGATGTCTGTCCCTATGTATGCTTAGATCCTTAAAACTACGTAACGGATTTTGATGCTGTTTTTTTTAATTAATAGAGTGATTCGAGAGGTTTATATGTATAATGCGGATAACGGATGCAATGCTGATTTATTATACATATAAACCTTCCTCTTGAATCACTCTATTAATTAAAAAAAACCGCATCAAAATCCGTTACGTAGTTTTAAGGATCTAAGCATACATAGGGACAGACATCCATCCAGACATCAGGAACCGAAGCTAGCGACTCGCCCCGGCTTCGCACGGGTGCAATGCTGATTTATTATACATATAAACCTCTCGAATCACTCTATTAATTAAAAAAAACCGCATCAAAATCCGTTACGTAGTTTTAAGGATCTAAGCATACAAAGGGACAGACATCCATCCAGACATCAGGAACCGAAGCTAGCGACTCGCCCCGGCTTCGCACGGATGCAATGCTGATTTATTATACATATAAACCTTCCTCTTGAATCACTCTATTAATTAAAAAAAACCGCATCAAAATCCGTTACGTAGTTTTAAGGATCTAAGCATACATAGGGACAGACATCCATCCAGACATCAGGAACCGAAGCTAGCGACTCGCCCCGGCTTCGCACGGGTGCAATGCTGATTTATTATACATATAAACCTCTCGAATCACTCTATTAATTAAAAAAAACCGCATCAAAATCCGTTACGTAGTTTTAAGGATCTAAGCATACATAGGGACAGACATCCATCCAGACATCAGGAACCGAAGCTAGCGACTCGCCCCGGCTTCGCACGGATGCAATGCTGATTTATTATACATATAAACCTTCCTCTTGAATCACTCTATTAATTAAAAAAAACCGCATCAAAATCCGTTACGTAGTTTTAAGGATCTAAGCATACATAGGGACAGACATCCATCCAGACATCAGGAACCGAAGCTAGCGACTCGCCCCGGCTTCGCACGGGTGCAATGCTGATTTATTATACATATAAACCTCTCGAATCACTCTATTAATTAAAAAAAACCGCATCAAAATCCGTTACGTAGTTTTAAGGATCTAAGCATACATAGGGACAGACATCCATCCAGACATCAGGAACCGAAGCTAGCGACTCGCCCCGGCTTCGCACGGGTGCAATGCTGATTTATTATACATATAAACCTCTCGAATCACTCTATTAATTAAAAAAAACCGCATCAAAATCCCGGCTTCGCACGGGTGCAATGCTGATTTATTATACATATAAACCTCTCGAATCACTCTATTAATTAAAAAAAACCGCATCAAAATCCGTTACGTAGTTTTAAGGATCTAAGCATACATAGGGACAGACATCCGTCCAGACATCAGGAACCGAAGCTAGCGACTCGCCCCGGCTTCGCACGGATGCAATGCTGATTTATTATACATATAAACCTTCCTCTCGAATCACTCTATTAATTAAAAAAAACCGCATCAAAATCCGTTTCGTAGTTTTAAGGACCTAAGCATACATAGGGACAGACATCCATTTTTATTTAATAAATAATTTTCCGTTAGAAAATCTGGCCACCATTTTGATTCTATTATTTTGTCAGCCAGTTTCGACCAACAAATTATAGTGATGTCTGGAAACTCTGGACGTTGTTTTTACCCAAATGTCATTGGCCCTAAATCCTCTACCTAGCATTATTAGAAGTATAAAAATCCAGCAGTGTCTTTAAATCAAGGACCTGACAATCTTTGATAGAGAAAGATAGTCTTATTGCGATTCCTATACGAGGAAAGAGAAAATAGTGCCATGCTTTGTCCTTATCACCGACCCGGTGGCATCATAGGTAGGAGGCGATGGCGAAATACCGAAATTTATAAGAGTTACAGCGAAAAAATCCTATGCTGCCCAAATTTTATATGAATATTCTTTCTCTTACCCCCGGTCGCTCGGTTGCGCGTCTATAACTCATCATCATCATCATCATGTCAGCCGATAGACGTCCACTGCTGGACATAGGCCTCCCCCAAGGCTCGCCACTCCGACCGATCCTGTGCCGCTCGCAACCACCGAATTCCCGCGACTTTCACCAGGTCGTCGCTCCATCTCGTTGGAGGCCTACCGGCAGTTCGTCTTCCGGTACGCGGACGCCACTCCAGAACCTTCCGGCCCCACCGGCCATCAGTTCTGCGAGCAATGTGCCCCGCCCACTGCCACTTAAGGTTTGCAATTCTGCGAGCTATATCGGTGACCCTAGTTCTACTGCGGATATCATCATTTCTGACTCTATCACGCAGAGAAACCCCGAGCATAGCTCTCTCCATTGCCCTTTGCGTGACCTTGAGCCTTCTTATGAGGCCCATCGTCTATAACTACTTGAATATAAAAATGCAAAAATATACTTACAGACTAATTCCTTAGTGGTACTCCTCGATCTCGAGGACGCGTCGGAGTCCAACTTAGCGCCATACTTCTTCTTGGATGCGTCCACTGAAGTCTGAGGTGAAAACTTAGGCCTCGCGATAGCGTGTGTCTTGACTGGCGGGTCGATCGTCACCTGGTGTATAAAAATAACGCTATTCATAAAAGTGAAGTGTGGTGTTTCATAAAAGTTTATCAAACCTAAGAAACCATTTATAATTGCTTGTCTCTATCCATCCAATTTTATGTTTGTAGGAAGGGATACAATTCTTATGTTTTGATGAGATGAGAGTGGAAATTTTGTAGTATATGTCTTACTATTAACCATAGAGTAACTTATACTAGAGCGGTACTGTCATAGTAAATTTTGTAACCCCAGTAAATTCACTGCCATCTGTCGACACACTTTAAAACTAAAAATGAAGATTTATAAAAATACGATAAAATGTATTTAAATATGGATAAATGATTTTTTTTATTTGCATTAATTATTTTTATGATTTTGACCCATGTTCTTTCACTGATATGCGTTAAAATTGTTAAATAACAAACGAAACCGTCAACGCCATCTATACGACATTAGGCCAAAGCTAGTAGCGCCCTCTGAGCGAGAATCAAATTTTCGTGATTTTCGAGGCACGTTTTTTCCTTAAGACTGTATCCATCTATTACGGAGTTATATCTATCTTTGCTATTAACACAAGGATTCAAACAAAGTTATTCAGGATGACTTTAATTAAACTATTAAGTTGAGAAATCGGTTACACCTCCGCTTAAAAGACGTTGACGCATTGTTATCGCAGCAAAATGCATGACGAAACGCTACGCATAAAACACGTCACTGCTTATATACTGCGCCAAGTTCCGATGTGGTCCTGATTCTGTATACAAATTTCTAGCCTCCCAAAGGCTTTTAAAAATACCGTCCATTCCATTAATTGTAATTTAAATTTTTATTTTGACAAACGAAATTGCTTTGACTTGGCGAGTTTTGATTAGCGAGCGGCTAAAGAACAAGAGACCTTAAGTTTGTTTACAGAAGTTTTTGTACAGGTGCTCAAAAATATCTGAACACGCACTCTAACGCCTTGACAATAGGGGCGTGCGTGCTCAGATATGTCTGAGTACCTCGGCCGCTCCGATATATCTGATGGTGACAGTATGTTACCTTAGTCTTGGTGATGATCGGCGGAGGCGCGGGCTTGATGGGCTTCTCGATGTAACGCCGGTCGCCCGAGTGGAGGAAGTTGTGTGCTAGCGCCGCCTGTTCCGCGCTCACTACTTCGCCTGTAAACAAACACACATACATTGGAGATCGATAGAGCCCTTCAAAATTTAACGACCACGCCGGCACAATCGAATTAAGTAAATGGAACTAAAACCAGGCGTGGCTCACTCCGCGATTTCGTCGCGTCGCTACAAGTACATGCGGCACACACCAATTTTGGTGTCTAGCCATAGTAATTACCGCGCAACGCTACAGAACGGACGCCTGCTCGCGCTTGCGCCACCTAGCGGTCATATCTGTAGTAATAGACGCGGTTTGTTAGAGAGTGAACCTTATGTACCAAGTCCTATTATTTATTCTGTGCTAAAATGTCAAATTGTCGAACATTATACACATTTTAGCAAATATACAATAATAAAAAACGCTTAATTGAAAGGATTTTTGTTGCCTTTGGCTCGAGTTTTTAACATTAACGAAAAATACGTTTGTGTTTATATACCAAACCTGTAACACAGAATTTAAATGACTACAACGCAGCGCGTTGAGCTTTGCGCGTTAACCTTATTAAACTTTATATTCACAGATTTTCATTTAAATTTCCACTGAACACGGTGGTCTTCAAAATGATACGACAGTTCAAATACGTACCTTCAACAATGACGACACATGACGTCTCATCAGTGCCATGGCAGTTGGTAGCGATGCAAGTATATTTCCCGCTGTCTTCTGGTCGGCAGTCGACGATCTCAAGCGTGACCACGCCGTCCGAGTTCGTCATCGAGTAATCGAACTTGGATAGTTCCTTTCTGTCCTTGTACCTGTGAAGTATGACAAATATGAGATATCTAGTTGAAGGATATTAAAAATATACAAGTAGTATTTGCTTTCCATTTGTAATTTTAAAGTGAACATTTCTTTAAGGGTCCCCGGCAAGGTTCTCCATACAAACGTAGTTACGCTCTCATTTTAAAACGACTAGTTAGATTGCTCTGAAACTTTGTACTTACAATAGGATAAGGTATATCTATGTCTTTAATTAGTTTATGTAGCTTCAGATACCATAGTTAATAAAATACAGCGAATTTAAGTTTTTCATACAAAACTTGTTTCAGCTCTATTTCGTTTGTTTTATAAACTGAAGCTATATAAACTAATTTCAGACCTAGATATACCTCATGTCATTGTATGTGCAGTTTCATTACAATCGAACACGTAGTTTTAAAATGAGAGCGGAACTACGTTTATATGGGAAGGTGCCATTCGGCCGAGCTTGCCGGGAACTCTTAACAATAAAATAAATTTCGAAAAATTTGACGTGAACAATCGATTATCACATTTTTATCCTCAGGTCCACGGCTCGGTGTATCGTGAATCTTAATTTACATATAGGAAGGTATGCCACAATGTAAACAATCTAATTAAAGCCGGTGGCGGCCATCGTATGAGGGTTTTATTGAGCAGGAAGGTGACTGCCTTCTCCATGAATCTAGTATAACTGTATCGATCATGAGAGGTGGGGAAAATGACCGAACGGGATAGTCTTATGTATCTTTCAGTAGGAGTCGCAGAGAAAGCGCTGTTATTGTTTGTCCTTGTCACGGTCTCACATTTTTTTAATTCTCCACCGTAAATTTAGTATGGTTTATGGTGGGCTACAAATCTACTCGACCAATCATATCGTCGCATTGCGTATGTTTTGTCCCTCACGGGCGCACGCGTATAGCTGATCTATATAATGCTAGGTCTACGGCCTTCTCGCTTTGTCTCTGATAGTTACCACTTGACCGTCGGCGTCGGGCGGCCGCTGAGGCAGCACAGCAGCTTGCAGGTGTCGCGCGCCTGCATGACGCGCGGCCGCAGCTGGAAGGTGAATACTGGCGCCGTCTCGCTCGTCTCCTGCCAGAACGTGTAGGGGAGGGCGGAGCGCCGCCGCGGCGCCTCGGGCAAGTGCTGGCGTTGGACCTTCGGGACCGCTGGAATAATTGACACGTGTCAGTGTTTAGTCCACCGCCTATCACATTATAATGAATCTTCGTGTTTGAGGCAATTATTTTCATTTCTAGTAAATCGCTTATGACATATTGATTTATTAAAAAAAAATATCATTGACAAACAAAACGATATCTCTGGAGAAGGAGGATTAGGAGAGCTGACCCTAATTATAAATGGGACGAGGCCGGAAGAAGAAGATCATTGACAAATAAAAACCAAATCAAAACCATATCATAAAGTTATAGCTACCTTAAGAAATTGCTCGATAATAACATAAATAGTTAAGAAGACACCAAAAGTTCTGCTGGGATTGTTCTTTAAACTGATCACTTACTACGAATGTAACTTTTATCTCAACTCACTATTACCAAAAGTAGCTTTTATCTTACTAACTTAACTTATATCTTTTATACTTAAAGAACAACGCACAATTAGTAAAGAAACACTTTCACGATTAACTATTTTCGTGAGAACTAAGTGAAGTGAAATTAGATTTGTAAACAACACAAACAATTTTTTTAGGATTGAATATTTTCACACAGAACGTAGTTTTTGTGTTTAGCGTCAGACAATGCTATTATTGCCGACCTGTCTACCTGTGCCACTGAATTGATAGTAATCTATTTACGACCTCGGTTAATGCCACCGAGCGATCTTAGCTCTAATAATACACCTGCGATCTCACAATGACCTAGATTTACTAATTGGCTATTTAATTAATTGATTACATAGTCAAACGACAGTTTTTAGAATCTTAATATATTACTTTATTACTATTTATTTTAAATAAGTAGAATTTACATAGCAAGTATATTATGTTATAAGATGTGGTCAGATAATTAAAATACAAATTCAAATTTTCTTTATGCTTGTGACAAGTCAAAGTACGTTTGCCAATAGCTTCCAAATTTTCTAACACAAATGCTTCAAAAAACAACCCAAACCACATATCATTTGTGTGTGTTATAAATGATATTATCAGTCGATGTGATAACGTATATCGTCTCGCCTACGGCCTCGCGGTCCGAGTGGCCTCGTGCCCCAATGGTGTATGTCTTTTATGCATAATTCGGCCACAAGAGGGCCTCACAAAATGTACCTTGCTCATATTAAATTTAGATATTGCGCCGCCACTGATTGACAATAAGTAACCTTTTGATTGAAAACGGCACAAATGTTCAAATACAAGGATTTAAACTTGAAAATTAATGTTAAAGTAATAAGGGAAATGTAAGATACTCACGTTGTACATTTAGGAAGACAACCTCTTCGCGGAAACCGTAATGGTTCTCCGCACGGACGATGTATTCGCCGCGGTCCTCTAGCTTGGCGCGGTTGATGATGAAGTAGTAATCGTCGCCAGCGTATCTGCACAAACATGAGCATTTGTAGTACACGCCAATGCAAAAAAACACATACAATAACGAAAATACCACCCAGACATGATGGTTTCTCTGTATCATTGTGTTCTTTGTGACTAACGGCATAATTTCATATGGAAATAACGATATTACGTGAAAGTCCGCGACCATTAGAGAGGACAATCTATATATCCAAAATACTTTCTTCATAGATGCCTATATCTCTTAGCCATATTTGGCAGAAGAAGACGTTTTCTGGTAACAGATGCCAATTTTGCAGCCACTAAAGTTTGAAAGTTAGCCAAGTTAAGTATCCTGGTCACGGCACCAAAATGTAACTAACCTCTTCACGAACTTGACGGACTGTCTCAGATGGTGGTTGTTGTGAGACCACGTGACCGTCGGCGTGTATCATGCTGCAGCCATGCAGCATCGACTGCCCCTCATAGCAGGACTATGGTCAAATGAAACATTCTGATCACGGCACCAAAGTGTAACTCATGCCGCCACAGTAACTCACCTCTTCATGAACTTGACGGACTGTCTGAGCTCGTGGTTGTTGTGCGACCACGTGACGGTGGGTGTGGCGCAGGCGATGATGCGGCAGTACAGCTTCACCGACTGGCCCTCGTAACAGAAGGCGGACTGCGGTCGGATTACGAAGCGTGGCGCCGCTTGTCTGCGGTCTGTTGAGAAGAGGAAATTCGATTAATATTTGAAGTTAATTCGGACATTAAGTTGTTTGAAATAGTTTTGAATTTCTATTATAGGATAGGTAAAAAATATTAAAAGGTGGATGTAGATTATAAATCTGTCACAACAAGGCGCGCCGCATCCCATTCATGAGCAACTAGTACCATAATAATGAGCTGCATGTGAAATACAAGCCGTCATCGACTAATTAATCAAATATTCATTGATCACTTACCGAACTGTCCATCGTAGATCTTCCACTTCTCAATCAGCAGCTTCCTCAAGCTGCTGTACTCACTCAGCCTGCCGATGGGCAGCGCGAACCCGGCCCAATTATCGTATCGGCTGCGCAGCCTGTCGCGCATCTTCTCGTATCTGCGAGCTTCGATGGTCGCCGTGCGCGATGATGTTGCGTCGCCGGCCAGCCATGGGTGGAGCAGGCATTCGTGGGCCGTTAGACGTTTTCTGAGGAAAATTTGGTCGGATTAGTCACGAAAAACAAGTTAGTTTGCATTTTTATGTTACGTTAACAAAATTAGGTACCTACATTTTACTTAGACTAAGATCATAAATTAAAAGAATAAAACGTAAAATAAATAATGCTTATTGAATGGTATGTCCTGCTTGACCGTTCAAGCGACAGAGTGTGTATTGTCACGGTACAATTTCCATGGAAATAGAACGTTTATTGTGGCAGTTCCACGAGAAAGCCAATCGGCGAAGCGGCGCTGCAGAATCTGCGCAGAATTAGTTTAGGCGGACTCTAGAAGGTCTTGTAAAATGCCTCTGAGTGGCTGGAGGACACTCCCGCAGCGGGATTTTCTATTTGAAACTTAATTGATATAAAGTTAAAATTTCGTCAACTCTAAAATGTTACTTGCTGCTCAAAGGGGTAACCAGAGTACAGGGAAGATTACGCATATGAAACATCTCAGCAAATATGTACTTACTCCTTATTCTTAACTAGCAGTCGTCTGATGAAGTCCTTAGCGTCATCCGAAACATGTTGGAACGCTTCCTCGTCGAACTCCCAATCGCACGCCTTCACGTTCTTCAGCGTGTCGATATCGTTGTTGCCGGCGAACGGCGATAGGCCGGAGAGTCTGAAAAGATTTATAGATATAATACTCTTTATTGGATACAGCTTAAAGAACAACATTTAAAAAAAAAGAGAGAAGATAACGTTTAGTATTCTGGTCATGGCACCATATTAAGCTTAAATCTAAACTTGGCCCTTTTGAGGCATTGTACCAAGGATGCTGGCGGCATTTCCTCGCTGTATCGCAATGCTGATACGTTGTGCGAGGAAGCCGCCAGCTCTTCGGTCACCAGTTACGTCAACCAGACGCTTCGCGAGTAGTTAAAGTAATCCAAAATGTAAGCCAACTGTTTTTGTGAGCAAGGTCTTAGTGACTTTAATCTATTAAGCTGTTGTGACAGACATAAAAAGAAGGAATTTAAAGTAGAAACCATTGTTAAATACTTACAGCACGTATGAAAGTACACCAACGGCCCACATGTCTGTGTAGAAGCCGACCGGCTCCCTCTCGACGATTTCGGGCGCCGCGAACTCGGCGGTGCCCGTTGAGATCTTGACCACTTCGTTCGGATCTAATTTTGTGGCTAGACCGAAGTCAATGATCTATAGGAAGAAAACAACATTACATATTTGTTTAAATGTGGCTTTCCATCACAGAAGTGCAATAAGGTCGTTTCCATCTGAAATTTCAACAGAAAGACATTCGACAAAGATATTGGACAGATGGAATACCACCCTTACCACTAGCTTACGGCTAGTAGATTCAGGGACTAGTCATATGCGTAACAAGGTGTAAGGACTGAAATGTTTTCTAGTTTAATTTTAACCAAACCAAGGTATTTTTTAGCGTGTTCGTGTGTATAATATACCTACAAGTAAGTCTTGTCCTCTGTATTTAGCACATTTTGACGAATTATACCATATAAAGTATCGTTAGATGTATTTGTAGAAACACTGGGAGAGCAAGAGAAATATCATATTTTGTCAGCAGTTAGGGTTTTAAACTTTTTATTTTTTCATTTCTCACCTTAACGTCTGTTCCTGTCCTCGTCTGGCACATAACATTTTCCGGTTTTAGGTCGAGATGGATGATGTTCTGTTCGTGCATGTGTCTCACTCCCTCGCAGATCTGTCTCATGTAATGCGCGGCTTCGGCCTCGGACATGTTGTAGCCAGGTTCGGTGATGCGTTCGAATAGCTCGCCTCCGGACAAGCTGAAACAGGGTTCATTTTAGTGATTGCTTTATAAATAAGTAATAAATAAGTAAATATTATAGGACATTCTTAAACAGATTGACTAAGTCCCACGGTAAGCCCAAGGAGGCTTGTGTTATGGGTACTAAGACAACGATATATATAATATATAAATATTTAAATACATAGAAAACACCCATGACTCAGGAACAAATATCTGTGCTCATCACACAAATAAATGCCCTTACCGGGATTCGAACCCAGGATCATCGGCTTCACAGGCAGCTTAGGGTCACTACCCACTAGGCCAGACCGGTCGTTAAAAATATTTTGCTAATGAAAATAAAGGCGTAATACTATATTTTTCCACATTTATATCGTAAAATTAATAAAAAAAACAACTTAAATGCACTACGAAACTAAGTGCAATAGGGAATATTACTGCTATGTTCTGCCACCAGAGTGCATCACTAGTGCACATCCTAAACCATAGAGTATCTTATACATACTATGCCTTAAACAGTTTTTTGGTTAAGTTTTCACTATGACATTGATGCATCAAGGCGGTTTGTTTACAGGTGGCCTACCGCGAAACGCGAAAATCGAAATGTCGTTATCTGCCTCTCTATCGACCGATAGAGAGGCAGAAACCGAACTTTCGATGTTCGTGTTTCGCGGCAGGCCCTGTGATTGTGCTAGTGACGCCCTCTATGCAGAGTTTTGCGCATTATTCCCTACAACTATATAACGGCAACATAAATAGATTATCTGTGAAAATTTAAACTGTGTAGCTATCACGGTTCATGAGATATAGCCTGGTGTGGTGTATGTGTAGAGCTAATACTTATGCACTTATTATATAAGCGCTGTATCATTAATGTATCGAGTTAGTCTGTAAGTTGTGTTTGCTTAATAAACACATGTTATCAATATTCTATTTTATTTGTTAGAAACATCCATCCGTGCATGACGACCCTGCCAGGATAGAAACCTCCATCTGTACACAGGTGACAGACAGACGGACAGTCTTAGTAATAGGGTAACCCTAAAAATGAAATACAAATATGCTTTTAGTCAAGTAGAAGTTTTTGCAGTACTTACAACTCAAAGATTAAGACCATCTCATCGTCATCTTCAAACGCATCATGCAGATTGATCAGCTTCCTATGATGTAGCTGGTTCATGATATCTATCTCTTTCTTAATGAGTTCCTTCTCCATCGCCCCGGTGCACGGAATGAACTTGGCCGCGAAGTAGTTGCCGGTGGAGCGCTCGCGGCAGCGGTGCACGACGCCGAAGGCACCTGTGCCTACAACAGTGGCATAACCTCATGCAACTGTGTGCTTTGATGGGTTCAAAATTCACTGATGTGCCGATTAACCGACCAATCGTAAATCTTATTGCAACTAGATAAAAACTACCAATAGTCGGTTAATTGTCAGCGGTGCACGACGCCGAACGCACCCGTGCCTACAACATTGTATTAAGCTTTGGTTTCCTAGGAAAGCGGTGCCGCCACATAGCGGCCGTCAAATAGCGGACGCAAAAAGACGGCTGTCTTTACGGTGACGACATGTGGAAAGTTCCACGGCGTCATAACACACCGTCAGCCACCAACGTCAAACGAAACGTATCCAGGAAAGAATATGGACGACCTTGATTTAGCAATAATAATTAACTTGGAGGATGAACAGAACTTGTATCAGAAGAGGAAAATAATCGTAGTGCGGAAGATCATATTTATTCAAATCTCGTGGTACAGGTGCATTTGAGATTTTAGTATAAATGGCTTCACCGCTATCAAATAAAACGTTCACGAAACTATCGACACCGTCAAGACGGCCGTCATGCAAATGGCGGCACCGCTTTTTGACGTTACGGTGTCAATCACCGCCCTCTAGGAAACCGCGCCATTTTGTTTACATAGACAACGTTCTAGTGACGTCATTCACCGCTGTATTACGGCCGCTATATGACGGCACCGCTTTCCTAGGAAACTAGAGCTTTATGGAACTGTGTGCTTTGTGTTAGTGATAGTGACGCTAATGTGTCTGTGCGCAAGTTAACAGAGTATTTGTAAACCTTATTGCAACTAGATAAGGTCTACCAATAGTTAACTGTCAGCTGTGCATGACGGACGGAACGGACGCTCTGACAGGTTTTTCGTATAAAGATAAGAGCAATTTTCGTCCTTATGGTAAGCGACAATGTGGTACCTTTTGATTGAAAACGTCACATTTAAGCCTACAACAGTGGTGTAACCTCATGCAATGTGTGCCATGTTGTGTTTGGGGTCAGTTTTGTGTATGAACTTGTGTGCCAATTAAAACGTTAAAATTAACTCACCATTCGTAAACTTTATTCAAAATAAGATAAAGTCTACTAATGGTCAGTTATTTTAGTGACGTTAGTACTATAAAATGTAGAGTGTAGAGCGTTAAATTTTAGAATTTTGACTAAAATAACATAATATATTCACACAAGAGCTCTGACGCTTTAAGTTTATAGAAAATTAGGCAGATTATTCAGTACAAACTCCATGTCAGATCTTATGATTCAACCGACACTACTCTAAACTATACTGTAAATTATTTCAAAATTATGCAATTGGTAAAATTTAATATTTTTTATAGATATCGCCTTATTTTCAGTCATGACATGATGAATAAGATTTTACCACTTTGTATTCTATAAATGAAATATTTTTTTATGTATTTCTAGTTATAGCTTGCCAATCATTAAAAACACTACAGAGATGCGCATTACATAATATAAAAGAATTTATTATATATATTAAGCGATACTACGTGCATATGTTTTTTATCTACTGAAAATTTAAAATTAATAAAATAATGTATAATTTTACATAAATACGTATTTAAATGCATTATATAATTATCATTTTGAGCAGCTGAAAATCAAAAATGGAATATCAGCAAATCCCATTCTACAAAAAATGTTTTGACCATGCTATTTAGAGCTAAATATAAATAAATAATACAAGAGAGTGCGTGCGAGAGAGACGTAGACAGAGCAACACTACATCGACCTATTCACACACCTCTCGCCTTCCGTTTGGACGCGCACTTCACGAAGTCACCTGCGAAATTCAACTCTATAGTCATAGCTGTAAGACTCAAATTTAACTACTTGTTAGTTCTACTTGTTACTATTCGCAGGCAAGTTCGTGAGTGTGGTTTAGTGTATTCTAGTGTTTATGTTCATGCTAATTCAGAATTTATGTTTAGTTCTACCATTCCTCTTTTATTCTATCGCATTCATATAATAATATATAATTTAATGTTTGTACCTAATCGATCAAACACTAAGATTTTTAGGCAGCTCGCATATAAGTTAAAAGTTATAAGCTAATAATTTACTTTACTAATTACGAGTATATGTTACTTCAATGCAAGAAGCGCATGGCGCATTCCATTATATCTTCATTCCATTCTTCCGTATAATACGTAAAAATAGTTCAAACTATTGCAAAGATTATTGAACTTATTTTTTGTTCTAATGTCTACGAATACGAGTATGCTTAGCTGGTTAAGGTACTTATTTTTCAGTCAAGTAAATTAAAATTTGACAAACATTTATTACCTACTGAATCTGTACCTACCCTACTATTTTTTTTATAAAATTGTCTCTTCTGTTCACGATAATTCGAGGACAAGTGAGCGTTTAATTTTCACACCTTTAGTATTCTAAAAGTGTGTAAAATATAAACAATAGTGCTGTGCACACTGGTAGGTATCCAAATAGTAAAATCAAAAATTCTCAGTCTCCTCCTCCTTAACTTTCGTGAACATTAGACATCACACTGTATAGTCAATTAAAAAAGAACGAAATCGTTAAACCTTCCAAGTATAGTGTAGCATAGCACTCACCAATCTCCTCGAGAATATCGTATTTGTCGTACACGGAGCACGTGCTGATGTCGACGGGCTGCGGCACGTATTTGCTGTAAATGTCGAACACGTAGCTGTCGTAATCCTTGACAGGACCGTGGTCGGCGTTCGAGCGGATGCGCTTGCCGGTTTCGTCCACTGAAAAAAGGGCGAGGTTTAGAAAATATTGTTGTATACACAAATGACAGAAACTGGAAATTTATTGATCACGTTAAAATTAAGTATGTATCCTGGTCACGGCACCACATTGTAAAAGTGTAGTGGTTTTAAAGAATTCACAAAATATACCATGGCGGTCGTTTTCTTAAGTCATTTAAACTAGCAAATTTGAAGCCTCTCTAGGATTCATTCTTCTTTAATTGTTGTGAATGGCCTCGCTTGCCTCGGGAAGATGATGTTCTATGTACTGTAAACCCCAGATATAACCTACAGCTAAAACTTTAGTAGAAATATTCGCACACGTACTACTTTAGTAGGAAGATGCAATAAATCAGTCTCACCAGGGTATTCCTTCTTCTTGAACTCCTTCTTGATGACAGCCTTGGTCTGCACCAGGCCCGTGGGCTCGCTGGGCTCGGAGCGGCCGTAGATGTTCTCGGCGTACACTCGGAACTCGTACTGCTTGCCCGGGACGAGGCCGGTTATCGCCATCGTTGTGAACCTGAGTCAATATAAGTGAAAGAACAGTGAGACATAACAAGTGGCAATAAGGTTCACTTCTTATAACTTTACAAATGTAAAACCAACTACAGTACTAAGTCATCTTACAAATAGGAGACCACCTTGAGTGGTAAATGAATATTATGAAAGCAAGTTAAGTTATTTATCCTTCTATATTTATCCCCAATAACGTTAAACATTGCACTCAAACTATAAGGGTCTCCATTTTGACACTTGTTTGTTTAACAATAACGACTTCCTATTTGAAATTCACTCAATTGAAGAGGTCTAACCGTTTTTAGCTTTGTTTCACCACCTAGAGACCTCGAGCGGTGATGAGATATATATGGGCTACATTCGATTAGGTGGGTGTAAAATGTAATATAGCTATGATTATTAATTATTAATTAAAAAAAAAAAAATGTAATTGTTCTATAGTCTTATGTAACGTATGTATGTTTGTAAGCATGTTTGATACTTAGGTACTTTATTAGTTGTGTATCCAATTGTTACTTCTGTGTATCTCCCTAACAAGCCCTGTTTCTACTTGTTATCAATATCAGTATGTTATAATTAATGGAACTATAGGTCTTATTGTATATCTGCAAGTTTAAACTTATCTGTATGTGACTGTTTGTTTCCTAAAAAAAAAAAAGTATATATATGAATTGACAGTCAGAATTCTCACCTGGTATTGCCGACGCGTATCCAGCTGGACATGGGGTGCTCTCGTTTCTCGACCAGGTAGTTGGTGATGTCGGAGCCTCCGTCCCAGACTGGTGCCTTCCAGCTGAGCGCCAGGGAGTCCACGCCGATGTTGTCGCAGGCTGGGAAGCGCGGCGGGTCGGGCCGGTCTGAGGGAAAAGAATTTTTGGGTGTAAAAACACGGAAGCAACAAATAACATAAAAATCTACGTCAAGGATGCGTAAATGCCAGGTACTGGCCGGTCCATAATAAAAAAAAAACAAGCCAAGTGAGAGTCAGACTCGCCCACCGATGGTTCCGCACTTTTTAGTATTGGTTGTTATAGCGGCAACAGAAATACATCATCTGTGAAAATTTCAACTGTCTAGCTATCACGGTTGATGAGATATAGCTAGCCTGGTGAAGTGGTGACAGACAGACGGACAGACGGACAGCGGAGTCTTAGTAAGGGTCCCGTTTTTACCCATTGGGTACGGAACCCTAAAAAATAGCGTGAGTAACGATTTTAGTGCATGTTTAATTATTAATGATGCAAATTTAGAGTCAATATAATATATCAAGATAAGAAAGTACACTTATATTCTCGGGTTACAATAGTTTTACAAAAAATACCTACTTTTTGACATAAGTAAGAATACTTTTCATTTGAAATAGGTAAAAGTTACTTACCACTAATCTCAATGTTGATGATAGCCGAGTCTGATCCAAGTTCGTTCTCGGCTGTGATTCTGTATGGTCCAGAGTCCATCTTGCTTGCGTCGCGTATCGTCAAGATCGCGTGACGTTCTGAAACAGAGAACAAAGGAGTAAATTCTACTGCAACAAGATTACATTTTACTACAATGATATTATAACTCAAGATATGTTATATTATGCGTTCCAAAATTGAAGCACTTAAATTGTACACATTGTACAATGTACAGTTGATCTTTAGTCGTGCCTAGTCAGGGGATAAATGTGCACGCTAACGAGTTCCACCGAAAAAGAAAGACATGAGCAACAACGAGTAGGTATATCAAAGATGAACGGTAACATGCGAAAATTAATCAACTAAAACAAATTCATTCAGTAGGTGGGTCGTAATGAAATAAGCATAGAAGATTTTCGGCATAGGATTTTTAGGGCGTTTTTATTATCGTCGTAGTGCCTTTTACAGTGGCGCCCAATATTTTTGCCACACTTTCATTACAACAGATTTTCAAATCCATCGATTTTTAATAGTTCCTCACCTTTCCTCTCCACATGGTAATGGTGTCCAGACTCAATGGTCTCTCCTTCGCGCACCCACGTGATCTTGGGCACAGGGTGGCCGGTGAACGGAATCTTGATCACCACGTTTTCACCCTTGTCGAAGTAGGCAGTGTCGCGGAAGCGAGGTGGCACGTTCAGTTTAGGTGCGGCTGAAATTAGAAGAAATATAATTTCTGAATTTATGTATTCTATTATGAAATTGATGGTTTTAAGACGTGAATTTACTAGCGTTGAGCTGGCGGGACTTGCACACGGCAAAACTTGCACATATTTTTTTGTAGCTGCTGGCTAAATCCTGATGCATTACTCGCGTAATTTTCTACAAGGGCAAGTAACTAAAGCATATTGCTCGTGCCTTTACTTGCTCCAGTTGCGTAAGATCGCGCGGCTTACTTCCGCGGGTGGCTATGTGCTATATAAGTGAGTAACTGGATCCGCGCACTTTTTATATTATTTATACGATTCACATAACCCGTGTTAGTCCCCCAACTTAAAAGCAAGTCACTAGCACTGTATGCAAGTCACTTGCACTATACGAAAGTAACTGGCACTATATATGCAAGTCACTTGCACTATATGAAAATAACTGGCACTAAATGCAAGTCACTTGCACTATATGCAAGTCACTTGCACTATATGCAAGTAACTTGCACTATGGCAAACATCAATACCTGCTGTAAAAAAAGTACAAAACACGTCAGCCTGGAAACCAATGCCTTACGGGCTGCAAAAACTCAAGATCTGTAGAAGGAATACTCACTCATAATAAGCAGCTCAGCCTTCGTGCTCTTAGCGCCGGCTCTGTTAACAGCGCGGCACACGTATGAGTCCGCATCCTCTCCAAAGACGTCCACAACCGTTAGGAAGTGGTTATCGCCCTCGCTCCAGATGCGGTGGCGAGGACCGTTGGTTATCTCACGGGCGCCTGGAATAATAAAACAGATGTCATTAGTAACGAATTCATATTATTATAACCTTCAGACCAAATGGATGATAGAGTGAAGTTTAGATACTGTAAGTTGATTGAGCATGGAGACAATTTTAGTTGGTACAATCCGTAAATTTAGGGTGCCATTGGAGTGAGTCATTCACATATTGCGGTCACCGAATCAAAATAAGAAGTTAGCAAAACTATGTTATTTGATATATCTATTTCTTTTATAACGAATAAAGCCAATTAATAATTGAAAGTACTCACCCTTGTACCAACTGATGGTAGGTTTGGGGAAGCCAGTGATGGTGCAAGTGAATTTCGCGTTGTGGTACTGGATGCAGTTGGCGTTCTTCAGAGGCTTCACGATCTCCGGCGGAGTGGCAGCTGAAAAAGAAAATGCATTTGAATATGTTCAACAAAATCGGAAAAACAAGTTTCACAACACGCCGCCATTCATCTCCGTTGAGGTGCCTTCCTGGCACATTCGTGTACCAAGCCATCCACTGCGACGTTAACTTGATTCGTCCATCTCATAGGTGGTTTATTACGTGGCCTGGTACCATCCAATCTTTTCTGAATCTTACGTCCAATGATAGACCTATGTAACAACTGATTCTACAGCTCACCTCTCGGGTCCACGACCTTGACCTCCTGGCTGGCTGTGGACGGCGGGCTGGGCCCGGCCTCGTTGACAGCGGTGACCCTGAACTCGTACTGGCGACCCTCGATCAGGTTGGAGCAGTTGTACTGGTTGGGCAGACTCACCTCTCGGGTCCACGACCTTGACCTCCTGGCTGGCCGTGGACGGCGGGCTGGGCCCGGCCTCGTTGACAGCGGTGACCCTGAACTCGTACTGGCGACCCTCGATCAGGTTGGAGCAGTTGTACTGGTTGGGCAGACTCACCTCTCGGGTCCACGACCTTGACCTCCTGGCTGGCCGTGGACGGCGGGCTGGGCCCGGCCTCGTTGACAGCGGTGACCCTGAACTCGTACTGGCGACCCTCGATCAGGTTGGAGCAGTTGTACTGGTTGGGCAGGCAGAGCGTCGGGTTCACGCGCTGCCAGGTCGACGTGCCGACCTCGCGTTTGTCGATCCAGTAACCTGGGAAAGATAGGAAATTGTCTTTGGAGTTCATTCACATATAGCTTATAGCTTTCTTCAACTCTAAACCGGCCAAGTGCGAGTCGGACTCGCGCACGAAGGGTTGGCACATTACGCAAAAAAAACACGTTTGTTGTGTGGGAGCCCCACTAAAATATTCATTTTATTCTGTTTTTAGTATTTGTTGTTATAGCGGCAACAGAAATACATCATCGGTGAAAATTTCAACTGTCTAGCTATCACGGTTCCTGAGATACAGCTTGGTGACAGACAGACGGACAGGGGAGTCTTAGTAATAGGGTCCCGTTTTTACCCTTTAGGTACGGAACCCAAGAAAACGAAAATAAAATATGGAATATCCGACATTGAATGTGCAGCGCGTTATGCTGCTTCGGTGATGGAAAACATCGGCTAGAAATGAGTAATTCCATAAGGTTTTCCCTCTGTCTTGGAAAGTCAGATGGCAGTCGTTCTCGTATTCGTCCATAGGATTTCGGAGGAGGTTTTAAAGTGTTTCCTGCGAGATTTTGAATCCTCTTGCATCGGTAAATAGGTATAAACTTCCATGCTGAAATCACTAAGTTTATAAATAAATTCTGAGTTCAAAGTTATCTAGAAGACAGTCCTTTCAGCCACTCTGAACAGAACTGCTTACCTTGGATCCTAGCGCCTCCGTCGCTCTCGGGTTTCTCCCATTCAAGGTGTACGAAGTCACCTCCCACCTCCTTGATCTTCGGAATGCCGGGAGCAGACGGCGGGTCGAACGGTGCCTTAGCCTGTTCAATAAAAATTATATTTATAATGAATTTTAAAATAAAAATATTTTCTTAAATTCTACAATACGTGATAAAAAGATGCACGTACTGTGTAGTTGAGGATATCGTGTTCTATCGAGTACGTAATATCGTAAATAAATTATGTATACAATTGGAAAATTATGAAGTTTTAAAAACTGAAATATACTTTCATTCAACTGTAATTAGTTTTTATTGTATTATAAGTGTTTTTAATGAAATATTATATAAAATGGGTATTAAATTAAAGATCGTAATTGTAAATAAATCGTCCTACGGTGTAATATAAGTAGTACCCTCTATAGGTGCGGTATCTAAAAATAGGTAAAGGTTATTGATATGATACAAACGCTCGCACTGATTTGTGACCTCAAAATGCACAGCGAATCGCGCCATATAACAAAGACTTTAAAAAAAAGTAATTTCTAAATATCAGATTATCATCGCGGAAAATCTACTAACCCTAATCGGGTTGGCGGCATCGCAGGCGGGTCCTTGTCCGTTTTCGTTGGCGGCGTGGACCCTGAAGTTGTACTCCTGGCCCTCCGTGAGACCCTGGACGGTGAAACGCGTGTCTCGGACTGAGGACGCGATTGTGATCCAGGCGGTTCCTGCACAAAATTTGTAGGGTTAGAATGCAAATTATAAAGGATATGAGGCAGCTTCATAGTTGGGTTGCCACAAATATAGATAGAGGGGATAGTAGAAAGAAAATGACCTCAGAATATGATGGGGTCACGTTAGTTCACTTTTTTTTTATTAGAGATAAATCACAAACTTTACATGATATTTGATAAAAAGCATCGTTAAACCAGAATGGTTTGTCTCGATACTCCATTCCGCAGTACTTACATACTTACATACACTTACTTACCTACTTATACTTACTTACCTTACTTTACTTACTTATACTTACTTGTTTACTGGGAGATTTTAGCAATTTGCTTATGAATGCTTTCTTATTGTATAGGAGCCTATTTTTTAAGATTATTACGCTAAAATCTTAACGATCTAAGATGGTTAGGTCTAGTTTGGTAAACTTGAGAAAAACTACACTTTATATCTCGCTAGTGATTAGTTTGTATGATATTTACCAGAGGTATCATGCGTTATGCGTGTAACGTCGCTTGGTACGAAATCTTGTGGCGGTCCGGGTAGACTTGTACCAGTGACAAATATTTCGCTATTGATTCTAATCTACAACTTACCAGAGGTATCGTTACGCTCGACGACGTAGTGCGTAACAGGCATGCCGCCATCGTAGCTCGGCGGCCTCCAAGTGAGAGTGCACGAATGCTTGGTAACGTCGCTCGGTACGAGGTCCTGTGGCGGTCCGGGCAGGCCGGTGACGGTGACAGAGAACGTGTCTGAGGTCTCGCCGGAGTTGTTCTTGATGGTGATTTTGTATGTGCCTGGGGACGAAAATAAAGGATTTATGTAATTTTCATTATAAAAAACCTGTATGAAGAGAAAATAACTCGGTAAGGATAGTATTTTCTGTTAAAGGAGAATTTCACCAACGCTGCGCTTATACAGGATATTCTTTTGATTTTTCGGAGGATATTAAGACAGGAAGGGTCTTTAAACTCAGTCATAAAATATTATCAAAAGAAAAAAAATCCTAATTTTTCTGAAGTATAATAAAGTATAGCGGTCGTAAGCGACTCTCGAAAAGAATTGTACTGAAGTTGGGTTAAAATATATCTATCCGTTATAGTGTCCTTACATTATATCGTAACGTCGATGTTATGTATAAGAATAAATCCTTACATCAGTGAAAGTTGTTTTTAACACTTTTTAAACTCTCGCGTTTTGAACACATATTTAATTATACGAACGGGTCTACCGCGATTTAATTTAATTGTTTTTACCTTAAATTCCGCAGTTTCAGCTGAGCTGCACCAGCTGTAATCACGGAAAGACTGGCGTCCCAGCAAAATGTCAACGGAGATCTAAGTAAACACCACAAAACTACACGAAATTAGACCCGTTCGTATAATTAATAATAATTGTTTTTATTTTTACGTCACATGGCGACCCTACCAACGCAACTGCTTTACATGAATAATTATACAAGTAACTTACCCATATCATCCTTGCTGATATCCTTGATAAAGATGAGGATGTAGTCATCGAACACGGTGAACTTGAGATGCGGGGACTCCTTGACGGCGCGGCCATCTTTGGTGAGCGTGACGTCGGCGGGCTGGTCGCCGGTGTACAGGATCTTGATCTTGGTGTTGTCGTGCTCGGGGAGGTGCAAGTCGCCCGGCATGCGGGTGATGCGCGGAGGATCTGACGGGAGAAGATCATCAGATTTTATTCTTTTAAAAGTGAGAATCTTAATCGTTCTTTACATTTCAATGTCGCAATCATATCATTTACAGTGCACAAGCTTCACAAAGACAAAAAAATCATCACATCAAACAAAGAGATGTCTCTATATTTTTTGCAACAAAGCCCCGTGGACACATCTGCATACAAGAAACCAAGAAACACTTCTTAACTGCCTGTTTAGCCCTTTTATACTCACTTCCGATCTTAAGGTGACCGATGCAGTAGATGAAGCCGATGTTGTTGACGGCCTCGCACGTGTAATCACCCTCGTCCGCGTCGGCGGCCTCGGTGATGTTCAGTTTGAGCACGCCCTCGCGGGACTCTGCGATGAATCTGCAATCAAATAAAAGGGTAAGCTGTGGTCATACGGCAAACGAAGTGTTTAATAAACAAAACATATTCATTGTACAGTCAGCATCAAAAAGTCACGTCCAAAGTGGTCAAATAAACACCGCAGAGAACGTGGAAACTTAATAGAAACCTAAAAAATACTGTCTGGGCACTATGACCTCAAGGATTTCCAAGGGATGTTCAAGCGCAACAACAACACCCGTCTCACTTAAAGTCATCACTTAAAGTTAGAAAGGCATAGGTCCCACAGTAACCCATACAAACACTTTTTGAGCAACCGAGTAGTAAGGGCTTGGAACAAGCTCCCCGAAGATGTGGTTACTGCTCAAAATGTAAATCAATTTAAAAACAAGTTAGACAAGCATACCTCTACATCTACCATCTAATGATAACTGTCAATGGCAACTGGATACAGGCTATATCAGTTGTCACAGCTGCCTGCCTGCCTACTGAATAATAATAATAATATATTATAACACAACCAGCAGATGGCGCTAGTGCGTCTAAGATTCTTTTACTCATACGTTCTACAACACGCTATCGAATTTCAAATATCAGTTGCTTAAACACAAGTCCCAACACATTCTATTCGACTAGAATACTCAGATCTCCACGTCTGAAAACTGTTTAAATAGAGATTTTTTAACTACAAATAGATATATATGTTACCTGGTTCCTAGCACGACTTCTCTGCCATTCCTAAGCCATCTGCCAGTAGGTATGGGGTTGCCAGTGGCGACGCATTCAATAGTGAACGGCCTGCCGAGCGGCGCGCACATGTGCGGCGGCATCATCTTCACCCATTCGGGCTTCGTGCCTCCGATCTCTTCGCCAGTGCGGACTGGAGTTGTGCATGATGACGGCTCGGATTTTCCTGGGAAAATTATTTTATTTTATTTATTTAAGAAACAAACAGTCTTTTATAGTTATACATAACACTGGAAAATTTTCTTAAAGCTAGACTTACAGTTTCCATAATGAAAATATTTACAACAAGTAAAAAAGTAAAGTAAGTAGTAGTTGTTTGATTTTTTTTTTATATTTAATTATAGAAATGTTGAAACGATATATCAGATTCTTATGAATGATTTAAAATACCTGCTTGAAATCTAATTTAACTTCTAGTTTCAAATAACCCCTGCTTTAGAAATTCCAGATTGGATATAATATAACTTTCGAACGTTATACTAAAAAGTCTCCGCCTAAAATTTTTCCCTCAATATGAAAATTGATAATTTGAATTCTGACATGCTTTTATTGTTCCTATTAGGCTTGTGTGTCATATGTGTCATCTATACACAACAGAAGTACTTTACTCTTATAAATAGGATTTAGACTTAGTAAAATATCTTATTTTGTAAAACATGTAATTCGACTAAATAAATAAGCAGGACTTAATATTGTTAATCTTATAATCATTACATAGTATAAAACAAAGTAGCTTTCCGCTGTCTGTCTGCCCCTATGTATGCTTAGATCTTTAAAACTACGAAACGGATTTTGATGCGGTTTTCACCTATCAATAGAGTAATTCTTGAGGAAGGTTTTAGTGTATAATTTGTAAAGGTTTTGTGTATCCCGAGCGGGTCGATAGTCACATATATTTAGATGAATTTCTACACTCATGATACAAGCTACGATTCGCGATTTTATAGACAAACATACTAAATATTGTGTATCTTGCTTACCGGCACTGTTAACGGCAATAACCCTGAACTCGTAATCGGCCTTCTCGATAAGCTTCATCGCAGTGAACGTGGTATCGGCGACATTGTAGTCGTTGCATTTCACCCAAACGCTGTCACCCACGTCGCGGCGCTCGATGATGTAGCCCGTGATGCGGGATCCTGGAGATATCAAAAAAATTAACAACGAGTCAAATAGACGGTAGTTTATTACTATATTATGGTAATAAAATCAGTACCGTATATTGTTTCGTTGCCATGTTTTTTTGTTACTCGTTAGGCGTTTATTTTATTTAACCTTGACTTGAAGTCAGATATTTTATGATATTGCTAAACTAATCAGTCTCAACTTAAGACTTAGTATATTTCCGTCAGGCGAGACTGGTTTATCGCTGGTCAGTTTATAATAATAGAAACAGAATGATTTTCGGTGATTCCATTGACTGCGCCGACTGATGTTGTTGGTAGAATACTAGGACAGGTCTAATCTAAAGATTTCTAGTGTGTCCCATAAAGTCACATTCGAGATACAAACAGTTCGTGCTCACTCGAACCTAAAAAAGTCCATGGAGGTTCTAACAGTGAGGACCAGACTTTTTCGCGTTGTGAGCTTGAGCGTTGTTTTAAAGCTTTGTAAATAAATAATTTAAATTGAAGTGATCCTACTGACTGCGCCAATACCAAAATTCTCAAAAGTCACCTCCATCGTTCGCCGGCGGGTCCCAGCTGAGATCCACATAGTTCTTGCCCACGCGTACAACACGAGGGGCTCTCGGCGGTCCGGGGGGTCCGCAGCTGGGCTTGACCTTGAAGCGTTGCGAGCTGGCCGAGTACTTGCTGAACCCGGCGGCATTCTTCGCGCGGACGCGGAACTCGTACTCGCATCCGGCTTCGAGGTTGTATGCCTGATAGATGATTCAATTTTAGTTACATTTGTTGGGCTTTTGTAGATGTAGAATACTGATATAACATTACATATGGTTACGTTCCAGTATTAGCTTAAATGATAAACGTAATGAATAAATATATGTCCCAAATTAATTCATCAGAAAATTTACGACGACAAAAGTAACGAATTCGGTCACTTATTCCCTCAAAATATTTATTTGTTTTAAGAGCGCATCTTCGTTATTTTCGAGTTGCTTCAAACTTCAATATTTAGATCGGAAACATGGGTATGGGTTCTATTTTATATGAATTGGGGCACATTTTACGGTAGGTTAAATTTTTTCCATAATATAGATATTATTCGCCAAGTATTTTTTAAATGCAACAATACCTATACATGTCAAAAATTCTAATTTGTGACTTGAAACTTTTCTTTTCGTAAATGTGTATATACTGTATAAAGATCTCTGAAAATATAAGCAATATATTTTCTTTCATCTGGTAATTGCAGTATTTGACAAGATACGCGCCTGGTGGGTCGTGGATCGTAAATGTGACCTGTAGGAAAACAACAGTTTCTTCTCACCTGGTAGTTGCAGTCCTTGACCAGATAATCGGCGCTGTTCCATACATTGTCCCGGACGTCTCTGAACTCGAGCTTGTAGCCCTGGATGCGGGAGCCGCCGTCGGAGCGAGGCCGGTCCCACACGAGCGAGGCCGTCGAGCCGTCCCACTCGATGACGCGAGGCGCGCCCGGTGGGTTGGGGATCGTGAAGGGGAACTGTAGGAAAACAACCGTTTCTTCTCACCTGGTAGTTGCAGTCCTTGACCAGATAATCGGCGCTGTTCCATACATTGTCCCGGACGTCTCTGAACTCGAGCTTGTAGCCCTGGATGCGGGAGCCGCCGTCGGAGCGAGGCCGGTCCCACACGAGCGAGGCCGTCGAGCCGACCCACTCGATGACGCGAGGCGCGCCCGGTGGGTTGGGGATCGTGAAGGGGAACTGTAGGAAAACAACCGTTTCTTCTCACCTGGTAGTTGCAGTCCTTGACCAGATAATCGGCGCTGTTCCATACATTGTCCCGGACGTCTCTGAACTCGAGCTTGTAGCCCTGGATGCGGGAGCCGCCGTCGGAGCGAGGCCGGTCCCACACGAGCGAGGCCGTCGAGCCGACCCACTCGATGACGCGAGGCGCGCCCGGTGGGTTGGGGATCGTGAAGGGGAACTGTAGGAAAACAACCGTTTCTTCTCACCTGGTAGTTGCAGTCCTTGACCAGATAATCGGCGCTGTTCCATACATTGTCCCGGACGTCTCTGAACTCGAGCTTGTAGCCCTGGATGCGCGAGCCGCCGTCGGAGCGAGGCCGGTCCCACACGAGCGAGGCCGTCGAGCCGACCCACTCGATGACGCGAGGCGCGCCCGGTGGGTTGGGGATCGTGAAGGGGAACTGTAGGAAAACAACCGTTTCTTCTCACCTGGTAGTTGCAGTCCTTGACCAGATAATCGGCGCTGTTCCATACATTGTCCCGGACGTCTCTGAACTCGAGCTTGTAGCCCTGGATGCGCGAGCCGCCGTCGGAGCGAGGCCGGTCCCACACGAGCGAGGCCGTCGAGCCGACCCACTCGATGACGCGAGGCGCGCCCGGTGGGTTGGGGATCGTGAAGGGGAACTGTAGGAAAACAACCGTTTCTTCTCACCTGGTAGTTGCAGTCCTTGACCAGATAATCGGCGCTGTTCCATACATTGTCCCGGACGTCTCTGAACTCGAGCTTGTAGCCCTGGATGCGGGAGCCGCCGTCGGAGCGAGGCCGGTCCCACACGAGCGAGGCCGTCGAGCCGACCCACTCGATGACGCGAGGCGCGCCCGGTGGGTTGGGGATCGTGAAGGGGAACTGTAGGAAAACAACCGTTTCTTCTCACCTGGTAGTTGCAGTCCTTGACCAGATAATCGGCGCTGTTCCATACATTGTCCCGGACGTCTCTGAACTCGAGCTTGTAGCCCTGGATGCGCGAGCCGCCGTCGGAGCGAGGCCGGTCCCACACGAGCGAGGCCGTCGAGCCGACCCACTCGATGACGCGAGGCGCGCCCGGTGGGTTGGGGATCGTGAAGGGGAACTGTAGGAAAACAACCGTTTCTTCTCACCTGGTAGTTGCAGTCCTTGACCAGATAATCGGCGCTGTTCCATACATTGTCCCGGACGTCTCTGAACTCGAGCTTGTAGCCCTGGATGCGCGAGCCGCCGTCGGAGCGAGGCCGGTCCCACACGAGCGAGGCCGTCGAGCCGACCCACTCGATGACGCGAGGCGCGCCCGGTGGGTTGGGGATCGTGAAGGGGAACTGTAGGAAAACAACCGTTTCTTCTCACCTGGTAGTTGCAGTCCTTGACCAGATAATCGGCGCTGTTCCATACATTGTCCCGGACGTCTCTGAACTCGAGCTTGTAGCCCTGGATGCGCGAGCCGCCGTCGGAGCGAGGCCGGTCCCACACGAGCGAGGCCGTCGAGCCGACCCACTCGATGACGCGAGGCGCGCCCGGTGGGTTGGGGATCGTGAAGGGGAACTGTAGGAAAACAACCGTTTCTTCTCACCTGGTAGTTGCAGTCCTTGACCAGATAATCGGCGCTGTTCCATACATTGTCCCGGACGTCTCTGAACTCGAGCTTGTAGCCCTGGATGCGGGAGCCGCCGTCGGAGCGAGGCCGGTCCCACACGAGCGAGGCCGTCGTGCCGTCCCAGTCGATGACGCGCGGCGCGCCTGGCGGGTCGGGAATCGTGAACGGGAACTGCGGAACAAATATCACATAAACATTCCCGCATTTTTTTACAAAGAACTTATTACACTGTGCTACATATATTTTTGCTATACACTACCGCTCATAACTATTTAGGCACTTGTAACTTTTTCCTTGTATACAAAATCGACTTTCAGAATTATACCGCTAAGTCGCAGTCGGGTAACAGTTTTTTGTGCAGTTTACTTTTTTAATTTAACAAACATATCGAGCTTCAAAACGATGTGTCGAATATCCGTGCCTGCCTATTTACCAAATGGCAAGCGTAAATAAATCCATAAATCGTTTTCCAGTACAAAATCGTTTTATTTTGTATGAACTAGTACATAAGGGTTTTTTAAATCGTTGCATAAATAAAGTAAACTCAAAATTTTTAAGGATGTCTTTGGCAACAATTTAAGGCTCAATATATTTACATAAATAAACATTCAATCCAACATGTAAGAGAGTCTTATGTCAGCGATCGAACAGTATGATTTTGAAATCGCCAAAATAGTGTTTAGTTTTTCAGTTTATGCAATTAATATGTATGTTAGTCTTTAAGGTATATGTAATATGGACCTTGTTGCCTGAATTACATTTTAAAATAAATAAATAACAAACCTTAGCAGTAATAGAGTCATCCATGGTCAGCGGATCAGAAACTCCATACTGGTTCTCAGCGCGAACACGGAACGTGTATTTGCGGTTCGGTTCCAGACCCATCACGTTGTAGTGGCAGTTGCGCACGAACGATGAGATCTTCTGCCATACCTGAAAGAAAAGGGGTTTTAGTTGTGTGACTATAATCAAAGACAATGAAAACGGATAGCTTTGGACAAAAATGTTCATCGAAAGTAGCCATTTTTCATTTATATAGAAATAATTAATATTATTTTTTTTTTTGGAAATATACAATGGGGATATAGGATGTATTTTCTTTTTATATTTTATAGCTTTTATAGTTTAGCGTGATGTCGGATGCTTCCAGTGGGCCTACAGGTGGCGATTGTCGGTCTATCACCAATACCTTCCGTTCTACTAGTAGACCATTTGACTGAGGATCACTTACTCCGTTGTTGTCCATCTTCTCGACGACATAGTTGGAGATGGGGCAGCCGCCGTCGTCCAGTGGCGGCTTCCAGCTGAGCGTGCAGGTGTCTGGCGTGATGTCGGATGCTTCCAGCGGGCCTACAGGTGGCGATGGTCGGTCTACAACCAACACCTGGAAAAAGATATGTTAAAATATTGTAAAATTGTCTTAAAAATATGCTCAAGTTTATATTCTCATAGAGATTTCTTTCAGTTCAGTTCCATATTTTAAAACAGGTCCAAAAAAATGTGGCGCTATATGACAGTTAACTAAATGGCTATATAAGTTTTGTGGGAAGAGAATTATCGACGTTCTGACAACGAAAACTACCGCAGGGCTCCGTACAACGGTGTCCACTTCAAAGGTCAAATTCGAAGCACGAATTTTTGTTAGACTGTCTTTGAGTTTAGACTGCACAATTATTACAAAGGCGCAAAACTTATATGCATTCAAATAACGTCCCTTCTGAAGTTATCGCGAAAATTTCCATTAAGTTCAGTTTGTCAACTTACCCTGCAAGTCGCGCTATCCGAGCCCTCGCTGTTCAACAGCTGAATGGTGTACGGTCCCGTGTCGGACCTCTTGGCCGACGAGTTGTAGAACACAGTGTCGATGTCAGACGTCACGAAACGGAGCCTGTTGTCGGGGAACACTTCCTCGTTGTTCACGAACCATGATACCTGGGGAAAGTGAAAGTTGTTAAGCCTTTATAACGCCGAGGGAATATACTTCTCACATGATTTTGAACTCTGTTTCAAAGTGATATGGTTCAATTTTGCAAAATTTCTGACACCCTTATGCCTTATAAAAGGTTAGTTTGTTGAATTATACACAAGAATATCGTAATGTCAGGCCTTGTTGGGAAGTCCACTTTTATACTTAGGATTTAGGAAAAGCAGGAAGTCGTTTTTGATCTTGTTATTAAAATTCTCTTTTTTTTATTGTACCATTTGACCAAGTGAAAGTGAGGGTCTCCGTTT